>NC_030677.2:163794027-164112360 GCF_000004195.4 Xenopus tropicalis
CTATTTAGCTACACTGACCCCTATGTTAGCCTTACGCATTTCATGCTTACCCAACACTTCATCATAGGCTCCAAAAGCAACATACAAATATGGGGAAAAACACCCCCCAGTTAAAACCAATCAATTTAAAATCCATCACTGGGTGCATTACAAATTATTTAATCTGGTGTTACCAACACAGCGATATAAATCAATGCATAACCAGGATCATAATATAATCCATACATGTTGGTTGGTTTTTGAACAGAATAATGAAAACCAAAGCACTAAAAGTTAAATACCCTCTGGTGCTGATCACCTCTTATTTAGCATAAAACGAAAACCAAGCATTAAGTGCTAAACAGTAAATATTCCCTTGATTATACCTATAGTAACATCAAGTAGACATATAAGAGACACACTGGCATTATTATGGGAATAGGACCTAAGGCAATTTTGGGTTATTATCGGTGATAAATCACCCTCAATAACCTCACAACCTTGTGCAATACAGTTTATCAGCCTAGGAGTGATTTACCTATTGCAATGTGAGCAGGGACGGGCCAAGCCGCCCGGACGCCCTAGGCAACCTGGATGGCCACCTCACCCCTGCGTCCTCCACCACATGCACAGTGTCGTTGTGGGTAGGGGAACATCACTGTGCATGCACACAAGGGATGGCAAGAGGTAAAAGAGCATGGACCAGGGATAGGCAGGAGAGGTACCTGCCTCCTGCCCCCCAGCCTTGTGCTCTAGGCAGATGCCCTTCCTATGGTACAGGTTTTACCCTTACAACTTAATTAAAGGCCCACTGTAATTTAAGTTTGTTAGCCCCATAAAATTCTGGCCAAGGGCTTTTGCTCACTGGTCAGGCAACATGGCAGGGACCACCATGCCTGTTTACGTGTGCACTGAAAGGCACGGCATCTGCCTTTCTGCACACACACAAAGAGAATTTTGTCACAGAAGGGCTAAAAATCAAGTAAGAATTGGCTCTGTGAGTGTATGCTGCCAGACACATGCATACAGGGGGTGGAAATCAGTGATTAGATTCTCTCTGTTGCCGTATACATGCAAATGTCTAAGGCCAATAGCACCCAGGGCGTTTTGTCCACAGCTGCCATACAACACATACTGTGCTATGACCCTACCTGAAGCTGCTTTTAATGCTCCATTAGTATAAGCCTTGGAAGTACTGTCACTTAATGTGTTTTATTAAAGAAACGGCTATTACACTTTTTAAAACTCAGTTAAAAGCTACATACTGAGTAATGACATTGAGAAAGAAAGGAAATGAACACAAGTAATAGTGAATGCACTGCTCTGTTGGTTCACAAAATATACTGTGTATTTAAAATGTAATCTATTAACTTTTTCCAACAATACTCTACTGAACGATACTCATTGTAGGAGCATGGACCAGTGTTTGCTTTGTCAGATTTCTTTTTGCAGATCTCTGTGCCTATATAAGTTATCCTGACATCCAGATATATTTCCCATAAAGGGAATTCCACCCAAACACAACTTAAACTTTTTGTAAAGTAAACATAATTTCAAGAAACTTTGAAATATACATCAGTAAAAATATGCAACCCTGTTCTTCTGCTGATCTGGCTGACTACTTTAAAGTCTACTGAGACTTTAAAAAAATGTAACAGTAGTCGACTGTCCTTAGCCTGCCTTCAACCTCCATCCTTCAAATCCCACAATTCCCTGCACATGTGATCTCAATAAGGACAGTAACATCACAGTGCAATGCATTGTGGGTTATGTAGTTACTGTATGCTGTCTGTAAGCGGTCTAGAAATTGTTATAATTTGTAACATCAATGTTTTAGTCTTTCCTCCCCTTTTTAAATTATGCAGCTGGATTTCAGCATATAAAAATGGCATGTATTCATACTTAGTGAAGGAGTATAGTAGGGGGTTCTGTGTTGTGTAGGGCTATTTAAAGGGATTCTGTCATGATTTTTATGGTTTACTTTTTATTTCTAAATTACACTTTTTACAAAGCAAATAATTCACCATTTAAAGGAGAATGCAAGTCAAAATTTAAAAAGCATACTGCCCAATAGTCCTATTGTTTATTAAAAACGCCACACTTTTGGCTCACCTAATCAAATATTTACTCAGTCACACTTACTTCACATTTTCTAGAACATTACATTACATTACATTAACATTTATTTATAAAGCGCCAACATATTCCGCAGCGCTGTACAATAAGTGGGTTACATACATTGGACATACAGAGTAACATATAAAGCAATCAATGACCGATACAAGAGGCGAAGAGGGCCCTGCCCAAAAGAGCTTACAATCTACAAGGAGAAAGGGTTGAGACACAAGGTCTGGGACACGCAGCCATCTCTAAAAAGGTATTCTCTCTTCCTTTCTCTTCTTTCTTCATACAGCACATGTGTTTCATTCCCTCCCCCCCCCTCCCCTCTGCCAGATCCGATTCTGATTGGCTGGTGGGCATGTGTAGCTCATAACAGCAGACAGGATCAAGTTACACACATGCTCAGAGAATAGGAAGGCTGCCGCTGGCACCTACAGGAAGGACACAGGGCCGGATGTAACTTCACGGCGCCCCGAGGCCGCCCCCCACGAGTGCGTATGCGCAATCGCGCGGCTCCCTCTCCCCCCTAGTGCGCATGCGCAATCGCACATTTAAACTCCCATACGGAGCAGTGGGGAGAGGTCCCGACTGCTCCGTATGGGAGCCAAATTTAAAAACTCTGTTGCGGCGGGGCGGCATGCCGCCCCTAAACTTGTGCCGCCCTAGGCCCGGGCCTTTGTGGCCTTTCCACAAATCCGGGCCTGGAAGGACAGAGAGATTTCAGTGATGTCACTGTAGTCTTCACACTGCTGTAGGCTGCCAGCACCATATCTCAGAGAAGCAAGCAGGGATCTGGGAATTTAGATATGCAGTAAGTACTTAAAAAGAATTCCTTTAGACTTACTTTTAATTTATATTAACCTTTCATTGTCCTTTAAGGCTGATCCCACACTGAGCGTATGGCGTATATTTTCGGCAAGCCGAAAATACTGCCATACACTCCTACCTGTGCCTGCACCCGAATGAATGAAATACGCTGAAATATCCGCCAAAGATATGAAGTCTCACGTTTTTTGGCTGATTATCGGGTGCAGGCACAAGGTAGGTTAAATCTAGCGTAGCGGGGCGTATCCTCCTAATACGTAGTAGGCAGCCATCTCAGTGCATTGTGCCTGAGTCTGAGCTTTTCAGAAGTAGGAGTTCCTATTTAAAGTGTGTCATTTAGACCGAATGAAATAAATTTGCATACAAACCCATTAAAAAAATCGTTTTTTAGTTAGAAGTCTTTGTATTTTGCATCACACAGCTCCTGAAAACCTATAGGGCTAGTGGCCGTCCTGCTGTGAAAAAAAGCAGATATATAAACACTGAGTTCAGATTTTGACTTTACATCCCCTTTAAGATCTAAAAGAAATCGTGTCAATGACCTATTGCGTCCTTTCTGCACTTTTACATTCTAGGGCCGTCAGGACAAGCAAGCCAATCCCATTCCCTCACACATTATCCTGCTGTGTTGATGAGAAAGCAAGCAATGCATACAGGATATACTATATGTATCTGCATATTGCTTGTTAATCAAAACAGAGCTGCAGGGTATGAGAGCAGGCAGGGACTGGGACTGACTTGCTTGTAACAAGAGCCCTGGAATGTATGTATAGGAAGGATGAGCCCTACCTTCATCCATATGGATTGTCAGGCAAGTTGGTGTTAAGGGGAAACAACAACTGTCAGAAAGAGGCTGTGCTGGCACACTATAAGGCCTCTAAAACTACTCTTATAAAGGTTAAACATTATTAAAACAAATCACAACTATAAATTGTCAGTTGCACAGAATTTATTTATTTTCCACAAAGGTGAACTCTTCCCACCTAATGCCAGGGCATAAGACAATTGGGATTATAAGAGAACCTGCCTTTTAAGAATTCTTTTCCTTCCTGCATATATTTTGCAAATGACTGCAGCTGTGTCAATCAACAACCTTAAAGGAGAACTTAACCCTAAAAACAACTATGGGCAGAAACAGTTTTTATGCTGGCAGAGAAAGCTCTTGAGATAAGAAAAGAATGTCACCGTTATAATGCTCTGAAGAAGCCATCTTAACAAGGAATTTCACTTAAATAGTATGATGAATGGCGCATCCCTTAGTAATCCTCTAGATGGAAGCTTGTGGAATGCAGAGGAACACACCACAGGGAAATACAGGTAGGAAGGCTTGTGAGTATGAGCCCTAAGAAATACAGATCCTTCACACTAAAAACCTATTTTTATAGTACCTGAGCATAGGAACTGACTCCCAATAATAGAATATAAAAGCCACAATACAGGCTGATTAGTAATGAATTCAGATTCTCATTACATGGCATCCCAGAAACCAGTACAATTTGCATCAGAATATAATAATCAGCCCTGTAGCATCAGCCTCTGTAAAAGTCAAGCCTCATTTTCTGCTTGGACATTTTTCTGCAAGGAAGTCTAAGCTTAGCTTCCCAATAGCTGAGCATGTGCAGTGTCACTGAGGCTTCTAACAGAAACCAAGATGGGGAGTTCCAGTGACAAGTTTAAAAGCTTGAACATTTAGGCTGGTGCAGTTCAGTATATAAAATATAGCATTCCTTCCACAGCATATCCTGTCAAAGCCCATCTTTCAGAAAAGCTCTGGACAGAAACTTCTGCAAATAGTGGGGGTAAAATGCTAAGCTGTGACCTATCCAGAAAACTTTACTGCTTTAATCAAAGTACCACTAAAAAGTATTAAAGAACTAAACCCTAGCCCATACTCTGCCCCGCAGATCTCTCCCTATCTACTCTGTTTCAATTCTGAGCCTGCATGATCCAAAAATCATACGCAACTAGGTTCTGTTCAATTTTATTGGCGTGTGTATACACACCAGTCCCAGACTGGGAATTAAAATAGTCCCTGGCATTTTAAGTATACAGAGGCAAACAGACACCAGCCAGCCCACTAAATAGTCACTTTTCATTTATTTGCACAGTACAAATCAATCTTTTTTTCACACATGTAGTGGGTCAAAAATCTGATTTAGCAAAGGTTACTCTAGTAAATGAGCTTTAGTCATACATATGTCAATATGAATCAATATGTGTTAGACAAGTCCTCTGAACTGTAAGATTTTTTTTAAAAAAAAGTTTAAAAGTTTTATAGAAAACTTCTGAAGTTTATGGCTATTACATATGGGCTTTACAATATAAACAGACTTCCCGCACAGTCATGCTCAGCATTACTTAAGTCCTTTGAGGGCCCCTAAACAGCTAAAAAAATGTTTTTCGAAAAAAAAATAGCTGCTCACACTCTGCACCAGCAACTCACTCCAGCAAGTAACAAAACAGTCAAAGGGCCAGTGTTCATGACTTCACAGCAGACGGTGAAAAAGGGATTAATGGAAGAGGTGGTAAAAACCACAGCTATCCAAGTACATCAGCGTTTTTCTCACATTTTAAAAAACAGCGAAATCTAGTTAAACGCAGTAAAGGGATTATCCGCTGCATTAGGACAGTGTCAGCAAGCGGTTATTAAAGGAACCTTGAAGTACCAGGAAAAGGTATGCAGCAATTTAAACAAGGGTTATGTATTTACTCAATTTGTCAGATTACATTTTGGCAAGTATTTTTAAAATGACTGTAGGTGCATAGATTCAGTGTTAGAACTGTAGCAGCTACCCTTAATGAAATAAGTTGCTTTCAAATGAAAGACTATGCTCCACATATCCAGTGTTTCCTCCAGGATTCTGAAGCTGAAAGAAATACCCTCTTGCTCTGTTACTTTTCATTAGGCCCTGTCAGCTATCAAACATTGGCACAGTTCTCGCTCTCTGGGTGAGGCCTTATATTTTGGCAACCCCCAGTGACTAACTTTCCTTCTCCAATGGAAAACTAGCAAAAATCATGAAGATGACTTGTTTTTTTTCCCCATCCACCGATTTGATCCTAGTTAGTTTTATAGGTTAACCCAAACCATAGATTCTGTAATTATCTTTATGCATAATACCTATTAAACAAGAGCTAGTTTTCTATATTAGGCCCAAACCCTACAGTACTCTGAAATACAAGTATGAGATCAGTTATCCAGAAACCAGTTATTTAAAAAAAAGGATTTCCTTTTTCTTTGTAATAACACAGTACCTTGTACATTATCAAGTCCAAGAGGTTATTAATCGTTATTGGAGGCCCAATTAAACTGGGGTTAATTTGTGTTTAAATTAATTTAGTAAACTTAAGGTATTGTGTTCCAAATGATCAAGATACCACTTATCCAGAAAACCCCAGGTCCTGAGCATTCTGGAAAGAGGTTTCCATACCTGTACTATACTTAAGGCTAATGTCATACTGTACTTTAGGCTAACTTCTCACTGATAGGTCTGCTTTCATAGGAAATTGTTACACAAGGATCCTAAACTAGACTGTTTTGCCAACCTGACCAGCTCTTCAGAACCTGTTATAGTTTCTAATGCTAACTGATTACTGCTACACAAATATGGCAGCCCCCTCAGAGCAAGATGGGGGATCAGATAGGTATTGTAAAAGCAACAGGAAAATACTTTTAGGGCAATAATTATAGATACCATGCACAGACATTTTATGACCGATGTGTAAAAAAAAAAAAAAGTTTTACTTTATGGTGTCAGTATCCTTTTAGGGCTCTGGTACACGGGGAGATTAGTCGCCCGCGGCAAAACTCCCTGCTCGCGGGCGACTAATCTCCCCGAGTTGCCTTCCCTCTGCCATCCCACCGGCGAACATGTAAGTCGCCGGCGGGATGGCAGACGGGGCGGGGCGATTTCGGGAAATCGCCGAAAAAGCCTCGCGAGTCTTTTTCGGCGATTTGCGCTGCCGCGTCTGCCATCCCGCCGGCGACTTACATGTTCGCCGGTGGGATGGCAGAGGGAAGGCAACTCGGGGAGATTAGTCGCCCGCGAGCAGGGAGTTTTGCCGCGGGCGACTAATCTCCCCGTGTACCAGAGCCCTTAAAGGTCTGAAATAGACCTGAGGTTATCAATGACAGATAAAACCTTGCTGTTTTTATAGACTGATTATGCTGCCTCAGTAACCCCCACGCCCAAAGGCAAGGGGAAAAATAAGTTAGTATCATTTCCTCTTTAAAGTAACGCAGATGCAAATACACATAGTAGATCACACATGTAGAAAACATTAACAAGACAATTTGTTTTCTCACAAGATACTTTTTAATAAGCCCACTTTTTAAAAGACCAGTTTATGAGGGTACATCCCATTTGACAGGAAGAATGCAGAACGCAAGTACCCACGAAGCTGAGGCTCTTTTTTGAGAAGAGGCAGGAGCTGAGAGTCCACAAATTTCTGATCTGCTTTGCGCTGTTGTGTAACTGCATATTTCTGCATAAGGGAAAAAAAAAAACCAAAACAATAAGGTTATGGGTTAAATACTTAAAGTTTACATGTTTTTATTAAATATCAACAGTCAAGTTAATACACTGGATAAATGACTATCGCCCCTTTTAAAGGGGGCAGGGAGGAGGGAGACTGTTCCAACAGTCACATTTTACTCACTTAATCAGTCTTTAATTTATTACAGATTCATAAAATGTACTTTTTTTTTTTTTAAATAAAAAAAACTTTGCAGAAATGGCAGACCCATCAGCTTGAAGACCTCTATTATCTACCTCCCAGAAAAAGATACAATGCATTTAACAAAATCGTTTCATGTAGTATACTACAGGGAAGATATCAAAGTCCGATGTTTTCTCATCCCTAACTTTTAAATGTGTCAGTCTAGGTCATGTAACCAAGGCCAAGACAACTTAAAAGGAAAATACTAGCCATAAGTTCAAATACAAGCTGTAAGCTTTGAACTCTAAGGACCACTAAAAACCAAGGGAAAACCCTTGTTAAGCACAAACTCATTCTGTTGGGGTTATTTAGAAAATTGCAACTGAACTTCTAAAAAATAAATTACATAGATATATTGGATTCCATAAACAGTATATTTAATTTTGGAAGACTGGATAGTAAATATGCACCATCTTTTACATAACACCAACAGAAAAGGGTGTGTATATTTTTTCTTAGTTCAAAGATGCATTTTGCATGAAAATTATATGCAAGGTGACTAGATGACACAACAGACAGCAAGTCAGTCCCTAATCTCAGGTAACCGAACAGCAGGCCTGATTATGTGCAGTGAATCAACAATGAAGGAAACTGAGGAGCTACTAGGGACATTTTGGAGACACAGACCTTCACTGCTAAGCACTGTGGTGGCAATGAAGCTTAATATGTAAGTTGTAGCATTTAAAGATAAAGGGAGAACTATATAGGTGTAAACGAGTTCTTAAGTTCAAATTAAAGACTGCAAATAGTCTTACCTCTTTCTCAGTGTCAAAGATCTCACCCTCCTGATGCTTAGGTTTGCGCAGCTTCTTCTTCTTAAAGTAGGAGTCTGTCAGATGCTTGGGAATCTTGACACTTGAGATATCGATCTTAGTAGAGGTGGCAATGGCAAACTTTTGGTGAGCCCTCCTTAGAGGAACCCTGTTTATAGCCAAGGGTCCTAAAATGGAAATAAAAATGGTTTATGTCTAGAAAGACTTAAAATTCTGTGGCAAAATTGTGGGCTTGTCAGGGTTAAGTTACCCGTGGTAGCATACACTAACTACACAAGCATGCTCTTAAAACAAAGTTAAGTGTTTACTGAAGTCAAATAATTCAGAACTAGGTTATAACTGCACATCGAACCACTGCAAGTATAAAAGCAAACTGGAGATTTATGTCCAAAAGCCTACCTATCTGAAATCCTTGCTAGGAAAAAAAAACCCATCTTTTTTCTTTCTTTCTTTTCTTAATACACAAATGTATTTTCCATATTGATTGAAAAAACACAACATACAAGGTATTACATCACTGCCAAAGTTCAGCACTACCCTATTGGCCATCCAAGCCTGTCACTGCCAACATGAGAGAGGATACCGTCCAAGTCTGGTTCTAAAGCTATAATTAAGCCTACGCCATTGCAGGTAAAGAAGTTACAAATATTTCTTTAACCTAAAGATTACGCAAAAAACAATAAGTAACAAAAAGGTTATAATAGCTCAGCTGGACTTAACACAGGTGAAAACTATGCACTGGGCTTTACTCTTACAGCAGAGAAGTACTTTATTATGATTATTATCTGTGAAATAGAACATTGTAATTTCCCTCAATACAATTTAAAATTTATTACGATTTGGAGTTGGTACATTTTTGTCAACTCCAGGTACCCAAAATAGCTTGACTGACTCCACAGCTCTGCTAAAATGGCCATTAAAAGAGGACATAAGCCATGTACCAAGGAAGCCCTTAGCTCTCTAAAGAAAACAGTTCAAACTTAAACATATCCACATTTAGACTTTTTGGGGTGCTGCAGGGTTCTGTATTGAGTCTGCTTTTATTCAATTAGCCAATTATCGGTTTGAAGGACCGCACAGAAAGAAATGTGTCTGCAAATGACACAAAACCATGCACGTTAATTAGGACCACCCAGGACACAGCAACTTTACAGGGCAACATGGGGGAGACATTTAATTTTAAGTTGTCACCTCGGTACTACACATAATTACCCATTTCTTCTGCCATTTGTTTTTTAGGGAAAAAAAAAACACATCAGAATACCAAAATTACCTGTTACAAGCAGAAGGCCAGTTTGAAGTTGTTTCAAGAAGACAACGCGCTGAAGAAAAAAAAAATGTATATATTTGTTACTGTGTGGAATACAATATTTAAATGAATTAAAAAATGCATGCACCATCAAAAACATCTTTTTTCCTTATTAGCTCAAACTGATGAAGCCTTTAAATTTGATTTACTGGGGACCTCATACAGATTAAGGGCTGCACACTTGTTAAGCTTTTTTTTTTTTATTATGTTACAGTAATATTCAGTATCTAACGAGCCACAAGCTGCTTCTGCTTACAATAGCATTTGTTTTAACATCAAGTTTTTGAAGAATTCTGAAAGCTGCACTTCAGTAAAACCACTGCTCCTACATACAAACTAAACTCTGCATATAAGGAGGTAGTGGGCACTTGTTACAGGAGTTATAAGTAGTATTGCTTTATTACCAGGATTAAAGTATGATGGTACTTGTGTCGCTTATTATGAAAAAGGTCTGTGCAGTTCTAGCTAATGAATGGAAATGTACCGAATTGTGTGACTATCACTAAATTCTTGCTGTTTTTTGTGTCTTCTGGTTGGCAGTGTTTTTGGCATTAGTGTCATTCTGGCAGTCAAGCAATGATCCAATGATGAGCCAATAACAGCACTTCTGCTCACAGCCTTAAAAAGTTTTGCTATCCCTACTGCTTAGAAATTAGGCCTTAGCTTTTAATTTATGCCCTCAGTTTAAAACCTGCCCCCTGTACATTAAGTGCTTATTGACATAACTCTTAGTACAAATTAAATGTGATTTTTTACATTTTCAACAGCACTAGTTCATATGAGAGGCCATCTGGATTTCGAGTAATGCAATACTCTCAATGCAGATTCCAGGCAGAAGCTATTCCAATACTATTTTTACTACTCCTTTAAACAGCTCCGACTAAGTGGGATATCCAGAAGACTATACCATAGTACCGAATATATAACCAAAGGAGCAACATGCAAACACTAAGCAATAGACAATAGTCCCCTCAGTGTCAGAATTTTGACAGACATGATGCAAATGTACATATTTACAGCAGGTCAGACTTTTAGTAGCTATAGCCATCTCCAATGTTTGTGTCATATTAGAACAAACCTACCTTTCCCCTGTGGCGTCCATTAAGAAGAATCAAAACTGTTCCAGGAGTGATTGAAGACCGCAGCTTGCGTTTGTGCTGGCTGAAAGGCTTCTTTCCATGACTCAACAATTTGCGTGGAACATCTTCAGTAGGGTAATAACGGGGCTGTAGAAAGAATGCAATCATAAGGACACAGTAATGTCTCTACAGATAGTGATCAGTGATAAAATACTGCTTATGAACACAAAGTAAAATAGACAGATGCTCACACTTATGATTATGCATCTTACATATATGAAAAATGGATCAAACTCACTGTTACAGTTGCTGGGATATATAACTCCCGGCATTAAATAGCTTTGTAGTATAGATCCCAAGTCACATTCAACACCCATGAAGTAAGCTTGAAATAAATCTAGTCTAACAGGCATTAAATAACTGGTTTATACAGCAATCACAGAAATCACATTTGGCAGCCTTAAAATAGGGTAGAATATTACAAATATTTGTGCACTGCAGTACTAGGGAAGAAAAAATATATTTTTTTTGTTTATAGGGTGATTTATGTCGTCAGTGCTGTTTACATCCTTCAATGCTTTTAGGGCTTGGATACAAGGCATAGTCATTGATGTCAGCTGAATAAATGTAATTTTATCATGGTATCTGCTCCAAGTTACATTAGGAAAACATGAATAGCAATCAAGCATCACCGGAAGGAAAGTGCCAAAAATGTTAAAAGTGTTGTGCTGGTAACATTGGGATTATGGGTTGCCTTTCCTACACTCCAAAAATATACAGGAAGGACAAATGGAATGATCTTTAGTGTGCCTTTGTAAGGTAAGGATCCGGGATTGCCATCCAAAATGACAAGGACAATCACAGTAAGAGCTGTGTAACACCAGGACATTTAGTATAAAAACAATTTTAAAAATGATTTTAATTTGCAGTATTATAGATGAAAAGATAACCAAACAATTGTTATTTAAGCAAAACACTAAGGGATAATCCATTGACACTGCAAGCTAGGTTCTACACAAAGTGCCATGAAATGAATTTTTGTAAATAACCCTGTACACATCAAATATTGTGCTGCACTCTGAAGCCCTACTTACCATCTTACGCAACTTCACCACACGGGTCCCACCATTCTTATCTCCACCAACTGTCTTGGTTACAGTTACTAGAGCCTTTTGCTTTTTCTTTTCAATCTAAAAAAAGAGATGATCATCAAGTAAGTCTTAAAACTTAAACATGCAGAATAGTAGCTTTACAGCACAGAAAAACAAAATGCATTACCTTTGTCTGTGGAGCCTTGAACTTGCGCTTATAAAGGGCCTTCCTAGCATACATGGCAGAACGGGAATACTTCCCAATACCCCGGGCCAGTACGGGGTTGCGACTGCAATGGTGCTTCCTGGCCTTCTTAACAGGTTGCTGTTCTCCTGCCATCTGTGCAAAAAAAAAAAAAATTAATATCTTATCTACATATTAAAACTGCCATTATTTTCAGTGAAGTGTCAAATTGCCATTTTTAAATTTTAACTGCAATTCAAAGTACAACAAAGACGTCTAACATGAATTTTTTCACATACTAATATTCAAATAAATATCGTACAGTTGTATTGGGTTTAACACATGAGTTTACATGCACAATGGTACTTGATTTGTTTGCCTTTAAAATGTGTTACCTGGAAACCTCAAAACATAAATTAGCTACATTTATATATAGCTGGTAAGGCTCTGAGGATCTAACAAAGTACTATTTCACAGATGCATGGATGCCAGAGAATCTCTTTAAAACTTATGAATGTATAACAAAGGTACCTACGTTCAGTCAAGGCTTACATTTAATGCGGCTATCCCTTCAACCACATTGACAGGGGTCAGTTACAACTAAGTAGAACAGGTAATTAAATAACATTTACCATTACAAACAACTCAATTTAAAAACACAAGGGCTTTCCTTCTTTAAAAGGTGAGCAAGAAACAAAAAGAGGGACTAAAGAAGTTGTTCTAGGTGATGTTCCATAAACGTGAGGGCAACTTCTGTTACTTTATTTCAAGAGTACATCATAAGTCACCTTTTCGGCTGCCCTAACCATATAAATGGATCTTCAACCAAGAAGTGCACAATTAAATAATTTTAAGGCATTTGTTAATGCAGTTGTGTATTCCTGTTTCGGACCCTTGAAATAGATGAACACAAATCAGCCCTCATACAGTGTTACTTTTTTTTTTTTATTTTCATGATGCAGGAAAGTTGCTTAGTGGGTAAATATTAATTTAGACAGCAAATCCTGCATTATACATGCATTTATTGACAGATTTGCAAGTAGTGGCTTCTACGGCGTTTCGGAACTCTAAAGAGGAGATTTAGGGCCAGGGTTTTAAACGATAAACCTACGTAGCAAAAGCTCTTAAACTACATGCTTCCTTTCAGTAAAGAAAATGCCAACAAGCATTCGGCGGCCTCAAACCCCACTCCGACCGATCATCCGGTATTTGTGCCAAACAGGACGCCAAAGACCAAAAATACAGAGATAAAAAGATGCTAGACAGGGTCAGTAACATACATCGTGGATTTAAGAGGATGTGGACAATCATGCAGGCTAGGATTACAGCAGATTAAACTACACACTAGTACGTCTATTTTACAGGAACCGCCATTCCTACCTTGGCTGTAAGGAAAAAGAATTAACATCCGGGCAACGCACGTATAAGAACCTGCCGCGTTACGTCACGGCCGCCGCTGGGAACTCTGGGAAACGTAGTCCTCCATTCTAATACTATCTACAAACAGATAGAAGCGGTATAGTAATTTCATCAAATGGTGCTTTGGTATCGCTTTCCCTTAATTAGCGACTGGTTCACTTGCTGACAGTTAAAACACAGGTTATTAAAGAATCTGGCCATCCAATGAAGCCGGAAATGATGAAATAAAGGCCGGTCGTCTGCTTGCCCCAGAAGTTAGAAACAGAATATTTCGTCAAAAATCGTGGCCAACACAGATGCCATTCTTTAATATACCACTCTCTGCACAACTTTACTGGTGTATTTTAAGTTAGAAGCGGTAGTACAACAACTCGTCTCCTCGACTTGGCGCTGTCTAATGACGTCATCCTTTGCGGACCGGGCAGAGTTGGTTGTAGAGTTTAAGGCCTCCATGGAGCTAACACTCAAATAAACGTTCTGAATCAGTCAGCCACCGACTGGGAGAGAAGGGGGTGTACGCGGCGGGTCGGTGTTGCAGCCTCCGTCCCAAAACAGCGCACAAAGGGGGCGAGCTAGAGAGTGAGTGCGGGTCACAGAGACCAGGAGCTGGGCTCATACAATGACATCCAGGAGGTGAGATTGCGCAAAGTCTCATTGTATCTGTTCTGTCAACACTGTCAGTCGCTGTCTGCCTTTCCTATTCGCTGCGCCTTATGCTGTCTTAGAAGCTTCTCTTCTGTCTGCTCGCTTTTTGCATGTGGCGCTGCTCGGGTTTAGTACTTTCCAGCTGTGAAGGATCAAAAAGTCCCACAGTCCCACACTACCCCAGCAACCGTGGCTGAACTACAACTCGCAGCAGCTGAGGCGGAACGTCTTATCCCCAAACAAGTGTAGTTCCTACTCGTTGTACTTGCTCATTCATTCATTTGTTCCTGACGGGACATAGGCATTACACTGGCGTTACACTGGCATTACACTGGAAAGTGGAGCTCCTTTAGTTGTTAACGCGATTGGGACCCCGTTTAAAGAACGAGCGCCTCAAGAAATATGTGAATCTATATTCTTTTCAAACACTGTAGCAGAAGTGTGCTTCTTTGTGGCTGTTTATTAGCTGGCCTTGGCTACATTGTTGCAAACCTCAGAGCCATCAGGGCAGAGAATAAAAATAGGCACATCGATACTAGCTGGTATATTTGTTTACAAATACCTTTAAAACAATTACAATGTGTAATTAATACGTGCTTAAAAGTGTCTACAAGTACAGGTTTTTATTAAGCAATGTTTTTTTTTTGTTTTTGTTTTTATATTTTCTTTGAAGTAGAGAATGTACTGACATGTATGTAAACACAAAGTGGGTGTAGTTAATAACCTGGCAACCTGGTACATATATCTTATTTATTTAGCCATGGTGGGTGGGAGGGAGGCAGCTTATTCTCTTGTGTAACAGCATCCTTATTCCAAGCTGTCTCCACACATTTTCTTACCAGACACCAATTCTTTCACCTGACAGGCAGCTCAAGCAAAGGGGCAGACTTGCCTCTGACCAAGCAGACTGACTATTGATTTTTATGATCAGCCACAGTAAAACTACAGCATTTGTCTGTCTAGTTTGTCCTGCTAAAATGAGATCACATTGCAAGTGCCATGGAATACTGATCACTTTACATTTAAGTAATGAATAAAGATACAATTGTCCCTTTAACTCAGTGATCCCCAGCCATTGGCTCAGGAGCATGATGTTGCTCACCAACCCCTTAGATGTTGCTCCCAGTGCCCTTAAAGCAGGTGCTTATTTTTGAATTTCTGGTTGGAGGCAAGTGTTGGTGGCATAAAAACCAATTGTTATGCCAAGCAGAGCCTCATATAGCCTGTCAGTCCACAGAGAGGCTACCAAAAAACCATTTGCAGCACTTATATGGAACCCCCGGGAACTTTTTTCATGCTTGTGTGTGTGTGTGTATGTATGTATGTATATCTTTATTTATAAAGCGCTACTTATGTACGCAGCGCTGTACAGTAGAATACATTAATACAAACAGGGGGTTAAAGATAATGGATAAATACAAAGTACAACAATAAATACAAGGTGCAGTTGCAATAAGAGTCAGAAACAAGATGAAGGAGGTCCCTGCCCCGTAGAGCTTACAATCTATATGGGAGGGGTAACTAACAGACACAAATGGGCAAATGTAAGTTCTGTAGGTCACAGTGGGTGACACTACAATATAAGTGCCAGTTCCCAGATCAGGTGCTGGGTGAGTGCTCCAAAAGGTAGTCTTTAAGTTTAGATTTAAAAAGACTGAGGGAGGATTCTCTCCGGAGGAAATCGGGGAGGGCATTCCAAATGTAAGGGGCAGCAAGGCAGAAAGGTTTAAGGCGGGAAACAGCAGTAGTGGTGGGGGGCGCAACCAAACGGTTGTTCTGCGAGGAACGAAGGAGTCGACCGAAATGTTTTTACAGTTAAAATGTGGATCATGGGTAAAAAGGGTTGGAGACCCCTGCTCTAACTTTGGTAGTTTCTCTTATTGCAGCAGACATACACGTCATCTGAGAAACTTAATATTACATGTTACAGGCTTTGATGGGGGAAATGCTGATGTGTAGCTTTCAGAGGAACATAAATCGGATGCTATCATTCCTGTCATGTTTGGGACCTGGGGTTTGCAGATAAGGCATCTTGTATCTCTAGACCTTAAGTCTTCTAAAAATAATTTAAACATTAAATAAACCCAATAGGAAATAATGTTGCTTAGTTAATATCAAATACAAGGTACTGTTTTATTATTACAGAGAAAAATTCATTTTTTTTAAATTACAAGTAATTGCTTTAAATGGACTCTATAGGAGTTGGCCTTAATTCAGACCTTTCTGGATAACAACTTTCCAGATATCAGTTCCCGTATCTGTACTACATTTTCCATGTTTTGTCCATTTTGTGACTGATGATAATTATTCTTAAAAGTAAGAGCTACCATATTGCTTAGGTGCCAGTTACTCAGCTAGGGTAAGTAATATAACATTTTCCTCAAATTACTGATTATGTTCTGAACTTGTGACCTCATGTTCATATTGATGGCTAAAACTAGCAATGAGTGGGTATGCAAGAGTGTGATACATCACCTTATTTTATTACCTTGGGAAAGAAGCACAAAAGGTGATAGGGTAGGGGAGAAGCAGAATGCACAAAGTACAAAAAGGAATATTTTAAGCAGACAGTCCAAATTTAAACTGTCCATGCATGTACCAATATAATTGTACAAACGATCTTTGGACTCTTCATGGGCTCAGAATTATCATCCTAGACAAGACTAAACACATTGTAAAAAAGAACACAGCAGCCGAACAATCAATGAACCCAGAAAACAAGCTCAGAAAATGTACATTTACTATAATAAACAGGCTCAAGTCCAACCCCCCCCTTTTCTGTACAGCCTTTCTCTTCTCTCTTTACTTTTCCCCCTACATGTTTTATATGTAAATGATTTTGTCATAAAACAATTACTAAACACAAAGTTAAAAAACTCAAACTCTTAGAGATATTTTGTCACCTAGTTACATAATTAACAGTGAACTTGCATCTCCTACATGGCTGACCACTAAGGGCACTTTAAATGTGGCTCAGCCAGATACGTCACTTGTAGTTATGTACTAGTTACAAAAACATTTACTTCTTCCGTCTCTATTTAATCACTTGTAAAAAATGTTGCAAACAATATTTGATCAAACCAGTCACCTTTTGAGTTTTAATATGATGTAGAGAGTAATATTCTGAGACAATTTGCAATTGGTCTTCATTTTTTATTTGTAATTTTGTATTTATTTTGGTTTTTGTTCAGAAGCTCTACCATTTTAGCAGCCATTTGGTTGCTAGGATCCAAATTACTTTAGCAACCAGGGTGTGGTTTGAATGAAATACTGATATATGAATAGGAGTGGACCTGACTAGAAAAAAGAAGTTTTAAAATGTAACAGTAACAATAACAGTAAAACTGTAGCCTCACCGAATAATAGTTTTTTTGACCCCTGTTTGAAAGCTGCAAAGTGTTTGAAGAAGAAGGCAAATAGTTTAAAAACTATAAAATAATGAAGAACAATTGAAAAATTGCTTAGAATTGACCATTCTACGACATACTTAAAGGTGAACCATCCCTTTAAAGAAACAATAAGGGCACATGTACTTAACATTAAAAATACTAAATCTGAAACCACTGTTGCCAGACACTTTTTTGGATTGTGCTAATAGATCTTTGAACTTTTTTCAGTGGTGGGTCTTAAAAGGGTTAGAGTAAGTAAACAAGGTGGTAGTGTATTTGATAAATTACTTAGAAATGAGGTCCAGTTGATTTTTCGCCTAGATACAAGATTACTATTTGGCATGAACTTTGAATATAATGTGTCATGCTTTGTTTGACATATAGTCCCCACTCAATACACTTTTAACTCTTTCATATATTTTGTTTTTTTTATCCACCATTGGTTTCTTATAGAAACTTATATGTAGCTTAAAAGACTTTCAATAACTCTCAAACTTTGTGTGTGTATATATATATATATATATATATATATATATATATATATATATATATATATATATATAATCTTGTTTTTCCATACATACATGATTTGAGAAATGTATTTTGATTAGTGGATGAATTAAGTCCTATGATTGGATCTTCAATTCTGCATTTGATTTTAGCTTTATAAACCATGTTGTTTCAGGAAGTTCTTTAGCCTCTGATTAAGTGCCTACTTTTGGCACGAAACACATCAGGCTGTCCATGTTTGAGATGTTTTGTCTTTAAATAAAGCTTAATATGTTTTAGATGCACTATAATTTTTTGTTTTTATGCCAGCCTATACTCATTTTGGTTTAGTCGATTAGACAGGTTATAATGTTTTGGTCTGATAACCGTAAAATCAGTGCATGTATTTGACAATATCCTTGGGTGACCTACAGTGCACTTCTGGAACGTCACCTCATATGATTGTTGTCTGCCAATTATTTTATGTTTTAGGACTCCTATAATTTCAATGTGAATGCTAGATTTAGATCGTTCCATTCAAATGTATGATGGATATTTGAACATTTGTCAGAAGAAGACGAAAATCTGAACTTGTATGGCCACCTTTACTCTGATTATTCAGTGTGGATAAAGCATTTAATTGTATAGTTATCTGTTTATGTGAATTTATCAACAGATTAATCTGACTATAAAAGATGATTGTTTAATTTCCATGGAATATACATTCCTTTTGTGTGGGTTGAGGGTTAGGGGCTCAGCCTGAGGGCCAATTATAGTGAGATCGCCAAATGTTGATCCACACCCATTGCTTTAAAGATCAGTAGAAGCTGAAAACTACATGCGGCAGTAGGCATTATAGACAAAAGCCTGATGACCTGAAGTCTTTGCAATCTTCACAACAATCACTTGTGTAAATTTTACTATAGTAAGAAACTGCCAGTTTTGTTGCACATAATTATTTGTGGCCCATTTAAGCTAACATAAAGGCCTAGTACCAAAGTGCTAATATATATATTCCAGTTCAGTATTCAGAAAGTAAGTGAAAACTATCTTTTGGTTTGTCTAACATTTATAACATCATTCTGTTTGATTACAGTTGCTTTCTATAATTTTCCTGTAAATCTCAGCTAGAGGGAGCTGCAGCATTATAATTTTCGCTGATCATCTATGTACACAACATACCTATGTCTGTATGTCCAACAAGCAAACAACATTTTTATAAATTTATTTTTTTGCCGGTTTCCAGATTTGGTTTTTGGCAAAAGTGCTATATATGAGAACATATACACATTTAATAGCATATTGTCTGTTTAAAAGAACAATACAGATTCTTGCCTTTTGTTTCAGAAATCTGTCTCGGATGTATAGTTACATGCACTCTTGGCTAAGTGCACAAAAATTAGGTTTTGTAGGCACTTTTGTAAAACTGTTTGTGTTAAAGGGACAGTAACACCAAAAAATGAAAGTGTATAAAAGTAATTACTTTATAATGTAATGCTGCCCTGTACTGGTACAACTGGTGTGTTTTCCTTAGAAAGACTACTATAGTTTATATAATAAAGCTTCTGTGTAGCCATGGGGGCAGCCATTTACAGGAGAAAAGGCACAGGTTACTTAGCAGATAACAGATAAAACCCCATTATATTCTACAAAGCTTATGTTATCTGATATGTGCCTGTGCCTTTTCTCCTTTTTCCCAGCTTCAATGGCTGCCCCCGTGTTGACATAGCAGCTCATTTATATAAACTATAGTAGCGTTTCTGTTGCAAACTTACCAGTTTTACCAGTGCAGGGCAACTGTACATTATATTTTAATTACTTTAAAACACTTTAATTTTTTGGTGTTACTGTTCCTTTAAGAAGTGGATGGGCCAGAATAAGTCCAAAATTATGTATTTGCACACAGAATACTTATTGTAGTTAAAATATATAACTTACTTTATGTTTTGTTACATTTCTGATATAATCATTTTGCGTTTAGTACAGGGATCACTTGATATTAGCATCATAGGATTAGCTGATATTAGCATTTTATTTGCAGTGGGAAGCTTTGCTAAAAGTACAGCTGTGCTGTAATAATGCTGCATATGCTGTAACAGTGGAAGTGTGAACACTATGCCTTCCTTTACAGGGCATGGTTAAGAAAGAGTCTGGCATGCTGTACAGCTGTTTAGTTCCTGATATGTGTGTGGGTTTTAGGTGGGTGTATGTGTGTATCATTTTGTGTAGAACTGTAGACATTTTTTTTAATCTTATGTTAAATATAATTTTGCCTATTTTAATGAATACATATGTATGTTTTTTGTTATTTCTTGCTTTGAACAGGGAAACATATGAAATTACAAGTCACATTCAGCTTCCTGGTGGCACAATCAAAATAAATCAGCAATCCACTGAGAAGCCCTTTGTATAGTCAGCTGCTCCTTATCTCACAGCCTATTAGGCTGCAGTTAGGCAAAGGTAGGGTTTTTTTTTCAGAGGGCTTCTCCGTGAAATACTGAGATCAATAAGTAAAAACTTTGTTCAGCACAAGCCTTATTCTCTGAACTAATGTTGAAAATGGGGGTATACTGCCCTTTTAGACATTGCGTATGTGACTTTTTGTGATGTCATAAATGCAGAATAAGAAGTGACTGGGGTTGTGAGGAGTCACTTAACGTTTAAGTTTTGCAGTGAAGAAAAAAAAAAAAGTAAAGACTTGGAGAAACTAAAGATTTATTTGCAATAAATCCTGAAAATGCCTGCAAATCCCTCTCTAGCTTATAATGAATGGTTACATATAGAATGGAACCATAGAATGGTTAAATTTTTGCTTTGATGAAGCCACCTGGCTGGACATCTTTAAAGACTCGGTAACATGCTCCATAAATGTACTGATACAAGAGACTTCTCAAAAGATCCTACATCAATGGTATCTGGTACCTACCAGAATATCTAATTGGTACCCATCCGCATCACCATTATGCTTCCGAGCATGCAACCAACAAGGCACCTTTATACATACTTGGTGGGATTGCCCAGTCGCAGTCCGCTATTGGATAAGAATGTACACTTTAATTACGGCTGTCACAGGCCTATCACTACGGAAGAACCCAGCAGAAGCTCTGTTGAACAAAAACATTTCTGGTGGCAATAAATACCTGAGGAAACTAACTACCCATATTTTTTCTCTGCAGCAAAACAAACAATAGCCAAAGCCTGGAAATCAACATTGGATATAAACTCCAGACTGGACAATCTGTTAATTATGGAAAGTCTTGCAAGCATTTCAACAGGATAGCAAAAAACCCACAATAAAATTTGGGCTCCCTGGATGACTTACCGGAATATTCCAATAAACCTATAGGGCTAACCACAACAGCCCCCAAGAATACCCTCCTCAAAATCTTCTACCTCTAATAGTAACCCGAACCTTAGGCCTGCAAAAATGATGACTGATAAAAGAACTATCCACAAGATTTTATCCCCAAGTTATACCCATGTTCCATTCCTACTTTTCTTTCCTCTCTCACCCCTCCCTCTTTACTCCCTTCCCCCCCTCTTTCTTTATTTTTAATTGTTTTTATATATGTGCCTGAATTATATTTCATACCAACCCTGCACCATGGGAAACCCCAAAAGGTACACCTTTGTACATTGTTATACTAAATGCAAAATAAAAAAAAAACATAGAATGGAGGGGATATAAAATTGAGGTTTGACTGAAGAATTGGTGTGGAAAAATGACAATGCTGATGTTTTAAGGGAAATGGGACAAAATCCAGGGAATGCAGCCATAGAAGTACATTAGAATTGGAGGGGACTGCAACGCTGTGCAAAATGCAGCAGCGTAGAAACTGTTTGACTGTATTATTTAAAATATGAAAATACTACAGAGCTGTAGCTTGTATCGAATGCCTTGTGAATGTAAGCCATTTATGAGCAAACATCAATTTACAGCAATATATTAGTTCTGTAGACTTTAATTTCCACTGAGATACATCTTTACACTACTTCTGTAAGCTTATGGCATTGCACATAGTAATGTTAGGCTTGTGTATGGCCGTTCACAGAAAAACTCAATGAATATTTTTGTCCTAACATTACTTCCAGAGACAGTCTGGAACTTAGCTGTCAATGTTAACCCTGAGATGTGCATTTTAAAGGAACAGTAACATCAAAAAATTAAAGTGTTTTAAAGTAATTAAAATATAATGTGCTGTTGCTCTGCAAAAAAAAAAACTGGTGTTTTTGCTACAGAAAAGCTACAATATAAATAAGCTGCTGTGAAGCCATGGGGGCAGCCATTCAAGCTGGAAAAAAGGAGAAAAGGCACAGATTACATAGCAGATAACTAGTAGATAAGCCCCATATAATGGGGGTTTATCTGTTATCTGTTAAGTAACCTGTGCCTTTTCTCCATTGAATGGCTGCCCCCATGGCTACACAGCAGCTAACTTATATAAACTATAGTAGTCTTTCTGAGGCAAACACACCAGTTGTAGCAATGCAGGGCAACAGTATATTATATTGTAATTACTTTTTTACACTTTCATTGTTTGGTGTTACTGTTCCTTTAAAATAACAGTTCAGTGTAAAATAGAACTGGGTAAATAGATAGGCTGTGCAAAATAAAAAATGTTTTCAATATACTAAGTTATATAGCACAGCCTATCTATTCACCTAGTTTAACTTTTACACTGAACTGTTTCCTTTAAGAGGGTTGGATGGATACTTTCAGCCATACAATATTTGCCAGTACATTAGGCCACATAGTATAAGTAGTTATTATAGTTAATCTAGCTTCACTGCCAACTTACTTTCTGGTTGCTGGCCATATTTGCCAAGTAGCAGTTTATAGTCTTCCCTACAAGTATGATTAAAGGTGATTTAATGGCCAGGCATGGTCCTTGCATATAAGGAAGAGAGGCTGTAATGTTGTCATTTTTTTAATGCAGGTCAAGCACAAATTACCCTAAAAAGTGAAGGAAAGATGCTAATTATTTCTTAGAAGCTGATTTTCCTCTTGCATATCTTTGTGGTCTAGGTGGTTTCACCCTAATATCACTGGTGTTGAAGCAGAAAATTTGCTACTTACCCGAGGAGTGGATGGAAGTTTCTTAGCTCGCCCCAGTAAGAGTAATCCAGGAGATTTCACATTGTCTGTGAGGTGCGTATGCAGTTAATTGAATCCATCTTCTTCTATAATACACCAATGTGCATTAGATCTAAATGTTATGGTTACAAGATCACTTCTAATAAGTGTATATTTCTGAGCTGCACTGATTATATTTAATTTGGAACTAATGCAGCCTTTCTATCTGGATTTTCTGGAAGTTTTCCCATCTGGCAACTTTACTATATGTGATCTTATAACTCACAATATTAGGTATAAATTGTTATTAATTATGTTCTCTCGCTCTGACGGCTGGACCAAATTTGTTTAAGTAGTCCTCAAATTTAATGCACATTACACACTAGTAGATATATTTCCAAACATATATTGCAGCACTGTAAAACCGCTTAATCCACTGGATTTTTTAAAAAGCAGTTAAGAAAGCTGTAATTGCTGTTTAGTTTTTCTCCATGTAATTGGTATATGTAACATCATACTAGTTGCACATCATCGTTTTTGCATGTAGAGTTGATATTTTACTCTGTGTAAAGTGAAAAGGGAAGAGCCATTATTTCACGTAAATATGCAGTCTAACTAATTTTACTATACAATAAATTACAATGCATGTTTTACATAATACTTCGCTGTTATTTCACCCATTGTCTGTTGCAAAATATCAGAGGACAGTAGAAAAGCTGCATGATTAGTATCTGACCTTACACATACATACTGGATTACACAGATTGAAAGAAAAACCATGCTAGTCTCTCACTCTGTTTATAATATAAAAGGGAAAATATTTTTTTGTTTCTGAACAAAAAACTAAATTTAAAAACTGCAAATAAAAAATTAAGACCAATTGCAAATTGTCTCAGAAAAACACTCTCTACATTAGGGATCCACAAGCTTTTTTTTACTTGTGAGCTACACTCAGGTGTAAAAAGTGTTGGTGAGCCAACACTTTGGGGATACCAAATGAGGAGCAGTAGGTCTCCTTGGTTTAAAATTGTGTTTCTGTGCTTCCACAACACGCCTCCAAGCCAGAAATTAAAAAACTGGCACCTACTTTGAGGCCACTGGGAGCAACATCAAAGGGGGTGGTGAGCAACCTGTTGCTCACAAGACACTGGTTGGAGAACTGCTCTATATCATACTAAAAGTAAATTTAAAGGCCACTCTTCATGTCTCTTCTGTCTGTCTCTACTTAAATTAACTGCATTTTGCATTTTAGGCGGAACGGAGCTGTGACACACATAAAAATACAGAATACTGGGGATTATTATGACTTGTATGGAGGGGAAAAGTTTGCAACATTGGCTGAACTTGTTCAGTATTATATGGAACACCATGGGCAACTGAAAGAAAAGAATGGTGATGTTATTGAACTGAAATATCCACTAAACTGTGCAGACCCAACATCTGAGAGGTGAGAGAGCTCTGTTTTTCACCTTGACACATGTTTTGACTTTTCTTTCATGTATTAACCTTCAAAGTCCTTCTCAAATTCTTTGTATTACCTTATGAATTAGTCTCCAGTTTAAGAATATGCACTTGAGAAGTGGATCTCCTGAAACGGTAATATTGATAAATCTATTGATCCACTTGTAGAGCATAATAGCCTAGCCTGTTAAAAGCCTTTATTGATAAAGATGATTTACTTTTTGGAAGTCTTTGTTGTTATGTTAATTTACATTATATGGCTGCAGGTGGTTCCATGGGCATCTTTCAGGGAAAGAAGCAGAGAAGCTGTTGACAGAGAAAGGTAAACATGGAAGCTTTCTGGTGCGGGAAAGCCAAAGCCACCCTGGAGATTTTGTCCTTTCGGTACGGACAGGTGATGACAAAGCAGAAAGCAATGATGGAAAGTCCAAGGTGACACATGTTATGATACGATGCCAGGTACACATCCTATTTGAAGGGCTTATATTTATGTTGTCCTAATTAATGCACAACAATTCCACCTTCTTACTAAAGACTTAAATAGTGTGACTAATGTTAAAGATTAATTAAAGATCAATATGTTATTTGATATCTTGAGTACTTAAATGCAACCTCAATTAATTTCTGTGCTGGCCTAGTTGGATATTTGATATTTCCCCCCTTATTATTGTTAGTTAAAATGCTGTATTGTTCAACTGGCAGATTTTTTACATTTTGTCTGCTGCATAGTGATGCTGTCCACGACAGCTATTTGCGCATGCGCAGGGAGAGGGCAATGGGGGCAGCCTCGGGGCACCCAGATAAGAAATCCGGCGCTGGAGGTATACACACTTCTCTTGTACAGTTCTGCAGAGCAAGCTGGCAATTTCATTAATATTTATAATTATATTACAAATGTTAAGGTGTAAAAATATCTGGCCATAAACCTTCATCTAGAGAGACTGGTCAAGCCTGCTTTAGAGAAAGAAAATGTGCAACTAAAGTCATTCATTTGCTGAATGCTGACACACTCAAGTAATATTTTACTCTGTTACAAATTAGGTTAGGGAACCATAGATATGAATCTTGGCAGTATTGCAGGGATATTCATCCTTTTGACTGCATTATTATGATTTAAGTTTTAGTATAGCAAAGCCATTTAATTTCATCTTGGAATCAAGCCCTTTTTTCCTGTTCACAGTAAATGTGAACAGTTTCTGTTGAAGAAAAACTAATGTGAAATAGGCGCGATTTTGTTATATATACAATATATATAATTATGTGTGTGTCAATGTCTGGCCTAATTATCCCTTTAATATTACATGACTTTAGATAACTGTAAACTAAGGGTGACCATTTTTTTCGTATGCCACTTGCTTATTTGCATATGGATTTGGTTAATTTTTTTGATGTGTATTTAGTCTTCAGATGAATCCTAAATCTGTGGATTTGGTTCATTCCTTATATTTATAGTAAATAGAAAACCATATTGTTGCACGTTTGTTTTTTTTCCTCCACAAGCAAATTTGCACATTGATAAATTGTGACTGGAGCAAATAGAGAGGGGGAAAAAAATCTCTTTCAACTTCTGTGACTGCTGAAGATACAGTTCTCATTAATTGTGGCATATCTGCTGGTTTTAGGTGGCAGGACAATTATTGATAATCTCACTCCTGGTATTAATTATATCATTGTAAATAGTGCTTAGTGATGTCATCAGTTATAATCACTGCTTAGTGATATAATTAGTCGCATGACTCACAGAAATTTGTGTATTATAAATAATAATGTAAATACTGTTCCCCCTGTAGTAAAATATGAGGACATTAGAAGTCCCCTCAGAATTCCATAATCTGTATAAAAGCACTCTGCCTTTAGCCTTGTGCTTTTATATGGTCATGGATCTCCTCAGTAACTTATAATTTCCTTATACTTTACAATACCTGTACCGGGTACATTATTTACTATATAATTTTGCTTTTTGTTTCATAAGATAAAAAAAAAAAGCTTGATGTCATATGTCACATGACTTATATAAACCTGCTTCATATAAAAAATAACACAATCTGAGAATGTTAGATGTCACTTGGGGGAGTTCCATGACCTTTATATAAGCATTCATTCTTTACCGTCTTGCCTTTTATATGGTCATGGACCTCCTCTGTGCTATATCATCCTGATATTTTGCAGCAGGGCCCTACATTCTTCCCTTATGGGAACTGGAAGGTAATTTTGTAGCCTTCCCTCTTTATGGTGGCATAAATTGCTGTCAACCGTATTTATGTCCATGTCATAGGCTTCCATGTGGGTATGCCTGGTCGAAGTTGTATGTTAAACTAGTTCCCATTCAAGGGGTTAATATTAGCCACATTCTGTTGGTGGTTTTAGCACAAATTATTACTACACTAGATTGGGCTTTTGAAATAATTCATAACCAGGAGACACAAACTTAGGGGCTGATTTACTTACCCACGAACGGGTCGAATGGAGTCCGATTGCGTTTTTTTCGTAATGATCGGTACTTTGCGATTTTTTCGGATTCTTTACGAATTTTTCGGATCCAATACGATTTTTGCGTAAAAACGCGAGTTTTCCTATCCATTACGAAAGTTGCGTAAAAAGTTGCGCATTTTGCGTAGCGTTAAAACTTACGCGAAAAGTTGCGCATTTTTCGTAGCGTTAAGTTATAACGCTACGAAAAATGCGCAACTTTTCGCGTAAGTTTTAACGCTACGAAAAATGCGCAACTTTTTATGCAACTTTCGGAATGGATACGAAAAACTCGCATTTTTACGCAAAAATCGTATTGGTAACGAAAAATTCGTACAGAATCCGAAAAAATCGCAAAACATACGAAAAAGTCGCAAAATGTTCGTTTTCAAGTCGGAACTTTTCCAATTCGGGTCGGATTCGTGGGTTAGTAAATCAGCCCCTTAGTATATTGAATTATTGTATTATGCAGATACCTTGCATTTTTTTTCTGCTTTCTCCAGGATTTAAAATATGATGTTGGAGGGGGAGAGAAATTTGACTCTCTGACAGATCTCGTGGAACATTATAAAAAAAATCCTATGGTTGAGACTTTAGGAACTGTACTGCAGCTAAAACAGGTAAGACTAATTAAACATGACAATTAACCCCTTGTACCTATTTACCCATATGCTAAGAATTTAGCTTTTCTTTTAGCCACTGAACACAACGCGGATTAATGCTGCAGAAATTGAAAGCCGGGTAAAGGAACTTAGCAAGCCAGCAGAGACTGCAGATAAATTTAAGCAAGGATTCTGGGAAGAATTTGAGGTACTTTTATAGTATTGTGTCCAATTTGTTACCCTCTGTTTGGCCTGTTATTTGTGTGGTTTTTTTTATATTCATTTGCAGTTACGGTTTGATGCTTAACATTAGAATGCTCCCCATCAGTTTCCTTTAATGATAATTAAAGTCAATATGCTATGGAGTTAATTTCTCCAAACAAACACAATCATAGATTGTTAGGACACAAAGATGAAAATAAGAGGGGCCATTGATTTATGTGTATAGAGAAGTAGATTCTGCATCATTTTTGTTCCATTGCTGCAGTAATTACATTTTGAAAGATTACTGATAAAGCATTTAATTTTACAGACTTTAAAAGCACTAAGGATGTTTTTTTTTATTAATGTTTGTCTTTGTAACGTGCATATAATTTAATTTTTTCCTACTAAAGACATGCTATTTATACCCCTTCCCAGGACACTTTGCAGCATTGCAGTATTCTCTCAGTAATCTAGATCTGCACTCCTTAGGTTGTACTGCAGTGTATGACACAAATTGCAGGTAGTTTATATTCGCTGCTTAATGAAAGTTCCTAAATGAAAAGACACAGTGAACTAACACACAGGAAAAGAGGAAGAGATCTCCAAATACAGGCTTTCATACATAACCTTAATTGTAGTAAAGCCTCTGAAGGCAGCAGAAGTAATTAATGTAGTTAAAACCTTATGTGCAACATAAGGGCTACCACACCTACAAAAAACTTTAATTACAATTTAATTATCCAGCTGCTTATCGATGCATAAAACTAACTGCAGCAATATGGAAGTCTGATGTCCCCGCAACATGCTTCCAGTGTATTTAAATAGTGGTTCTTTGTAAATGAACTCATTACCAAATGGACTGTCTCTTTACATTTGAGATGGCTTTGTGAACTCCTGTCTGAATTAGATGTGTTAGAACCCAGAATAAGTTTTCTTATGTGCTGCAGAAAACACACTGCCTTTTTTAATAATAAAGTAGAAGCACCAATGATTTTTTTTTCTGACTATATTGTCTGTTCTGAGACATGTAAACCTGATTTGATATGGTCCCCTTTTAGCCTTGCCCAATCAAGAGTAACCCACCATCACTGCTTTGCACTATTTAGTTTGCCTGCAATACAGCATGTATTATAGTAGAATTAACTACCTGTATTCAGTCAGAGCTACTTCTTCGTCTTGTCTTGGCCCACGGCCATTATGTGCGCTCTGCAGTCCACAGAGCAGTTCTTGGATTCAAGAGTTTGACAATAGTGTGGTTCGTATCAATAAAGTATGACTAACTCATCACAACAAGTTTAAAAAAATAATTTTACTCAGATATCCATATTAAAAAAGAATAAAAACCCCAGAGGATTCCGCCTTGTGCGTATTCTTAGGCAGTTATGTCTTTTAATTAATATATATGTAAACATTGAGCTCTTTCAATTGCAATTGTCTTGTTTTGGAACTTATGGGGATATAACTGCTTATGACTAAGTACCAGAAGGGTGCGAAACACGTAAGGCGAATCCTGTGTATGCTTTTTTTAATATGGATATTTGAATAAAATAAATTTTAGATATGTACTGTAGTTATGCCCATTAATCTGCAGGCAGAATCCCATTGACTCCTTTTTTTAACTGGCCAGTTTTGATCTCCAATAGCAGTAATTTGTGATTAGTGTGATTAGGTTTAACTTTAAGGGAAGTCCTCCCAAGAATTCTGTGAGACTACTTATTTTGTGTTATATTTGTTTTTCAGACTTTACAACAGCAAGAATGCAAACTGCTGTATAGCAGGAAAGAGGGACAAAGACAAGAGAACAAAAATAAGAACCGATACAAGAATATATTACCTTGTGAGTACTGACTGATTTGATTCTGCCCCATGTTAGTTAAGAGATGTGAGATTTATCATGCTGGTATTCAACTAGGGCAGGACTGTATGAAGTAAGAAAGAAACTCCCCAGTAACAATATTCCAACATCTAGTGGAAAGCCTACCCAGATGAGTAGCAAATGTTATAGCAGCAAAGAGAACACCAACTCAAGTTCATACCCTTGATTTTGGAATACGAAGTTGGAAAGGCAGTTATTGGAATACTTTTGGCCACATATTTTACCTGGAGCTTTCCAGTTAAGCATCTAATTATGACTGTTTTAAATTATTTTTATGCAACTTGGGGGTGCTAAAATCCCAGAAATAACTTTGTGGTAATGCAGTCTTATGTTAAATGGTGTCTGAGGATTTCCTTTTGTCGGTAAGAACAAAAATATATTTATTTGAATTGACATGCCAGGTATTTTTGAACCTTGATCCAAAAGCCTTGAATCGATGTTTTACTTGAACCAAAAGCCTTTTTTATTACAGTGTGTTTGCTTTGAGCTTTATTGTCTACAAACGTCTGGAGTAAAAAAGTTAACGTAGAAAGAAAAACTAGAGAAACCCTGGTGGGATATATAATATTGCAGTAGCACAAGTAAATTTATGGCTGCTAATTATTTTTCAGATCTCGCAGAAGGTTTCTGTTAATAATAAATGACTAGGTGCTAATTAGTTTTTGTTATTTTCACCTGCACTAGGTTTGTGGTTGATGTATTCTTTACCCACTGCAACCATATATAATCATTACTGAACAGACAACTAAGCCACAAAGAGGTAGTAGCAGCACTCTATTATAAGGAACTATTGTGCCAAGCAAGCAAAGTGAGTGTTCATAGTGCTGTGTCATTAGTAGAAATAGCTTTTGGTTTTGAGAAGGCAATTGTTCTGTTTTAATGCATCTCCACTTTTTGGTGATTGCCTAAATGTATATACAAATACACGCACTCATGCATAAGCAGTCTGTCCCTTTCATATGAAGCAGGACTGGACAAAGGGGTAGTCAGGGTAGGCACCTGCCAAGGGCGATATTTGTTCCTTCAGATCCTTGATTTTGCAATAAGCAATGGGGATGAAGGATGGCTAGTGCAAGTTACAGTAGCAGTGGCAAAGGACCTGTTGAGGAGGGTTGGTGATTTTGTTTCTTGCAGCTGAGGCAGCAGCAGAGGACTGGAACCAAGAATGGAAGTTTGCTAAGGGTTGCCTCGGGCGCCCAATTCTTTTGGATCATCTCTGATATGAAGTACTTTTATGGGAACTTGTTTTAGATTAATCTATGCCAGTTTTGCGGTGGTTAGCAGAGGCTTATGTGATACTATGCAGATGTACTGAAAAGTCAGCAATGGGTAAAGTTATTCCTGTCAAGTACTGTTATAGCCAAACTTTATATGTCCAGGTGTATTTAGGCTCAGTTTGTGATTTTTATTATTTCTTCTGCTACTGACAAACATGTATCAAAACTATATAGCTTTTGTTTTCATGCTGTAGTCTAAAGTCCCCAAGAAAGAGAAACTATTTTAAAGTCAAATGTTTTCTACAAATTGTCTCGCATTTTTTTGTGTTCAATCTGTTTTAGTGCATATAGATTAAAAAACAATTTGGTTAAATCTCCAGCAGTGCCATGTTAGGAATCTTGCTCTTGCAGTGATTAGTAAATATAGAAAATTAAAAAAACTTGTCTGAGATGCTCATTTCTTACAAACTGATTACCTCTGTGTTTACATATAGTTGATCACACAAGGGTTGAGCTTCACGATGGGGACCCCAATGAACAGGTCTCTGATTACATCAATGCTAACATTATTATGGTAAGTATATATGATATGTATTTCCTTTTTCTTCTTTCCAATGTTATGGTATTTATTTGTGTGTGTTTTCCTTTCGACTTATTTAGCCTGAATTTGAAACAAAATGCAACAATCCCAAACCCAAGAAACGCTACATTGCTACACAAGGCTGCCTACAAAATACAGTGAATGATTTTTGGAGAATGGTGTTTCAAGAAAATTCCAGAGTTATTGTCATGACCACAAAGGAAGTTGAACGAGGAAAGGTGCATTGTGTTTTGTTTAGTCCTATTTTATTCTGATCTTCTTGAAGCAGTACTTCTAGGACAGATACAGTATATAGTTTGATAACTAGTAGCTTGTCAACATGCCATGGAACTCAGCTCCTGAATGTGATTCAGATATGGATCATATAATTTCTGCAATAGTAAGCCAATGAAGCTGCAAACAGAAAAATTGTTGCAGATTTGCATTAATTGCATTCCTGTGTCCTGTTTTTCAGAGTAAATGTGTAAAGTACTGGCCAGATGAGTTTGCTTTGAAAGAATATGGGGTGATGCGTGTGAGGAATGTTAAAGAAACTCCAGCTCATGACTATATACTAAGAGAGCTTAAGCTTTCCAAAGTTGGGCAAGTATGTGTTTTTTTTTATCTGTTTTTGTCTTTACTAACATAATGTAGGTAGCTTCAAAGTGTGCAATATTTCTTTATATTGCTATTTTTTATTGCTTTCTATACTCCCACCTGCAGTTGTTAGGGTCACTTACTCTAGGAACCAGTCAGATAGAAAGCTGTGAACTGCTATGCTGTATTGTAAGTTATTAGTACTTACTGATCCATTTTTGCCCTTTTCTATACATTTTCCATTAAATATTTAATAAAAATGTTCATAAAACTATTTAAAATATTTAAGGGTCTCTTACAAATAGTATTTATTTCTCTTTATTTACAGTGCCAACTTCTTTGTAGTGCTGTACAGAGAATGTTTAATCATTCACTTTAGTACCCACTACAGCAGTGCTGTCCAACTGGTGGCCTTTAGGCTGGATGCCTCCCTCTGTGTAGCCCCTACCTGTCAGGCTGCTGAGACTGCTTAACTTTGTGTAAGATTTAAATGGTATTGGTCCTGAGATTAACTGCCCCCTGCATGGTTTACACCTCAGATTTAGGCTGAAAACCCCTGTATTGTTTAAATATTTAATCCCCTTTTAATCGCTGCATTATTCACACCTCGGGCTCAGACCCACATTGTTCACACCTCCGACTGTAGGAGCAGTGAATTGTGTTCCTGTATGTACTGCCTGCCCTATTCTGCCTGTGTGTATGGAACACACAGGCAGGGTAGGGCAGGCAGAATATGGCATACATAGGCAGGGTAGGGCAGGGAGAGTATGGCACACACAGGCAGTACTCTGTCTGCCCTATGCTGCCTGTGTATGCCATACTCTGCCTGCCCTATGCTGCCTGTGGGAAGCGAACCTGGCAGGGGTTTGTTCTGGAAGTTTGTTAGCATTTGAAAATAGTCATTATATGGTCCCTAAGGTGTGTAATTAGGTGCTGGGGGTTGCTGTGCTATCCAGAGGGGAGGAGGAGGCATGGATTTAAGGGTGTGGCTTAATATGACATAATATAGTTCTTTCACATATAAATTAAGGGTGATATTCCTACAGTGAGCACCAACCATTTGGGGTTTTCTGTGCTGGGTGTGATTTGAAGTGTGTGCAGTTTAAAAAAGCGGAGTGGTCAAAACAGGCTTCCATTATCGGCCCTCCACCATGTAGACCAGAAAAATTCTGACCCTCGGTACCACAGAAGTTGGACAGCACTGCACTACAGTGTAATTTCCCCCATAATGTTTCTAGAATGATACATTTCTAGCATGACATTTTTATTTTAAGAGTTCTGTTTTATGTGGGAGTTACAGGCGTTATGATTATGTATTGTCTTAGGATAAAGTAAATGCTCATTTATTGTTCTGTGTAAACAACCAATGGCTGAACACAAGTTTGTTTTTTTTGTTTTTTTCCCCCCACTAAAGGGGAACACTGAAAGGACAGTATGGCAATACCATTTTAAAACATGGCCAGATCATGGTGTACCAACCGACCCTGGTGGAGTCTTGGACTTTTTAGAGGAAGTACACCACAAACAAGATGGTATCGCTGATGCTGGGCCTGTCGTTGTTCATTGCAGGTAAGGATTGTACAGGGCTGGAAGTATGTTATTGTTGTCAAAACACACACATTAATGACCACCAAACCCTAACTTCTCCCTTTATTTGTCTAATGGATTTATTAACAAATGACTGATAATTCCCCTTCTTTTGATTTTATAAAGTGGTTAAAAACTTCTTCTTCCTTTTATCACCATTTAATTCCTGCAATATATGCCATTGTTTTTTTCTGACCACAGCTGTCCTTAGCAGTTACTTTATCTCTTTTAGTGTTATAATGCCCATTTAAGATGCTCTTTGGTGACATAGTATTGATAGATGGACCTGGAAACATTGCAAGAAAATATTATTAATGTAAAAATACAGGGTTAGCTGCAGCAGGTATAACTTGTCATGAATTTGATCCTAACCATTGCAGACAAATACAGTGCAAATGTATTTTATTTTTTAACAAGATTTTTTGTGTGCTGTCAATTATTTGGAATATATTAAATACATTTTTTAAGATACACAGTATGAGCACAGTGCATTGGTTTACTAACCACCTGCCACAGTTGATAAGGTGGTTGTCATTAAAATGCAGATATAAATTAATATAGGCTTTTATATTAAAATAGTTTTCCCCTTTCAAGCACAAAAAGTGCCAAAAAAGATAACTTTTTAAAGTAAACGCTTTGTATTGTTGTTATGATATGGTTTTAGAATTTTTATACATTAAACCATGTCATAATAAAAAATGTAGTTTCAGTTCTGTCAAATAAAATTAGCAGGAGACCAAAATGTTGGTGTAGGATTTGTTATTTAGTAAAATGTGAGAACTGGTCAAAGGTCTAACTGCTTTTGCAAGGCACTTTACTATCAGTAGGTATGTATGGGATTCCATATCCAGAAACCTGTTATCCAGAAAGCTTCAGATTTTAAGAAGGCCATCTCTCATAGGCTCCTTTTTAATCAAATATTTTTAATTTCTAAAAATGGCTTCTTTTTGCTCTGTAGTGATAAAACAGAACCTTGTAATTCATCCTAACTAAGCTGCATAAATCCATATTGGTGGCAAAACAATCCAGTTGCATTTGTATAATGTTTAAATAATTTTAGCAGACTTAAGGTGTTGTGATCCATATTGCATAAAGATCCTGTATCTGGAAAATCCCAGGTCCCAAACATTCTGGATAATAAGTCCCATACCTGTAGTAAGCTGAAACAATGTAGGCTAGAGTAGCCTTTAATCTGTAGCTTTTAATTTTTCATACCAGATCTAAAAAGAATACTTCACTTTATGTGGAATGTTGTTCTACAGTTCTGAAAACATTTTATCATTCGCTGTCTCACAATTTTGTTTTTTTATATACAGTGCTGGAATTGGACGGACAGGAACCTTCATTGTGATTGATATTCTTATTGATGTAATCAGAGAGAAAGGTGGGTAGTCACTTTTTTGTTGCTGCATCCAAAAGATGCTGTTTCATAGAATAGGTTTTGGACATTGATTTGTTTAGCATATTTGCATTTATTAATAAGCCTCCTGTATTGTTTTGTTTATTACCTTGTAATGTACCCTTACCCTGGTTTCTTTTAACAACAAAAGCCATACCAAATACTTATTTTTTTTGAAAACTCCTCCTATTTGGCTAGTATCATGTCCTATATAACAGTATTTTGTAATAGCAACAACTTTCATATGCGTTTTAAAAGGTGTAATATAAATATTTGTGCTTTCTCAAATACCTACATGAAGGGATTTTCCATTTTATAGATTGCTATTCTGCATAAAGGCTGTGAATTATTTATTTTTATTAACCATGTATTTTACTACTTGTGCAGGTGTAGATTGTGACATAGATGTCCCCAAGACCATTCAGATGGTGAGATCTCAGAGGTCAGGAATGGTTCAAACAGAAGCACAATACAGATTTATATACATGGCAGTACAACATTATATAGAAACATTGCAACGCAGAATTGAAGAAGAACAGGTACTGGTCTTTTGATTTGTCTTCCCGATAAAATCTGTAATTGTGCGTGAAAATGGAAATGTTAGAGGAACGAAAAAGGAGTGAAGGTGGCAAGGCCTAAACACGATTACAATAGAAAAGGATTGTTAGTCAGAAGGAGAATAAAGGTAAGTGCTGATGTAGCAGAAGGAAATGGTAGTGGAAGAAGCTAGGCATAACGGGGAGGATTGTCAGCTAGGCTAAATATACCACAAGCCATATATATTATGGCATAAGATTTACATCAAATTCTAGAAGTAAATACCCTGTATTTCAAACATTTAGCCGAATCTGTGTTTATTGAGCTATCTGTCTGTAATCTAGTAGATTGCAGGTCTTTTCTTTGTGCAAAGGACTATCCAGCACCTCAAAAGTGGAAGTGCTTTTATAGTTGGTGCACAATATTAAGCTAATTCTAATATAATGCCTGGGTGCTCTAGGATAGACAGATGTTTTCAGCGTTTCAGCTCTCTTACCAAACCTTTATCTGAAATGTATTGAAATGATTTGCATCTTATATCCACTGACTAACAAAACTTAAGTCATAGTGGCCCTCAGAAGTTTACCCTGTTAGACACTGGTGCATCTGCTTTGTTTTGTCAGTTGTCTGTTGCATAGGGAAATAATTTTGACTATTTTATTCTGTTTCTAGAAAAGTAAAAGAAAAGGGCACGAGTACACAAACATTAAATACTCACTCTCTGAGCAGGCAGGAGATCAGAGCCCTCTGCCCCCTTGTACACCAACCCCGTTACCAACACCTACCCTTCCAGAGTAAGTAACCCAACACTGTTTTAATTGCTAACATTTTTGAACTGTATGTTTGTGTGCAGTGGCCAGGCCATTCAATTTTAAAGAAATACCTAGCTTTGCTACCCAACATTGCTTATAATGTATGCGACAGGATGCTATGTAAGATGTCCATAGAACAGTCTGCTGAAAGATCTTGCACATTCCTGGCACCACTTAATACCCCACTTATTCTTAACTGGAACCTATGCTGAATATTGCATTTGCTGTCTAAGATCCAGTTTACCACATCCATTCTGGGAAGACATGCTGACCCTGGCAAAACTATCCTTTATTATCCTTTGTTCATAGCATTAGTAGGAAAACAATCTTAGTCCAGCTACAACTGCTTGGGATTTTGTGAGCCATAATGGACAGATCGTTGGCCTATTGCAGGCCTAGACAGACTTGTAGAAATAGGTTTTTAAATGCATTTTTGCAGATATCCATTGCAACCAAGCAAAAGCTTGATTATCATTTGCAGTAGTTTGATTAACAAAAAACTGCTAATGGTTTTCTTTGTAAGTAACATCATTAGTCAAATTTTGGGCCTATATTAGAAAATAAGCCTAGCATTTTCTCACTTTTTCAAAGCCCTCAAACAATTTTTTCCCCATCCTCCATAAATAAAACAAAGACTCTTGATTCCTCTTGCTGATTCTGAAGCAAATTAAGGTCTTGAAATTGAGAGACTGTTCTTCCATTTAGAGTTAGATCCATTGAAGCCCAAGGACAAAGGTTGTGAATTGCTCACCTCTGCAGAGAAGAGGGGCTCCTTAGAGACGTTTTAGAAATTAGTGATGTAGTTAGGTAGTGTAAAGTAGTAAATATTCCCTCCAAAATTTGTTGTACAGCTATGGGACCAATTATCCAGAATGCTCGGGACCTGGAGTTTTCTGGATAAGGGATCTTTCCATAATTTGGATGTTTGTATTTGGTGTTTTGCTTTCAATAGGGATTAATGCTATTTTAGTTGGGATCAAGTACACGGTACTGTTTTTTTACTACAGAGAAAAAGGAAACCATTTTTAAAAATAAGAATTATTTGCTTATAATGGAGTCTATGGGAGATGGCCTTACCGTAATTCTGAACTTTCTGGATAATGGGTTTCCAGATAACGGATCCCATACCTGTACTAATCTCTCTGAACCCTACCACCAGCTTTTTGGCTACTGTAATACCGTGAGATAGTTCAGCAACCATGACTGGTCTAGCTGATGACCCACCACCTAAAATGCATTTACACATCTACAAAGATTTTGCCCAGTAATCCTTGATTAGTTTACTTTATACTTAAGGCAGCAGATATAACCATGTAAGCCAAAACCTCTTTAAAGCACCCATTTACCATGTTGATGTTCAGTTTAGAATTCTTATTGGATGCCTTCCTGTTGCCATGCCTCTAGTGTCATGAGCCGGTGATACATTTACATATTGCTATGCCTCTAACAGAAACTAGAAATCCCTGCACCACTAATAATTTTTTTTCTTTAACTTGTTTTTGCCAAATACAAAAACTACAAAAAAGCTCTTTTTTTGGTAAGCCTTTTGATATTGTAGTGTTTTATTTTTCATTAATGGTTTTATATTATATCAGGTTGGAATGGAATATTTATACTGTAGTTGTCCAAACTCACTTTGGCTTATTTGCCAAAAGTGGTACCCAATGGCAACTAAATTTCATTTTTTATTTGTATTTTACCTGCAGCTGCTTGCGCTAAAAGAGCCTGAGTTAGAGCAAGAAATAGCTTGGTGCGTGTAAAATAAGGCTCACACCTTTCTGCTTTAGGCCTTTCTTGAGAATGGAAAGTAGTATTTCTGTCATGTTACAGGATGAGAGAAGATGCTGGCCGAGTATATGAAAATGTGGGACTCATGCAACAACAGAAAAGCTTCAGATGAAGATGGTGTAGAGAAGAGCGTACGTCGCTGTTACTGGTAATGTATAGTGCTGTATGCTTGCAATATAGACCATGTCTTTCATGTGAAATATATGTTGCTGGTAAAAAATCTTCATAACCAAAGCTTCTGGAAAAACAATGCAACTTTTCGTAGGCAACCGCTTTTAATAGTTAAGATTACAACACTGACTGTATTATCCATTAACCAAGCATAGAGAAATAGCTGACATTTCTACTACTCTGGTGGCATATTTATAAATGTCATCGTGTTTTTTTGTGTTTGTATTTTGTATTCATGTCAAAAGAAAGTCATCCTGTTTTCCATCCATGTTTTAAACCTTGTTTTCTTTGGTCTCAGATAAATGATACAAACAGCCAATTTTTGCATTTCTTTCCCTCTTAGACTTGAAAACTGAGCAAAGGCAAGAGAATGTGAAGAAAAGCAATGGGAATGATCACATCTAACTTTTAAAGGCTTATTTCCTTTAAACAAATGATGTTAACTCCCAAAACTACGAATATATTTAGGCTCAATCTGGAAATCCTTCTTGTCTTCTCTGCATCACACGACATGGACTGGTTCATTCTTTACATTGAGGCATCTTCATCTCTACAGTGTAGACATGTAATTTGTTGTCCATCAACAGGACTGTTATCCAGAAATATCTGTTCTCTTTAGCGTGCTCCTTGTTAAGGTATTGTGAACGTTGTCGTTGGGCCTTAACTAGTTGGTTTAGATGGTAAAACCTGAATGCATAATGGGAACAATTTTCTCTCTCCACTTGCACAGTGTTCAAAAGTACATAACATGATAAGAATTTGTAGTTTGTTGCCTAAACTCCAGTTTCTTTTCATTAGATGTGTCAGATGGGAGATGTTTCAAATAGTGATATAAACACTTCTGTCAATTTCCACTAATGGTGCTCTTTTATCTTTCTGAACCTTTTCCTTGTTCAACAAGAAGCCAGAAACAAATTTTATATAGACAGAATTGTAAGCCCAGTGCCAATAATGAATGTTCTATAACACATAACTGCTTCAGATGTATGGATTATGTACTGATCACATCAAGTTTTAAAAGGCGTAGATATGCAGGAAAATAAAATGAAAGCATTTAGATGCACTTTAATAAAAATCTTCATCTCTAGCCCATATGATGGCTCTCAAGTCAGTGTAGACAACTGTGATAAACGACATAAAAATCTCACCAGTGGAAACAGGCAAGAGGACCTTGCATCACAGTCACCTTTTTGTGTTTTCAATGAATTACAGTACTCCCTTATCATTGCACTATACAAAATCTTGGATAAATCACCTGTTCTGCACCATTCTAATGGCAAGACCTTTTTTAAGCTTTCCCTTTAAAGTGCCTTTAAAGTCACGTTGAGTGTCGGCTGGCACCTGCTTCAGCTTATTATGAGGCTTCCCTGACTGCTGATCTCAGAACCCCCATAACGTGAACGCAGTCACTGTCAGTATTCATGTATACCAACATATTCTGATACTAGTGGGCTAGCCAACCTGTGTCTCTCGAGCCTTGATATACAGCACCTAACTTTCTCTGCCTGTTCAGGATTAGAACAGAAATGCTGGAGTGTCACAGATTTGTTATCCATCCACTTAGTTTCTTCTACAGGTGATTTATCATCTTTTATTTCTTCTACGTAACATATACCATCTCTCTGCTGCAGTTTACTGCTACTACTGCCATTTTGCCTCCTCTCATTACAGCACATTCGTTTGCAGCTCAGAAGCCCAAGGTTTGCGAGACTTGAACTTTATTGTGCCCAAGTTTCTGTAATAGACTCCCACTCTAATGTAAGGATCTGCAGCACAATGTCAAGACAATATTATACATTCACCAAGCAAAATAGCAGCCAGCCTCTCAGTGCAGTGTTATTAGTGCAGTCAAATTGCATTTGCACATGTGTAAGTGATGATAATGAGAGCGTTGGGTACTTAATTACATAGGCTGAGTTAATATTCTGTATAGTTCATACTATGTTATGCAAGATCATAAATCATGTATCAGTGCATTTTTTTTTAAAAGAAACACTGTATTTAAGCCATATGCACTCAAATTTTAATGAGCAGAGTTGTCAAGTGCAGTGATAACAGTTATTTATCTGTGTAACTACAGTCAAGAAATGTAAAGAGTATTCACTTCTATTTTGTATGTTCTCAGCTGCTTGTATCGCAGTGGTAGAGATTCAGATATATTCAGCCAGAATATGTTTAACTAGTCAAAAACCATATGCTGGATTTTCAGTGCTTTTTCATAGCTGGTCCAAAACCATGTCTGTATGTGAAATGCCAAATTAATTTTTCTATGGGTATTGGAGCTCATAACTTATTTGACCCAGTATGGCTTTGAAGAGCACTTTGTAGGTTAGGGTCAAGATGTAAAGGGAAAATTAATTATTTTTTAATAAAGAGGGTCTACATTTATTTAGCACCTTTCCTGTTAATGACAAATGGTTCCTTGTGAAAATCATTATCAGTGTTAATTTCCATTTATTTAGCTTAGTGCTGTTCAGATTTTTCTGGCCCACAGACAATTATGTTTATATGTCACATGGATAGATCTAGGTATAATAAACTTAAAGCCCTTTTGTAAGCTTGGATTAAAAAAAAAAAAAAAAAAAAAAAATATCCACTTGGAGGGCTGCATGCAACCCTTGGGCCTCCCAGATGTTCAACCAAAACTGACCCTAAAAAGTAAGAGTATAACATAGTACTGATCCCTTAGCTGCAGTATGCATAGAGCAGAGTGATCTAATGCAATGGCTGATGGTACACAGGGTGCATCTTGGCCAGTGGTCAAGCTCCCAAATCTACCACTGCTGCTTTGAGAAATGCGTGGTCGGCTGGTAATGGTACTTTTCAGACCCAAAAGGTTCTAACGAAAATATACAACCTAATCTATCATATTAGAAATATGTTTTCCTTTTTATGTGATTTTTACCATCATAAAACCATCACAACATGAGCAAAAACTATACTTTGACTTCACTTTTTTTTTACGATTTTTTAAAAAAAATGTACATTTTCTATTGGCGTGTTATTATTTTGCCAAACTGCTGTGTTTTACCTCCAGTGGCATTGTTTATAAAAGGGAAATTAACTTAAAATATGAATGTCTTTTTTTTTAAAGCTTCTACTAGTTAATATGATATTTGAAATGCATTATTTTTAATCTATCAGTATGCCTTAGAAATGTTAAGGGCTGCACTCTTTCTTATCGCTGTAATCAGAGATCTGTTTATGAAATTTAGATTAGCATAGAAATGGTACCACAGCTACAGAGATAGGTGGGGAGTATAATATTGCCTCTGTTCCATATATTCTGCTGTAAGGGGCTGCTTATTAGAGATGGAGAACTTTAGTTATCCTGAGCCCTGGAATATTGCAGTGTTTATAGGCAAGTACAGCTGTGTCTGAGGTCTCTTTGGGTTTCTTAGAGCTGCTACACGTGGCCTCATACTAGTTGCTATGTCGGCTTTCATAAAGAAACCTACAGTTATGTTACCATGTAGTGCTGATTTTTTTTGTTTTATTAATGAATGTTCTGAATCACTCCAATGTGTACGTGTCCATTCCCCTTACTGGACATCCAGTTAGCAGCTTTACTGGCAGTTCATTGATATCTTCCCCCTTCCTGCAAGCATATCCAATGTGCACTGAAAGGCTTTGGACTTTAGCTAGTTAAACTATGGTACATGTTATGTAAGGGTCAGAATGATTTTCTATAAAGTTTCAGGAGCTTTAGATGAGATTTATTGAAAAACCCCCTTGGGTGATCTTAAAACATTATTTTTAGAGATTTTATGAAGTGCTTTGTGGCTATTTAAGGGGAAAGTTGCCCTTTTAGTATGTTATTGATGGACCTGTTCTAAGCAATATTTCAATCGATCTTTATTTTTACTATTTTAGAATCCTGTTTTGCCTCTTTCCGGTCTGAAAATGAAAATGCCATCTGACCCCTGGCAACCAAAACTCAGGTTGCCGTGATTTTTTAGGGTTTAGGGTTGTTCTTATTTTTTTATTGGTTAGATTATTTTTATTGGTTATATTTTTTTATTAATCATCCATTTTGACTTTCCTCTGCTACATGGTTACTAAGGTAATTAAGCATTAGTAACCAGGCAGCTGTTAAAATTCCATTCATAAACTATAAATAGAAATAAAAGAAGATCAATTGCAAGTTGTTTTTAAATGACACTGTCTACATCATACTATGAACTGCTCCTTTTTGTGTTACTATTTAAAATCCGCAATAGGCTACCGTTGACACTCCAGCTTATTAGGAAATGCAACTCTTTTTAGCCTGTTCAGCTTCACAGGCAGAGGGATTCTGGCAGTATTCGTTCTACTGCACCTAGAGTGCCAAAAGTTGGTTATTCATGCTTTCAACTGGCATTATGTCATGGATGTAACATCTGTGTTTGTGCATTTGACTGATTGTAGATTTCCATCATTTTTGTTTGATTTTCTTCATGAAAACGTGAAATTTTATGCTTGAATATTTGTTTATCTTGTATCTTTATTTGAATTTCCCTTTGGTTGTTACAGTTGAGCACAACTTTGTTTTATCACCAGCAGAAAATTAGCTTATAAGCAGAAAATAAACAAACAAAAGACATACACCAGGAATATATCCCAGAGGTAATGCATAATTGATTCCCCATTGAAGCACTTATACTTCCATAATACATTTTCTTTGAAGAACTGAACAGTTCACCAAGTGAGAACTTTAACACAATTGCCTTTTTAATGATAATGATGCCCTCCTGCAGTAATTGGTTTTCAGCATTGTTCCTTTTTCACTCATTTTCAGCACAAAGATAGTTTTAGCACCATTAAGGAAGTGTTCCCACAAACTGCGTATAAGTAAGTAGTGCACTTTAACCAAATTTAAAATAGATTTAGCAATTTATTCCTATATGTAGCCTTTATAATCCCTTAAACTTCCTTAATCCATTTGAGTTTTGTCGTAGAATTCAAATTCTGGCAATAACACATGCATCTTTTTAGACGTGACAAATCTGTCTATGGGACCATTGGTTGGATATTGGTACAGGTTAACATCAGGTAAAGTACACTTGGTATTCAGCATTAGCCAGTTACCCTTTCTCTGCTCTGAAATGGGTTATTGGTCTGTCTGGGATTTAGTCTTGCTCAGTTGCTTTCACATAACAGCTTTATATGTCTGCTAACACAGTATGGAGGTGCAAGCTTACTTACCTTTATAGTTTTTGCACAACAACCCAACTGTAAGAATCTGCGAGTGGCCAAAATACTGTCCATTTGTTTTTGGACCTCCTCTAAAGCTAAGGGAACTATTTCCTGGGAAGGAGAAAACAATTACTAGACTGTAGTTTCAGTACAAAGCTAAATCTCTTTAAAGAAACATGTATACTAAGCACAGCATAAAAAAGCCATTATGTATTGTTTTATTAATGATTAAAACAATGTCCTTTGTCTGAGAGATGCTTAGAGTAAGTGTTATTTTTCTTTTAAACCAGTGCTTTCCAACCACTATAATGAAAATTTTGAGGGAGGAATGGGGCAATAACATGCCATACAGAAATAAATAGCACATTCAGCTATAGATGCATAATGTATTCTGTGAATATCAAAAGATCATATTGCTTTGTGTATTAAACAAATGTGTTTGTACAGTAAAGATGTTCTTCAGATTTAGGCAGGGCTCTTTCAAACTTATATAGACACTAGCTTCATGAGAATCCAATGTGTCTTTGGCACACACAGAGCTCAAGCATATTTGTATCATGCAAAACATATGGAGTGTATGCAAGTTGTAACTGCAAAAAGAGGGGTTTCACGGAATTGCCCAATATGTGGAGTGCCAACGTTTGAACTACAAATCCCTGCAGCCCCTGAAAATTTGGCATTCATGGCATGCTGTGTTCCCCTTATTTTCAGAAAAGTAGAATTACAGACCCTGTGAGGAAACCCATTTTCTAAAAAGCTATGGCATTTGGAAATGCCATGTCCCATAGTATCCACTTTTAGCAAATAACTTATGTATTTACCTTTTCTCTGTAGTAATAAGACTGTTTCTCTGACAGTGACATATATAGTATAAATATATCTTAATACAACCCTGTTTAGTTTTTTTCTGAATTTTTTAGCAGCTATCTGGTTGCTAGGGTCCAATATACTGAACTTGCAGAAGAAGCAGGCACACAGAATTTCTTAACCAGTCTGTTTGATATTATTATATAATTTAGGTGATATGTATGCTTCGTTTAGAAGTCCAGAGGGTGGGTGCCAACCACCCCACCCCCCCAGCACTAAGCACAAACAAATAAGGAGAGTTTGGGAGTGCCTGTGAGTATTCCGTACAATTTACTATAGCAACCAGACAGTAGTTTGAATGAGAGACTGGAAAATAAATATGGAGGCTCAATAGGAATAAGAAGTAATTAAAAGTAAAAATAAGAATAAAATTTGTAGCTTTACAGAGCAATAGTTTTTTGGCTGCCTGATCTCCATTTGAAAGCTGAAAAGAAACCAAGAAGGAAGGAAAATAATTCAAACACTATATTAAATGAAAAGTTGCTAAGGATAGCGCATTCTATAATATACTAACTGTTCATGGTGAGCTACCCCTATAATTTAAATCCCTTGTATTGCTTGCTATAAATTGTGTAGCTCGCAATAGACTAGCAGGCTATACATTTCCATTCCTTCCTTGTAAACTGATCAACTAGAACTTGGCAAAAATGAAAAAAAAAAAAGTAGCATATGCAAGTATGGAATCCATTATCCAAAAACCTGTTATTCAGAAAGCTCTGAATTACGGAAAGGCCATCTCCCATAGACTCCATTATAAGCAAATAATTCTAATTTTTAAAAATGATTTCCTTTTTCTCTGTAATAATAAAACACCACCATGTACTTGATCCCAACTAAGATACAGTTAATCTTTTTTGCAGGCGCAACAATCCTATTGGGATTAATTCATGTTTAAATTAATTTTTAGTAGACAATGTGCAGTGATAAAAATGATGTAAAGATCCCTTATCCGGAAAATCCCAGGTGCCGAGCGTTCTGGGTAACAGGTCCCATACCTGTAGCTCAAACTGATTATAAAGTTTAACATTATTTCTGTAGGTAAGATTTTTACATCTAGAAAGACTTTGCCAAATTAAAATGATCAGAAATTTGGGTGAAGGGTGAAGACACACACTGCTACTAGTAGCAGCTACTTGTCACGGCTACTAAAATAGACAAATCTGATCATTGTCTCTGTGTTTTAGTAGAGGCAATTCTCAGTGTTGTCTATGGCAGGATACTTTATGTAGTTTAGTAGCCATGAAAAAGTAGCAGCTACTAGTAGCTTCGTGTGTGTCTTTACCCTATGGGCAGTGGCAGACGGGGAGATTAGTCACCCCGCGACAAATCTTCGTTGCCGTGGGTGACTAATCTCCCTGCAGTGCCATCCCACCAGCAAGAATGTAAATCGCCTGTGGGATGCCATACGCGTCGCTATGATTTGCCGAAGTCTTAACTCTCAAGTCGACCAATCTCCCCATCTGCCACTGCCCTAAAGGAACATTAATGTGTAAAGGAGAAGTATATAATAGTTATTCTAGGGAGAACTTTCATTTTGAAGTCCTTGTATCGCTAACCTTACGTGTTTTCTCTTTGATTCCTTCCATAAGGTTTGCCAGTATTCTACCCCTGCCTATAAGGTTTTACCTCTGGAATAAAATGTTCCACTGCTAGAGAAATAATGGTCCTTTGACACATTTTACTAGGTATTTCTTTATTTCTTCAGCTAGACAGACTCTATAAAGTTCATAATAAGCCATCATTTTTCTCCATTTGTAAAGGGCAGGGATATGTGATTTCACACATATGTATGCAAAGTTTTGCAGCACTTCATAAAATGTAGCTGGGGTTGTTTTTAGAAGGTTGTTAGAATAAGGATGGTGGAAGAACAGGTTATGCATAGAAGCTTTATTTCCTAAACTGATCAAGGAGCAGTGATGCTCATCATCTTCAATATGTGCTTACCTGGTTTCCTGTGAATGTGGAAATGCTGGGATATGAGGTTAGAAGAGCATTTCAACCAGCCCTGTTACATGTGTATGTTTCATTTAGACAGGAGATGTGGCACTGGTTACTTTGTTCTGACCACCAGGATAACCCTGTTTATTTCACTGGGTTGAAAGCAAGAGTGAAAAGCCAGTATCAGCAAATGTCCTATAATGCCTTTTTACCTTGAGAAACCTGTTATTACATTAATGTTACCATGTCTACCATGTGTTCTGCTTGATGAAGCCATACCATGTGAGATTAGTAAGTTAGGGCCCTTCTGGTCTTTGCATTGTAAATGTTATTTTTAAAGCATTATTGGAACAATTGGGACATTTTCCTCAAAAAGTCACCTTTATACTTTCTAATTTGAGACTTGTCATTGGGTCAGATATAAACTCCTAGGGGCTGATTTACTAACCCACGAACGGGTCGAAATGAGTCCGATTGCGTTTTTTTCGTAAAGATCGGTATTTTGCGATTTTTTCGTATTTTTTGCGATTTTTCCGGCGTCTTTACGAATTTTTCGTTACCAATACGATTTTTGCGTAAAAACGCGAGTTTTTCGTAAACCATTACGAAAGTTGCGTAAAATCTTGCGATTTTTCGTAGCGTTAAAACTTGCGCAAAAAGTTGCGCTTTTTTCGTAGCGTTAAAACTTACGCGAAACTTCGCACCTTTTAAGTTTTAACGCTACGAAAAAGGCGCATCTTTTCGCGTAAGTTTTAACGCTACGGAAAAATCGCAAGATTTTACGCAACTTTCGTAAAGGCTACGAAAAACTCGCGTTTTTACGCAAAAATCGTATTGGTAACGAAAAATTCGTAAAGACGCCGAAAAAGTCGCAAAATGTTCGTTTTCAAGTCGGAACTTTTTCAATTCGGGTCGGATTCGTGGGTTAGTAAATCAGCCCCCTAGGCTTAAATGGTCATAAGGGAAGGGGGGGTCATATGATATTTGATAAATGTTCCCCAGAGTCTATTGGAAGGCACCATTTCTCTTTTTGATCTGATTAGAATTTTATCCCAGAAAGTGGTTTAGAAATGAAAGCTGGTGAGACGCAGGCTCGTTTAAGATATGAATGGATGAAAACAAATAGAATAACCCATTTAAAGAACTTTTCTGAAATCTATTTACACCTTGATGCTGTCAGATATTTTACTATACATGAATGCTTGGGTCAGAACTGCACAGAAACTCAATAGCAGCATCTCTTGTTGCCCTGTATGAGAATAGCCTTGCTTCAGGCAGGATGAAAGTATCTCTCTCTTGCTTCAAAAGGAAACTGTCTGTGACTAGAGTCTTTGGTTTTCTTTAACCTGCATATTGCACACTAGTGCGTTCCCTTTATATTGCCTCATCTAAACTGTGTAACAGTTCTCACCCTCTCTTTCTTTCATCTGGCCAATGAAATGAATACGTGACCGAAAACTTGACCTTCGCTGAATTCTGTTATTTTGATTTCAAAACGTATTGTAGCAAAGTATTAGTTACATTGTAAAAAAAACAAAATCTCCGAAGATTGTTATCCTTTAAAAGGACTACAGTTGAGATGTCATGAATTTGATGTGAACTGTGTAAATGTTAATGATGACAAACTTTGTTTATTACATTTACTGTTAAAACAGGAAAAAAAAGAAACATTTATTGCCTTTTTTTGACCACATCTATTGCAGATCGCGTAATCCATTTACAGTTGTCAAAATGTGACATTAAAAATAGTTTACGTATTGAAAAAGACTGTCATTTCTTGTCACTCTGTAGCACAATCGCTGTCCTTGACAATCAGTAAGCGGTTATATCTCTTCTAAGAGCTGTGATACATTGCGTGGAAAAATCAATTGAATGAAAGGTTGGGGCAGACTTCAAGTGCAGTAAGAAAAGCCGACTTGTATTTTCCCAGAAAAGAGAAGAATGGAGAGTTCAGCTAAATGTACAAACCCTGACAATGGCTTATAATTGGGAAGCTGACTGGAATCTTGATTGGTCAAAAGCTGCTTATCAGTTATCTCACAGCCAGGCTTGAAATATGTATCTACTATTCCCATATGAACAGGGGCAGTTCAGCCATGTGGCAAGTTGAGAAAGTTGCATCAGGTGGCAGCGCCCTGCAGGTTGCCAACACTGTAAAGTTAAGAGTGGCATGGTGAGGGGGTGGCATCGCTATAGCCGCCTCCGAGTGGCAGGAGGACTGAAACACCCCTGCATATGAAACCAAAATGCCTCCTGCATACTGCAACAGATCCAATTACCTCAGCATGTACATTACTCTACTTCATATGCCACTTTGTATACTACTTCAAAATGGCATTCTAAGCAATATTACAATATATATTTTTTTACAAATGTAAAGTTATTTCTAAATGTATTTGCTATAGCAAGCCGTATCTGTGTGTACCTTGCTGTTCTCCTCACTGCTGGTCCTAACTACATGGATCATTGAAGCAGTGTAGGAGAATTATGCCAGACCGATATTGCTTTTCCATAGCAATTACATTTAAAAGTACCTTTGCAATGTGTTTTACAAATCTGCCCTGGCTACATAATTTGATGGTGAGGCGGAAAGAAAGGGGGGAAGTAGGGAGTGCAGTGACTTTAGGGAAGTGCTAAATGGAAAAAAAAAGCAATTGTCTGCCACACCTCTATGCCTAAGGTATAGAGCAGCGGTTCTCAACCTGTGGGTCGGGACCCCTTTAGGGGTCGAATGATCCTTTCACAGGGGTTGCCTAAGACCATCGGAAAACACATATTTCTTGGGAATAATTTTTATGGTTGGGGTCACCACAACATGAGGAACTGTATTAAAGGGTCGCGGCATTAGGAAGGTTGAGAACCACTGGTATAGATGCAGGACAGGCAACATATGATTGACAGCTGCGATGTTTAAATACCTTTATTGGTACGGGTGTGTTAGTTAAAAAAATGGAATTGGGATTTCATGTTTAATGTGAAAAGGACTTTTATTATACAGCTTTTAATGTCTGGGTGGTAGGTCCTCTTTAAATCACAGTCAACATGTAAGCTTCCAAAACCTCTGTTTTGGGGCAACATATAACAGATGTTTTGTGGAAGCAGGCCTATAGGTCAGCAGACCGCTCCTATGCTGATAATGGGAGTCATAGATATGCCATTTTTCAGAATAATCCTGTTACATAGTTAAATTGCATTGGAAAAAAAAATATATACACACACTTATGTAGAAAATGTATTTTTCAGACCAGCACACCCTTTTAAAATTACAGTATCTTATTGTGAGCATATCGTCCAAAAATCCGACCTTTCAGTTCTCATTAGGACCTTTCTCAAGGAAGGTCCTATATACACACTTTAAAAAAAAAAAGTTTTGTTTATATTTATTTTTTTATTTTTACTGTACTGCGCATGTGCTGGCTGGGGGCCATTAAAGAACGAAGAAGCAGTAGAAGGAGATCACTTGGTAGACTTGCTCAGAAGTACGCAGGGCTGGTTCAGTTTTTTTTGCACTAGGCTGGGAAGTAATTAATATCTGGATTTAATAATGCACTTATAACAATACACTAATTTAAAAGCTGTGCTTATTAGTGTCCTCTATTATTTCACTTATATCCGTAATACAAAACACTTTGTTCTTTTTCTTTGTGTAATGGCCATAATATTGTACATATAATTGTAATTGGTAATATTACTACTAAGAGACAATCCTACTTTAGCCTCACAGTGTAATGCAACCCCTGCCTCACCTTGTTCCTTTGTAAAGTGATGCATTTTAGGGCTTGTAGTCCCTCTGCTCTTCATAGTGGACTTCAAGTCTCAGAATTCAAAATTTAACATTTCACAGTGGAGGTCACAGTGCCTGGCCAAGTAATATTGGTGCATAAGGCAATAGTACTTTGCCTGGTTCCCTGACTGGCCCTGGCTGCTACCCCCTCTGCTCTCAGGTCTCTCTCTCCTCCCCCACAGATCATTCCCCCTCCAATTCCACCCCACCCCTCCAATTATGCCCAATTGGGTCACTGTCCCCAGTTCTGTACCTGCCCTGTGAGTCAGTGGTCTCATTTGACATAGAATCAGGTATGTCTGTGTAAAAAAAAAAATACATTTATTATTATATCTGGAAGCTCTGTGTTTATGTACCTTTTCTGCAAAGCCCTATCACATTGAAATCATGTTTAAAAAAAAAAAAAAAAAAAAAAAAAAAGGGGGGGTTATATATTCCCTTTAAGAAAGTAAATAGTTAAATAATTTTTCAGCCTTACACTATGCATGTTCAACATTGCTTTTGTTTCTGTCAATATTTATGACAGATTTTATGAATATTGTGTTAAGTCTACATATTTATTTACTACAGCATTCAGAATATCTAGGTTTTCAAGACCCCGGTCTCCATGGATACAAGTCACTAAAAGAATGTGTTGCTATGGCAGCAATTCTGTGAACTGACACATTGGTTAGTGTGCCAAATTGATAGAGGCCTTTAAAGGGGAAGTTCACCCTTCAATTAACTTTAAATTGGTCCTCCACCAAAACAATTGTTCTTTGCATAGTGAAAGAAAATGGGATTCTAAGCACCTTTTCGATGTGCATTAATTAAAAATGTTCAGTGGTTTTAAAGTTATTTGTAAATGTAATTGCAGCCGATAAAGAGCCTGAACCAGAGAACAGAAAGGGATAAACAAATACTGGTGTTGCCTGCAATTGCATTTACAAATCTATTTATACCACTGGAAATGTTTAATTACTGTATATTGGAATGTTCCTTAGAATTACACTTAAGCTTCACCAGAGTTTTCTATTCTGAAATCTGATACGGTGTATAACAAATTGTTGGAAACCGCAACAATCTAGCTTTGTCACCTTTTTAATACAATAGGTCTGGGTGGTAGGGCAGGACTATAAAGCGGTGATTGGTGAAAGCGGCATCATTTACCTCAGAGTCCTTATTCTATATGCATTTTCTATATACTTATTGCTCATGAGATGGATCGCTGAAGGAATTTATCATCGTAGAAAAGCCATACCACTGTGCCACAGGATTGATTCACCACGAGGATAATGTTCCTTATGTACAACATACAGTAAGGGAAGAAGTTCTAGAGGTAAGAAGCAGCAAGAAAAAAAATAGAAGATGGCAATAGATGTCTGTTGTGTGAGAAGCTGGTTGCTATGAAAGGAACATATTATACAACCAGGACCATATGGAGACCCATCAAGATGGTTAAAAATGGTTAGGGTAATCATTTGCGAAGCCCCTCTCCCTCTCAGGAGGAGGACTTAATTAAGGAGGAATTTAGGACTTAAGTCTAACTATAACCAGTTTCAAAGTAATACTTTGTTACTGGTCAAACTGCCAGACAATTTAGCCAGTATGCCATACAATTACTGTAGATACTGAGTATTCATATAGATATATTTTAGGTTTTTGCCAGCTCTAAGATAGCAAAACTGACGCTTGTTTGCCCAAAATTTAACTGAGTGAAAATTCTTGAAATGGGGGTCTATAGGGAGAGTTCCACTTTCCTAAGATTTTTTTTTTTGCATATTTTTAAGTAACAATACATTGTCACCAATAAGACTAAGTACCCCAGATGAGAAAACATACAAAAGATGTCTCAATGCATTTTTAGATGCATTATAAAGTAAAATTAACAATGAAAATGGTTGATTCCAGACCCACTAAACCCTCCACCCACACACTGCCTTCCGTTTCCTATCCCTCATGTGCCAGTGTGTGCAAAATAAGTTCCCAAATATTAACAAAATATGTTGTTTTATTTCTATGTTGTTTTATGGAAAAGTATACAATAGAATTCTTAATCTACTTAGTCTTTATATTCTGCAGGCGAAATGATGATAAAAAAAATACAGTATATACTTCACAGTGGATCTCACATGTAATATTTCCATCTGTTCTTTCTTCCAAAGATATAACCACGATATGTGTCGTGCAACAAAAAAAAAACCTAGAGGGAAAAATATGTCTCTCCCAAAATGCTCTATGTACACTGGCATAACTACAGAGGAAACAGACCCTGAAGTTGTGGGGAGGGGGTCAGGGACAGGGGGGTCTGAATCTCAGGGTATGCTTCCTCTATAGCTGTGTAATAAGCCAATAGAAAATTCCCTCTCCTTGGCTGCTCTCCTACTTGCAGCAAGTGAAAAGGAGAAACAGGCGGGTAGAAAGTTCCAAGTAGGAATCTGTGCACTGGGCCCCTTTGAAGACTTTTGCAGAGGGACCAAGCACCGTCAAGCTCCACCACGGTCTATGTGACAGAAGTAAGGAAGCACCAAACCCCTTATTTCGCTACGGGGGTAAAATCCAGACCTGGAAATAGAAATTTCTGAAAGTAAGGGTATGTGCGTGGAGCAATTTTTTTTTCAATACATGGGGTTCAGATTTGGTTCGGTTGGGGTCTTGTATTTGGCCGAATCCTTCTTAAAATGGCTCAGATACGGTCATATACAGAGCCAAAACTAACTCAGGCTAAAAAACGTGTAGAAGTGCTGAACTTAAAGGGGCACATTTACTAATCCATGAACGTCCGAAAAGTGTCCGAATGCGCTTTTTTTCGTAATGATCAGTATTTTGCGATTTTTTCGTAAATTGACGCGACTTTTTCGTAGCCCTTACGACTTTTTCGTAAATTGTCGCAACTTTTTCGTAGCGTTACGACTTGCGCGAATTGTCGCGACTTTTTCGTAGCCGTCGCGCCGAGTACGAAAGTTTCGGATTCATTCAAGCTTCAGTATCGTGACTTTCCTTGGGCCAGGTTGGAGCTGCAGAGTGCCATTGAGTCCTATGGGAGGCTTCCAAAATCATGCAAAGTCTGAAAGATTTGCCCGCCGTTTATGAGCGCTCAATACGAAAAAGTCGCAACAATATACGAGCAAATCGTAACGGCTACGAAAAAGTCGCGACAATTCGCGCATGTCGTAACGGCTACGAAAAAGTCGTAACGGCGTTGCAAAAAATACAAAAAATTCGCAAAATGTTCGTTTCCAATCCAAATTTTATCCCATTCGGATTCATGGATTAGTAAATCAGCCCCATAGAGTCACTATCTGTGATAAATGGGTTGGGCTAGAAGTGAGTGCTCTGTACAGGAATAGGAATCGGGGTATTTAAGCTGAGGCAGCTTAAAGGGAGCTGAGGAGAAATGAAAGCGTGTGAATGAAATTTGCTGGCTGAAGTTTCTACAGGTTTCTTGATTATGGAGATTGCCACTGGGCTCAGTCTGATCTGGAATAATGAAAATTACCTTTTTATTTGCCTGTTACATATGCTGAGTAAAACTGAAGTGCCCTGTTTCACAAAAACCCTGCTTTAAATAAAACACAGATACTTACCTGCTTGAACTTACCCTTGGTGCTGCTGTCTTTAAAAAATGTATTGTGACTTCTGCCATTTAAGTGGATTCCCACAATAGTAAGTCAAAATGTATTAAAACATCTAAATAATAATAATCATCCCTTACAATTTATTATAAGGAAAAAAGTTGTTGACAAAATGCATCAGGTGGTTTTCATATTTTTATGTGGAACAAAGATTTTTACATTTTTGTCCAATGTGCAAGCCTTCTTCAGATGAAAATGGTGGCCAACACCATCTGTTAAGAATTTTACCCTTTATACCTACTGACAGACCAGACTTACTAGTCCTAAAATGAGCTAACTCATGTACGAGTGAAAACCTTCTGCTTATTTGGAAAGCAAAAAAACTACAGATGCTGTCAAATTAGAAGCTGTGGAGAATTCTGTAACTGGTTCTGGCTGTGAAGCATCAGCAAAACATTTCTGGGCAGAAGAATAAATCCTACTAATCCCTAGAAAATGTGGAGCCATATAGTTGCATAAAGAAGCAGTCTGTGGCTCAGCTGATGCCAGAACATGTAAAATGTCAGTTATTTATTTCTATGGCTCAGAGGAAGTTGTTGCACTAATCTTAGGGTTGTGAGCAGCGACTTTTAACATAACCCCAATGTAGATCATTGGGTGTTGTTATTTAGGCTGTTTAGGGTGTTTTGCTCAGGTTTAATTTTTATAATTCTAAAGTTTACGGGGTTTTAGAAATGGTGGGTATTATTCTTGGTTTCATTCTGAAAGCAAAGATTTGCAAGAGATGTGATCATCAGTTTTGACAGTCAGAATAATCAGACAAAGGATTGGGAGAGTTTTAAACCCTTTACACAAGCAGATTATACCAAGGCTCTGCCGTAGGGAGTACAGGGAGTTCTTGGGAAAGAAGAGGGAGTTTCAGGGGGGTTTTGCTTCCATCTGGGCTCTACAGCACTAAAACAATGACATAGTACATAGTAGCTGATAAGACCCACTCAAGGATGCAAGGGTAACCTTTGCTGTACTGATTCACCCATAACAGTTATTCCAATGGCAAGGGAGGTTTCAGGAGGTAGACTGAATTTAGATTTTGGGGATTTATGCTCCAGTATGCATGGAGCTTTATGCTTAGAAATCTTTGAGGTCTTGATATATACCTTGATTTTCCCTGGTTATTTATAACCAATGCTATCTGAGATTTATCTTTCCAGAAACCAAAGTAACAGGCTGTCATATGATTGTTATATATTTCTTAACGTTGTTATTCTTTATTGTGTCTGATTTCTTGGTACAGTATTGGAATCCTTCTGCCCAGAGGGAACATACATTCTTGTGTAACTGAAAACTGAAAAATGCATTGACCCGCTACCTGACCTGCAAGGGGGATAACTTAATTTTCTGACCTGGGAACCAGCAAAACTTAAAGTGATGTCACCTTGAACCAGAAGGGACATCACATTGGAGGTGGATTAACTACGTGGGGGGGGGATTGCTTAATTGTCGGAGGTGGGTGGTTCAGATCCACACTTTAGCCAGATACCCACGGTCCGCCTGCATGGTCAGGGAATCAAGGACTTTGTGGCCTAAACATGACAACATTGTAGAGATTACAGAAGTTTTAACTGATTATATTTAGAAAGGTTTTTATTTTCATGAGATGAAGTTTATATTACATTTTTGTTCTTAAAATAAAAGTTAAAGGAAAGCTTAAAATGATACTGCTTACTCCTTGCAAGGATAACTAATGAGTTCATCCCAAATATTTCTTATACCATAGAATTAGGGCAGCAAGTAAAGTGCAATTTTAAGCGCAATCACCATATTTTTTACCATAATGCAGCATTTTTCCCCAGAATTCAACAATTTTTGTGCTCGCCAGAGGACGTGTATCTAAAGCATCAAAATTAATGTGATTGCTCTCACACTTCAATATAACTTGGATGCAATTGAGCTAACATGGTTTGTATGCCTTTAATATTTTTTTTTTTGCATGCAAGAAAAAATGAGAGGGAACACTGTGTGGCGGCAGCTTCAGGCTTCCACTACATGGAGGTGGGAAGGACTGATTGGCTGCAAGTGCAATGAGTTGCCTTTTACGCAAGTACATGAAATGAATGGGATTTTATGCACAGCTGACTGTGGAGAAATCTGCGCGTTCATAACTGCAGTAGTGGATGGAAATGATCCCTGGTAGGCAAAATGGATTCCAATTGTTTTGACAGCCGTAACATTTCTGCAGAAAAATGGGACAAAATGCAGAGAATAACCCTTTAGCATTTAATCAAATGGATATGCCTGGTATAGGTCATGTGCAATTATAGCTCAGAAACACATATACATGTTTGGTTGCAATCACACTAGTGAGCTATTCACTGCTGTTTCTTAACTTCTGCTATAGCAACTGTGTCTGGGAATGTGTCATGCCAGCATTGTATTTCCCTGGCATGTCCAGAGTTAAACTTGGCAGCATTTGGCTTTGTGTCCTCAAGAGACCCTTAATTAGTTAAATATGCAACAAGGGATGTGGAAAGGTGACAAATTTATTTGGGCTACAAGACAATTAGGAGCCAAACCATTTGGGGCAGGAAAGCTGGGGCAATTGGTTTCTTTGATCTGTTAATCAAAGAAAGGCAATTGTGGACCTAAGAACAGCAGGAGGGAACAGCTATGAGAAAAATATGGATTATAAAAAGGGATCCATATCTCCTTTGCTTTAGGGTTCACATCCTCATAAATCACATATTGGTTATGTGGAGGTCACATGCTTTCTAATGATACCAAACAGGGACAGCCTATACCCACCAGTTTGGAGGGATAGTTTCTGGGGGACTGGAACATGAGACACCCCTCATGTTTGGTATCATTCTGATCGCCCACATATGGGTTAAAGCAAGCTCATGTTTTCATAATAATATTGGGTACTGGCAAGTACCAATATTATATGACAAGAAACTGGCCTGAGAATTGCAGCCCTCTACAGGGTCACAAGGGACAAGTGCCTGGACACTCCCCCCTCATGCATACGGTAATTAGGAAGAGTCCCAGCAGGGGATAAAAGGGCAACAGACTGACAGCTCATACTTGAGTTTCCAATTCTGTTGTGGTCTGTGCTCAGGTTTTCAAACTCTTGCCTCAGGAGGAGACAAAGATAACTTGGTAACATACATAGGATTTCTCTGTGTTTTATTCCCGTTTATTTTATTTACTGCTTTGTATGTGTATGTCTCTTTTTGTAATATCTTTATAAATGCACTGTTTAGTCTTGTAATATTAAATTTAAAATTTAAGTTATGTCCTTTGGCTCTATAAAGATCCCACGTACCTTGTATAAATGTTTGGGCCTAGAATGTATTAATGTCTGTATGTGTAGAGGGGGTGAGTTGTCTGTATAAATGCTAATTAACTAGTTGACTGCTAGCAGGAGAGTGTGTTTAACTGTAATTTAACCCTTTGGCTGCTAGAGTGAATTAGTAGAAGCTAACCCTAACTACAGAGAGAGAGTGTGTGATGTGATACATTTGTGTATTAGGAAATAGTACCTGTTGTAGAGAGCAGGGAGATATTCAGATTAGGTTTCTATCACCTAGCACCTAGCAGCGAATAGTTATTTGGGGCTGTAGTGTGTTTGGGGGTGTCTGATGTTAGTCTAACTTGTGTGAAAGGTGACTGTGTGTAACCCCTTGTTTCCCCGTCCCGGAGAGTGGCGTGATCCTGACAGAATGGTTTTCTAGGAAAGCTGTGTAATGTGTGCCCTGTAAATATTCAGCATGAAACATAGCTTGTCTAGGCTTCAGGAGATATTATATTTGCCCATGAATCCTTTGTGTATAGGCAGTGGTTAATAATTCTGATAGCTGTGCTTCAGTCAGCAAGAATATGTGCGAATAGTCTCTTTCCTTTTGACAGTTTAATAACAGGGGTATGCTATTTTGTTCGCCAGTCTCAGGAAATGAATATGCATCATTACTGTCATTAGTGCTCCAGCAGAGGCATATGTAGAGTGGCTGACAGACCATTATTTTCATTTTTTTTCACAATGAACCAGTTACTTTTTACTAAAGAGAAGAAAGGTTCCTTTATGTCTCCAGATCACTCCAAGTATCACTTAAAGTCACTAATTGATGCATATTTGAATTTCATTTCCTGAATTCTCATAGTATTAGTACAGTGAAGATTTTTGTGTTAAAGGAACAGTAACACCAAAAAATGTAAGTGTATAAAAGAAATTCCAATATAATGTACTGTTGCACTGCACTGGTACAACTGGTGTGTTTGCCTCAGAAATGCTACTATAGTTTATATACACAAAGCTGCTGTGTAGCCATGTGGGCAGCCATTTAAAGGAGAAAAGGTATAGGTTATGTAGCAGATAACAGATAAAACACCATTGTATTCTACAGAGTTTATCTGTTATCTGCAATGTAACCTGTGCCTTTTCTCTTTTTTTCCAGCTTGAACGGCTGCCCCCGTGGCTACACAGCAGGGTATTTATATAAACTATAGTAGTGTTACTGTAGCAAACACACAACTTTTACCAGTACAGGGCAACAATACATTATATTTCATTTACTTTAAAAAGTTACTGTTCCTTTAAGTGTCATATTGTATTTGTCCGTGGTATGCAATTTATTTAAAACAATATACTTCATAATATTACTGAGAAATAGTTATTAGGAAATTAAATTAAAATGGCCTTAATTAGGCTAGCTCTGACCATATATATAGTTATGGGATCCGTTTATCTGGAAACCCATCATCCAGAAAGTTCCGAATTAGGTGAAAGCTATCTCCCATAGACTCCATTTAATCAAATAATTAAGATTTTCAAAAGTGGTTTACTTTTTCTCTGTAATAATAAAACAGTACCTTGTGCTTGATCCCAGCTAAAATATAATTAACCTTTATTGGAGGCCAAACAATCCCACTGCGTTTATTTAACGTTTTAATGATTTTTCAGTAGACTTAAGGCATAGAGATCAAAATGACATAAAAACCCCTTATCCATAAAACCCCAGGCCCGAGCATTCTGTATAACATGTCCCATACCTGTACTTTGACAATGCAGGTGAAAATGTATTTTAGGAGATTCCCTAGGCATCCTGTGAATGGATATGTAGGGACCCATAGGGTTAAGTTCCCTATGGCTTTACTTCCCTACCTCTTCACATCTGTACTGTTATTGGGCAGAGCCCTCTACACTCAGGTTGCAGTTGAAACACTTTCCTTAATAGGTTTAGCCAGGTTGACCCCTCCCCCTACAGGCTGATATAGTGTCTGGCAGGAGGGAGTGGCTTCCTCTTTTGGCTGCATGCTGTGTCCTAAGCAGAGCCCCAACTGAGCCTGGACCAGACATGGGCCCAGAAGCCATTTTGTACCCTAGGGAACCTCATACCCTAGTGAAAAGTCGGGGACAGGGCCCCGTGAATGAGGTAAAGCCAGCACAGTCAGTCATATGTAATAGCACCCTCTAGGAGTGGTGAGTACAGTTAGCTTATTTAGTAAGGGCAGCACTAGCCCCATCAAAGGAGACTGTAAGGGTTTAGTCTAACCCAGGCTTTGTATGCCTTGCTGTAGGGACCACAGTTAAGACGTAGGATTCAGGCAGTACCTTTCCCTGAACCATAGTTGGCTGGAGGGGATCCGTTCCAGTAAAGGGCATCCATCCTGGGCTCTCAGCTATTTCTCTGCACCTCTCCATGTTGGGCTATACTGTTCCTACAGGTCACAAATGCTGTTTATCACTGTGACCCAATCTATATCTGCTGTGTCTGTGAGTTTAATACCCTGTGTGCACTATTACATCTGTATGTGCCTTGTTCAATAAATCTGTATTATAGTTTACCATAAAGAATCCTCTGGCGTCCATTAATATCTATTGCACCACACTACTTCAGCTAGTTGTAGTTTAACAACACCCTCAGCTCCATTATATAACTCCCAACTAGCGGAGGCCCACACCTGTGCATTAAGGTCGCATGTAACACATGCTCTATACCAATTACTAGCCTGGGTTTTGCCATATCCTAGCCAAACAAGTGTTACAGATAATATCTTGGCAGAGGCAAGGAATATGGCAACTTCCATTATTATGTTTCAAAGCTGAACAGGGCCACGAATAAGATAGAAAGGTAGTGTGCAAACTCTGAAAGCCAAGGCACAGCACAGTTAAAAACAAGAATACTAAAACATACATTATCACTTTGACTAACAAGCTAGATCTTCCTGATTCGTCTTTACCTGCTAACAAGGCTTCAGTATTTTCTAATGATTTCCCTTCTCCCTACTGAATACTGCTGAAACAAAGCAAATTTTGTCAGTTCTGTCAACTCCATATTCCCCTGCAGCAAGCCATCCGTAATTTCAGAATAAAATGCACTTTCCCAATATTGATATACAAACAAGAATTCTATCTGGAGACCAACATTTGCTGATGCAATTTTTATTAGTATTATAGAAATGTCTGCAACAACAGTTTCTTTAGTTAAAAGATGGCTGCTCAGGGAGCCTGGCCAGTAGGGTCTGTAGCAAATGTACTTTACCGAGCTGCATCTGGGAGGTTTACATGGAACTTAATATTAAAGTTAAAGTTATTAAGTTAGAAAAATTAAACTTAAAACTAAATCTTAAAAAAATGGAAACAAAAATAAAAAGTATATTATTTATAGTGTACTATACTGTATATAAGGGGCACCCATACCTAGCTAAATGTTACAATTTAATGGAAAAGTAACACTAAAATTTTTTAAGTAAAAAAGCTATTCTACCCTGCACCAATAACTGCCCTATCCTGCAAACCACTTAGTATTTTGAATGCTTTAATAGAAAATACCGCCTAAAACTTGGCTTCCTGTCAATCGCAATTCCTTCTGTATAGGAAGGAGTCAGGCTAGGCTTGATCAGTCGATCGTCGCATAGTGGATGCTGCTCCTTCCTTCGCCGTATCGCTGTATTTCGATTGACAGGAAGCCAAGTTTTAGCAGGTATTTTCTATTAAAGCATTTAAAATACTAAGTGGTTTGCAGGATAGGGCAGTTATTGTTGCAGGGTAGAATAGTTTTTTTACTTAAAAATTTTTAGTGTTACTTTTCCTTTAAGGTGGCCATAAAGTGGCCATACACTGGCAGATTTAAGGTGCCAGTTCAACAACTTCAACAGCTTATCTGCCTGTTTATGGGGCCAAATGATCAGATCAGCCCAATATCACACACATATCACCCGCATATCTGGGAAAGATATGCTCATTTGAAGGGCTACATTTAGGGTTGCCACCTGTCTGGTTTTGACCTGGACAGCCCAGTTTTCGGAAGGGCTTCCTGGGTCAAAACCTTCTGCCAGTTTCCCAAATTAGAAAAACCGAGCAGGACTCAGCAATATTAACGCGGCAATCAGTCATAGCCCCACCCCTGTGATGTCACAGCTCTGCCTCCTCCCGGCCCTGTGACTTCACGGACCCGCCTCTCCCCCACCCCCATGACATCACCACCCCCCCCCCGCCCGGCTAAGAAAGTCAGCAGAGGTGGCAACCCTACATCCATTTAATGTATAGCTTTGGCCTATATAAGCATATATAAGAATAAATATTATAAGAATAATAAGAATGTAAATTGGTAAACTTGCTGCAGGGAGACAGTTTATCCAACATTTTAAACAAACTGCAAAAACAATTTGTTCGCCCAGTGATAATAAGTATTTTTCCTGTGCTGATGACATGTTGATGCATAACCAAGTTATGCCAAGCAGCAAGGTCTCTGACAATTGTCCTCCCACACAAACATAACCCAGTATATACAGTATCCTTTAGTAGTCTGTGGGCAGTCCGATCATCAGGTGCCTAGATGTCTCTATTCATGCTCTCCACATGTGCCAACTCCCTGCTGCCTGGGTTTCCTTTAGCCCACGCAAACAATTCAGCATAAAAGAGAGGGCAGACAGAGCTACAGACATAAGGCCATCATAGTCACACAGGAACATATAATTATCAGGATCACCACAGTCAGTCCCCACCGAGAAGATTTAAATATCTTCAAAAAGATAAAATTGTAACATGTTCATTTTATCACAACCCTGTATGAGCCCTAGGGAGCGTCAAATGCATTTAACCTCACTGCTTCCATAATGTATGGGAAGTGTTACTGTGCCTTCTGTTTAAATGGTTTACTGTTCACTTGACGCAAAGTTAAATCTCACGATATAACTTTCAAGGAAAACTATACCCCTAAAATGAATACTTAAAGGAAAACTATAAACCCCGAACAATTTAGGTCTCTGTAAAAATATATTGCATAAACCAGCTCATTTGTAAAACTCTTCTTCATCTAAATAAACCATTTTCATAAAAATATACTTTTATAGTAGTATGTGCTATTGGGTACTCCTAAATAGAAAATTGCCATTTTAAGAATTAAGGGCCGCCTCCTGGGATCATAGGATTCACAGTGCACACAAACAAGCCAAGGCACACATACATGCTAGGCCCCATCAGCCAATTAATGGACAGAGTTCTGCATTTTACTCCCACATTTCTTCTTGTTACAGTTAGAGCTACATTATTTCCTGTCAGGTGATCTCTGAGAGAGCACACAGCCCATCACTAAATGGTGGATCAAGGGAAAGGATGTAAAAGGGCAATATTTACTGATATACTGTATATTTCAGTTTGGCGAGATTTTTAATAGGTCACTTATAAACTATCTACTGGTTAAGACCAGATAAAGTATAACACACAATAATTAAATGCATATTTTATATGGAAAAATAAAGTTTGTATACATATCTGAAAACTGTGTTATAGCTAAGTGATATAGACAAGGTCTTTTTTTTATACTTTTTAAAACTATTCTTTTATATTTTGGAAAATAAAAAAAAAAACATATTCAACACAACCCAGTTTAAGTTACATGTAAGCAGTAATGAGTATGTGTTTTTGAGACAGATAAACAGGAGCCATTGATATAATGGCTATACTTCTCTCATGTATTTTTCAGCAGGGTCTAAAATTATTGTGTTTAAAAATTATGCCATTACATTGAATATCAGATATAAGATGCTGTCAAGGCTTTGGCACAGAAATCCTTAGAAATAAAGTATATATTCCCTTAAAGATCTTAGGTGTAATCAGATCCCTATAAATTATACTGAGTTCAGTCACTTGCTGGGGATGCAATTTCTTCAATACATCTATTATACCAAAACAGTATTCAGCATCAGACTGGTCCGCAGGGGGAACCAGAAAAAGAATGGGTGGGTTTCTTTTAGGCGCGCTCAGGGGAGGGGGTCGGAGGGGGTTGGGGGCTCCTGTGGGGGGTGGGGGGGGGTTTGGAGGGGTCCCTGAGGCAGAAGCCCTGGTGGGCCCTGCATCCCCCAGTCCGACCCTGGCAGTATTGTCCTGAGATTGAAAGGGTTAACCTGGGTCTTTTTGGCCTCCAGCACACAGAGAGACCCTTAATTAAACATTACAGCAGTGAGCCAATTTGTCTTGCTCTGGCTGGAGTCAGACCATTTTGTCTAAAAAGCTGATAGCAGTTTGTTACACCTGACACCTTTTCCTCTCAACTATGATACTTCTCTGTTCATTTCCTGTATAGACAGTTTGTGTGAGTATTTATTTAGCCTTCCTGAGCTATGGCGGGATACAGCAGCCAATGTGATGGCTTACCAGGAAATAACAAATGTGCAGCATGGATTAAACAAAACACCTGCTTTTCTGGATGTAAATATCCATTCAGATGAAGATAAAGAGGCTGCCAGGACACACAGGTGTTTTATTTAGTTTTAATGTAATAGCAAATAGTGCATTTGAACACTCCTACTTGAACCTAACTGAAAATGCACACTGTTTTTGGGCAATAATTGCCAGACAGGTATCAAAGACAGCTCTGGTGATGGATTTGAGTTGTAGAACAGAATACATTTAATTTTACAGGAAATATTGTAGTTAGTACTGCTTGGAAGATTATTTCTACAACGCACCACTTTCCATAAAGTATATATATACCATTATGGCTGATTAATAGTTTAAAGTTTACAAACAATTTCACAAACTGAAAACAGTAGTGTTCAAACAGATTTAAAAAATGACCACATTAAAATACTTTTTTTTATAGTAGCCTATAAACTAAAATTATTATCTGTCCCTGTTTCAGAGAGACTGACCCTGTTTTAAGTTCCCTGTCCCCTTGGAAAACTAACCCTAGCAAGTGTTGCCCCATCAACAGAGCTGCCCGCTAGTCAATCATTGTTATCCAGGACAGGAAGAGAACAGTGCGGCAGGTTTGTGGGCCGCTGGTGCCCCCCACCAGCACTAAGGGGGAAAGTGCCTAAAACTAGAGGTAGGTGAAAGAAGAGGTACCTGCCTGGCGCTCCCCCACCGTTGTGCCCTAGGCAGGTGCCTCTTCTGCTTCCCCTAGTTCCGGCCCGGTTGTGACCTACTATTCTAGTAGTCCTACTATGGTGCTTCAGCAGAGTACCTTGCAAAAATATCTTCCCTTTCTGTGTGCAAACATTGCCTTCTTCAAATGGCCATTTGTTTTTAATGAAGCTTGAAATGATAGACAGGCTTAATCACAGCACTGGAGATTACTTAACCAGAAGTATAAATAAGGCAAAGACATCTAAATAATTAATCTAAGTAAGCAATTATGATCATGTAACAAATCCTGAAGGCAAGGAGTGATTAATGTGAATATTGCAGTTTTTACAGGTTGTAGTGCTTACAGGTGCTTGCTCTGAAATTAGGCAGAACTTACAGACCTTGCTAGATATACAATGCAGTCTTTTACAATAAATATTTGGTTATTTACCCAAGTTCTGCATTTCTGGATATTGGCTTCATGCCTATTTTATATATATATAGTGAGTAAAGTCCCCCTATTGTAAAATAGAAAGATATTATAAGTCACTAAGGAGTTCCATGCCTATTTTATATATAATGAGTAAAGTCCCTCCTATTGTAAAATATAAGGATATTATAAGTCACTAAGCAGTTCCATGCCTATTTTATATATTTATAGTGAGTAAAGTTCCCCCTGTTGTAAAATATAAGGATATTATAAGTCACTAAGGAGTTCCATGCCTATTTTTTATATATAGTGAGTAAAGTCCCTCCTATTGTAAAATATAAGGATATTATAAGTCACTAAGGAGTTCCATGACCATATAAAGGCACAAGGCTTAAGGCTGAGTGTTTTTATAAAGTTCATGAAACTCTTAGGAGACTTCTAATATTGTTATATTTTACAGCGGGGGTCCATTATTTATTACAATACAAGTTTAAGTGAGTATGTGACAGAAATTACATCACTAAGCACCAATACATAGGTCCTTAAAGAAGATATATAACATAACTTAAAACCCCCCAGTCTTGTAGGCAATAATAATATTTGGGCTAAAAATTATAATTATCTTTAAAAATAGCCTCTTTTGTGGAGCCCCTATAGATCTGCTACATTGTGTTTCAAATGAGCGGTCAGTGTGTTCTTGTGATCCTCTTCAAAATCATAGAAGCGGAGGATAATTAAACACAGCCCTGCAGTCACACAGGTAAAGACAGGCTTCAGTTTCTCATCAGGTCAGCCCAGCTACTGATTAGTTCAGTGTGTGTTAAATCATTGGTCACCATTTTGGGTGCCAAACATGCTGCCAGGTGCCTGCACAGCGTTCCAGGGGCAGGTAAGGCGTTCCACTTTTATAGACCATCCCTCCCATAAAACATACAACCAATCCTGGACCCCCATGTAGCCACTTTGTTGCTTTAAATTTCCCTGTGTGCCCTTGCCTTAAGTTTAACGCTATCATTACCTGTTTTACTAGAGGTGCCACTAATAAAAAGATAAAGACACTTGGACAATCTGGTCCTAAGAAATGAGTCCTTGTGACTGACAAATGTACTATGATCCCTGGAGCTGCTAATCCATAGCAACCAAATTATGTTCCATTCTATGAATAATACCTTTGTGAAAAATATGTGTTGTTTTGTTATTTTCTGAGCTAAACAGAACAAACTAGGAAACTGAAGCCACTCCATGTTTGGTGAGCTAGATAATTAGATTTCCAGTGCATGGATAAGCAGAAGTCTATTATCCATGGGGACTGTTTGGGCACTGGAATGAAATTATTTACCTTGTAAAAACCAAACACAGAGCAGTTTGTTTCCCTGATTATTTACAAAATCACTACCCTAAGCATATACCTTAGGTACCAGACTATTTTTTACTCTTATATATTCTCACTGCCTTAGTAAATCTTGAGAATGTATATTGTGTTATGTTCATTTCAGAGTATTATAGTCACCCTGGTAGCTATTGTTTTTGTCACCATCCCTGACTGAGGTTCACCAGTGGTACCTTTGCAATGCAAGTTTCTCTAGATTAGACCAACGTCAAACAGGAAGTGATGATGTATGAGTGAAAATCTGCATTACTATAATATTTCTTTACTGACTGATATATATTTCATTTAGAGCTATCTTTGTGTTGGGGGCCATTTAAAAACAGACTTTCCAGGGCCCTATTTATTGAAAGCAAGTCACAGTATGGCCTTTGCTGCTTCTGCTGTTTTAACTACAAGTGCTGTTTCTTGGTACCACCTAAATCTACAGTCTATAAAATCATCCATTAACATATTCCCATTGCCTTTCTTATGCTGTATAATAATTTCCCAACAGTCTATTTTTTCATAGTTTAAAATAAGTTTGGTGAACAGGTATGGGACCTGTTATCCAGAATACTCAGGACCTGGCCCTAGGCAACCCGGTCGGCCAACTCCGCCCACCTCCCCGCCCCCCCCCCCCCGAACGGCGCATGTGCGCCAAAGCACAGGAGGCATTGCAGGGGGGGTGCGGCGATTAGATCGATCATTGCCTTCACCGCTAATGACAAGCGGCGGAGGCAATGACAAAGTAGCACTAGGGGTAGAGGCTCCTGCCTGGCGCCCCTCAATCGTTGCGCTCTAGGCAGCTGCCTCTTCTGCCTACCCCTAGTTCCGGCCCTGAATTTGGCTCTTTTAAAAATGTATTTAAATATTAATGAAAACAAATTGATTATTTCATCTTCAATAAGTATTAAATATATCTAAATATATCTTATATAGGATTATATATATTCTAATTAGGATCAAGTATAAGGTGCTGTTTTATTATTGCTGATAAAAAGATATTTTTTGAGCCCCATTATTTTCAGAATGCTGGGTAGGTAATTTTCTGTAGCCTTCCTGATGTCTTTTTTCTTCTGTATAGGGTTTGATATAATTTCTTAACAATTAAAAGTTTTAAGTTAGGTTGTTTACTTTATACTGTATATTGTAATCTATTAATATTATGGTTCTTAAATCTACTTGGCACTACGGGCCCAGAAACCCAAAACTGTGTTACTATGTTACTGTTTCTATAGAGTTGTTCAAGTTAAACATATAATTTTTTTTAAAAAATGATTTCTCTTTTCTCCGTGATAATAAAACAGTAAATTTGAAGAACAGACAAAATATGTCATTGTATTGTAATAATAAAACAGTGTATTTGATGGTAACTAAGTTTTGTGATTCTATAATGGTGGCAAAGCAATCCAGTTTTAATGTTTACTTTTTTTTTTTTTTTTAAACATTATGTATAGTTATCCAAATTACTGAAAAAAAACGAACCCATGTCCCAATGGATAACATATCCCATACTTGTATTTCTGTATGGTAATGTTCTTACGCTTTCTCAACCTTCTAATAGACACTATATATATATATATATATATATATATATATATATAGTATAAAAAAGACCAGCAACTCCGGGATTTCTTGTGAAAAATCAAAACATGTATTCAAAGTAGCATAAACATATATATATATATATATATATATATATAAAGCAAGAAAAAAGAGCTGCACTCACCAGGACTTGGCAAAAATATAGTAAGTTTATTTAAGCAAAGAGATCTCTTTGCTTAAATAAACTTACTATATTTTTGCCAAGTCCTGGTGAGTGCAGCTCTTTTTTCTTGCTTTATATTTTTTAGCCAGCACCCTGGGCATTTGAATTTCAATAGGGTGTGCTCCGTTTGTTCTTGCTATATATATATATATATATATAATGGAGAGTTTTGAGAGCTTTCACCTCAGGGGGGAATTTTAATCACTTACAGCAATTTCTGCACTAGCTTCATTGTTTGTGTTTGAACATAAATCTTCTCCCACAGGCCCTGTCATATTGACTGATATATCAGCATCCAAGCATGGATTTTGGTGACACTTAGAAACATTGGCCCAAGGCTTTTGTTGTGTTTCCCTTTGATGATATGACATGGCTGTACCATGCTCTTGCTGGGTGATATTTCAGAAATGAAACTGTTTACTCAGATTTGGAAGAAACGTTTTGAAAGTTTTTGGGCTGAAGTGAAAACTTTATGTTTACATGAAGGATAAGTGTTATTTTACTGAAAATAAAAAGGTTGTGGAAAACAGGTCCAAAAACTGCAGACGCTGTGCTGCAAAATGTATTTACAACACAATTTGAGCAATGGGTCTTTAGCAAGTGATAAACAGTGTATATTTACAACAGGTACTTATATCCATACAATACCACCCCTATGATGTGATTGCTTATGGCTCAATTGGATAATGAGGTTTTTGCCTAACCTCCAGGCTGCATTACCTTCATATAATATCCACTTGTCCCCTTGTATTGCATATAGCCTACATAGAGCCCATAAGCTGAAAACTTTAAAAATGTATTGCATAAAACAGCTTATATGTAAAACCAGCTTCATCTTTAGTAGTATGTGCCACTGGGTAATTCTAAATAGAAAACTGTCCCTTGAGGTCATAAAATTGACAGCACACACAAACAAACCAAGGGCACACATACACGTTAGGCCACATCAGCCAGTTTATGGACAAAGTCTGTCTTTTACTCCCACACTTCTTCCTGTTACAGTTAGAGCTGCATTATTTCCTGTCAGGTGATCTCTGAGGGAGCACACAGCCCATCACAAAATAGTGGCTCAAAATTAAAGATGTAAAAGGGCAATATTTACTGATATACAGGTATAGGACCCGTTATCCAGAATGCTCGAGACCAAGGGTATTCCAGATAAGGGGTCTTTCCGTAATTTGGAACTCCATACCTAAAGTCTTCTAAAAAAATTAATAAAACATTAATTAAACCCAATAGGATTGTTTTGCATCCAATAAGGATTAATTATATCTTAGTTGGGATCAATTACAAGGTACTGTTTTTATACTACAGAGAAAAAGGAAATCAGTTTTAAAATTCTGAATTATTTGATTAAAATGGAGTCTATGGGAGACAGGCTTTCCGTAATTCGGAGCTTTCTGGATAACGGGTTTCCGGATAAGGGATCCCATACCTGTATAAAGAATATTCCATTTTGGTAAGTATTCATTCTGAAGGTTTAGTTTTCCTTTAAGCGTAAAACAGCACTTTGCCGGATTGTGGCTTTCTCAATGTCTTTGATGTACATCTCTTGGTGGAGTAAAGATAAGGCTTAGAATTGTAATTTTGGCAATCCTTTAGAATATTCTAGCATGCAGGACTTTGTTTATTAAAAGAGTTGCTGTGTCATCTTGTTTCGTTTTTCATGAGGCAAAAAAGCTACAGCTTTGTAATCACTTTAAATAAATCTGCTTTTTGATCACTGAGCTATAATTTTGCTTTTCCTTAAAGTGATGAGACAATAAATTGTGACATGCTGCACTCAGCTTCTTTAGGTAGTGATTTATTGATCAGTCTACGAGGGGAACAATCCTGCCAGCAGCTGTGTGTAGAACTGACACTGAATGCTGAGTATCTTAGGCTGGGAAAATCCAGCAGGCTTTCCATCATATGTGTCAATGGCATGTCTGTAAAATGGGATTTTGCTGGCTAACACTCGCTTATTTTGTCTAACAGAAAAGAAGTAATTCTTCCACTGATGAAGGGCAGATATTAGGCCTTTGGTTACTGTGAAGTGTGAAGGTCATATTTGGTGCTAATGCTTATTTGATGTACTAGGTATTCCTAGAAGCTCAGCATTAATACAAACTGGAGTGAGATTCAAGGCAAAGACTTTTTGCACTAGATATTCTGAAGCAGGATGATAGATTGTTTCCATACATAGGTAACTTTGTTCAGAGGGACCTGCACCAAAAGGTGATGTAAATTATCCACTGCTGGGAGAGACAGCTCATGTTCCATCATCCCATTGTCAAATCTTTCTATTTGTTCTGAAAATGCAAATTTCAATGGATTTTAAGAAAGATTATACGGCATTACTGTTCCTAAGTAGTTTTTAAATTTAGTTTATGTTCTATTAACATTCAGTGAAATGTATCCCCATAAACAATGCTGGACAAGAGGTGATGGGACCTGGCTATTTTTTGATCTGCAACTCAGGTCAACACCATTTGGGGACCCTTGCATTAATGTAAATACTGTACTTATTAGTACAGTATTTATATTAGTCAGCAAATATCACACATGTTTTAGAGAAAAAAATACATTTGGAATATTCTTTTTATTCTGCACAAAAACTGCCCCTATCCTTTGAGATTGTTTGCTTCATGTCTAGTCTACTTGATTCCTGCATCTATAAGCTGATTTTAATGTAGTTTCTTTATTTGTTTCACCAGAGTAAGTGCGTCAAAAAAGACACATTCAGGACTAAAGATGGCCATACACTATAAGATCCGCTCGTTTGGTCTGATGGACCCAAATCACCAGCTTAAATCTGTTCTATGTGGGCATCTGTGTTCTCTCTGAGGTTCTGTTTGTTGCATTATTGCTATTACAAGCTGTGTAAGAGCACAGAGTAATACACTGGATACAGACACACAGTGTGCAGGCTGAAAATCTCTGTCCCAGTACTGTTTACAGCTCAGATTATATGGTTGCTTAAGGAATCTATTAACTCTTTTTCTCCCTGAGAAACTCCCCCTGCAGGGCCTATAACAAATTACAGCCTTCCTGGATTCTCATGCTTATCTGTGGCAATAAATTTTACTTGACCCCATCACAGACTTTTAAACAATTTTTTTTATCTTTCTCACTGCTGGAAATGATTGAAACACAAGCAGATCCTGGAAAACGTAGAAAATAGTTAGTGATCTATGCTACAGAAAGGGCAAAGGGCCTATGTGGAAAAATCCTGGTACCCTGACAGACCAGTCCGACACTGCATGCTATAAGAGAGTAGGCTAAATTGGCTCTAAGAAACATATAATGGCACCAGAACCTTTCCAAACAGTGTCAGTGCTCATTCAGTTTTTCATTCATTGCAGCAATTTGTGCTTGTAAGCAATCCCTATTATGTTTATTTTGAATAATATACTGTAAATCATCATGCTGGCTTTTTAAATGAGAGTTGTATTTTTATTCAGATTTCATTTAATTTTTTTGTTGCATATTTTCATAAAAATCTTCTAAAACTGCTTCTTAAATTTGTTACTTATATTTTATAGTTTTGTAGATCTTCTTGTTGTCTTAATAATACACTGAGGCTCATTTATCATCACTGGGTAAATTTGAGCCTGGGCACAAACCCAACCAATTTGACTGAGAAAGATAATCACTAATTACTTGCAATGGGCCCTGCTGTTTTTGTTTAGTTATTTTAATATGTTTACCTTTGCTTGATTATGCTTTTTTTCCACAATGGAGAGGGTGAGATTTGTTCTCAAGGTCAAGCAGTGCATGCAGTGTCCCCAGAGCCTTCCAGCCAACTTGTTAGCTATCGGCTCTGGCATCAACGCCCTTTGATGTTTAGTGCAACAGAGCAGAAAACAGCTGGGAAGCTGGTAAAGTGCCACTTGCTTTGCCAGCTTCCCGGTTAGGATGCTGTCAGGAAGACTATGATGTTTGTGATAATGTGTACCTTAATAATGCATCATTTGTATAAGGAATAACATACCCATTTGATAAAATAAAAGGACATTAGAAGTCATGAAAGGACTTTACGATCATGTACTGTCATAAACCTCCAGTCCAATGACACTGCAGTAAGATCACCTTTAGTGGCCCAGCATTTGGTTAATTCCACCATTTTATAACTGTGTCTCCCTGTTCGTTCCTTTGGAAACTCTGCCTTAATATATGAAATAGCGCTTAAAGTATAACCTAGCTCTTAATTTATGAACTAAGGGCTAACATATTTTCTGGCATGTGGCGGAGAAAATATTGTAATAAACTTTTTATCTGAGCCTTACCAAGTAACACTTGCTGTGGGGGTGGTCCCTACTATCCGGAAACCAATCCTTAAGGTGACCATACAAATTATGATCTGCACAATGGCATGATCACCAAAGAAGCAAACCTTTGCCAGATTTGGCCATTTACATTCTGGGCCAACTCAGTATGAATCAATAGTTTAAGACTACAACTAAGGCCAGTTATGCCCAAAATGCATCAGTAGGCAGTTGCACTGTTTTTATGTTTGTTTATATATATCGATAAATACGTTTTTTTCAGAAAGTTGCTGGTTTGTAAGGAGTTGATGTGTTACGTAAACACACTGCTTTCAAGAACTGCGGGTTTTAACAAAATGTAATAATAAAAAACAAAGTCTATCTAACAGGCAAAGGATCAAGGCTGGCAGCAAACAAACAGAGTCCATACAGCCAGCTAGAGAGTCAGGGACAGGTGGCAGACAAACAAGAGTCCAGGTAACATGCCAAGGTCAAAACTGGTCAAATCAGAGGGAACAAGGACAAGGCAGGAGCAGGACTTACAGACAGGCTATCTGGGCATTGATCTCAGGAACGGGGACTGAAACTAGAACAGGAACTCGGAACGTCAGGTGGCTTGAATTAGCAGAAAGGCAAATGATCCAGCAACAGGGTATAGCAAGAAACAGGCTTAAAGGAAACCTATACCCCCAGATGTGAATACTTAAGCAACAGTTTATATTATGTGAAATGACCTATTAAAGAATCTCAACAAACTGGAATATATATATCCGTAAACATTGCCCTTTTACATCCTTTGCCTTGACTCACCATTTAGTAATGGGCTGTGTGCTCCCTCAGAGATCACCTGACCAGAAATAATGCAGCTCTGACTGTATTATTTAGCTCTATGTGCCTTGGCTTATTTTTGTGCAGTATGATTCCAGGAGGTGGCCCGTAATTCTTAAAATGGCAGTTTTCTATTTAGGATTACCCAATGTCACATACTACTAAAAAAGTATATGTCTATGAAAATGGTTTATTTAGATTAATCAGGGTTTTACATATGCGCTTGTTTCTGCAATATATTTTTATAGAGACCTACATGGGTTGGGAGTATAGTTTTCCTTTGTATAGCCTCTAAATTGGGCTATTGCCTGCAGCTGGGTAAGGGAAGTTGACCAAGTGAATACTGACAGGGAAAAAGAGTCACCACGATACTCTGGTGGGCTACAGCCCATGCCTCCTGTGGCTCAACTGGGAAGAGCACATGCTTGAATATCTCAAGTCACTGGTTTTAGAGCAGGGAGTTCCTGACACATTTCAACAATTGGAATTCAAGTGTTGCTGCCATGTTTCATATTGAACTGATCATTTGGGTGGTGGACTGGTCACTAAATGTGGATATAAACGTGTATAGTGTCAGACAACATTTCTCAGATTGGCTTGCCATCATTACTGTTTGCAATCCCTATCCAAAGACCGAACATGAAAGATGTCTTTTTAAAGAATTTGGAGATTTTATACTGTGTGTGTTTGTGGTGAGTTACATGACTTTTCACAATTCATGAATTTATAAATGTGGCAAATATGTGGCTTTCCTAAATAACTCCCAGCACCACTGAATGCTATTCCTGTGCCAACCTAATTCTCTTACAAATCTGAATTGTGCTTGGCATCACTTTTGGTCCTCTCCTTTCTATGTAAGTATGGTGTAAAAAGAATTCCTGTGCAATGTTAATATTCTAATATATATATATATATATATATATATATATATATATATATAACTGGGACTTGAAACACTGCCATATGGGTCACTGCAAAATATGGCACTAAATGAAAATAACTATATTTTACTTGTCCTTTTTGTTAGGATTCCACTTCTACATCTTTCTCTTTTGTTGGATTTCTTCCCTGCCTAGGCATAACTGTGCAGAGCTTTGTCTTAGTACAGTATATAAAATCTATTCCCAAATTATCATAATTTTATAGAAATTTCATCTCGGTATCACCTTCTTATGTTCCTCTGTCTTACACAGTGTGCTTTTTGTATTCCATTGGCAGATCTTATTCTTTTTCTAGAGAATCATGGTCATATTATTCCATTAGTTCAGCACCAGAGAAAATATGTAAGATTCCATGACCCTGCTGATTAAAGGCAGGAATGGGTGTGATTTTCCAGACAGTGTCTCTCTTCTATTATAATGTCTAATACGATAATCCACAGAAGAGAAGCAAACTGGGGCATGCTAGGCACTGAATACTAATTACTCAGTTACATTACACTTTTAAGTCTGCTGCTATTCTGTAGCATTTTAAATGATGGAAAGCAAGTGCTGCTCAAATACAGAACTGACGTCCAGCTACCTTTGATAATTCCTGTTTTTTTCTCTTGAGAGAAAAGACACAGAGAAGGATGTCAGTTTCAGTCTCTCTCCAACCTAATGCTGCATTGCAGGTTTGGCTTAAAGCTACGGCATCGGGATGTAGTAGAGATGCAATCAAGATTAACTGCCAGCTGCTAATCTATTTTACACTGTGCATCCCTTATAGATAACCTCTGGATTGATAGTTTTAAGATTCTGTAATCCTGTGTTGAAGGGTCAGTATAATTAGCCACACAAAGTAATAAAGGGCCCAGTCTTTTCAGTAAAATTCAAAACTTATTGCTCTCCCAAGATAATTTTGTCACTTGCAGTAGAGTTTTTCATCTACTGCTGGTAGAAATCCCTTCTATATGCTGATATTTGGAGTAGTATAAGTAGCAGACTATACCTTAATGCAGGAAAGACGTTTGAAAACAATGCATACCCCAAATTAACATGAGTGACAAATTTGCCATAATTATTTTCCCTGCAAAAAATGAAAAAAAAGTTTTTTGTTTTTTTTTTTTAATCTCAGTTTACACCATCAAAAATAGAATTAAAGGTTCATTTAGGAATGGGGACAAGTAAAAATGAATAACAAAAAAAAGGGTGCAAAGCACACACAGGCAGCATAGGGCAGGCCTGTGTGCCATACTCTGCCTGTTCTATACTGCCTGTGTGTGCCATACTCTGCCTGCCCTATGCTGCCTGTCTGTTCCATACTCTACCTGTCCTATGCTGCCTGTCTGTGCCATACTCTGCCTGCCCTATGCTGCCTGTCTGTGCCATACTCTGCCCGCCCTATGCTGCCTGTGTGTGCCAAACTATGCCTGCCCTATGCTGCCTGTGTGTGCCATAATCTGCCTGTGTGTGTGCCTGCCCTATGCTGCCTGTGTGTGCCATACTCTGCCTGCCCTATGCTACCTGTGTGCAAAACACTGCCTGTGTGTGCCATACTTTGGCTGCCCTACCCTGCATGTGTGTGCCACACGGTGCCTGCCCTTTGCTGCTTGTATGTGCCATACTCTGCCTGCCCTATGCTGCCTGGGTACAATACTCTGCCTGCCCTATGCTGCCTGTGTGCCATACTCTGCCTGCCCTATGCTGCCTGTATGTGCCATACACACATGCAGCATAGGGCAGGCAGTACATACAGTAACACAATACTGGCACTGCTCCTACAGAGGTGTGAACAATATGGGGGCTTAAAGTCTGAGCCTGAGGTGTGAACAATGCAGGGGCTAAAAGATATGAACAGTTTAAACAATACAGGGGTTTACAGCCTGAATCTGAGGTGTGAACAATGCAAGGGGCCAGTTAATCTCAGTACTGATACCATTTAAATCTTACACAAAGGTAAGCATTCACGGCAGCCAGGCAGGTGGGGGGCTGCACAGAGGGGAGCCACGGGTGCCAGTTGAAAAGCCCTGCTCTAAGGATATTCTTTACATGTGTAAAGGCTTGTTTTTTTTCTCAAGGCTTTAACAAATTGGCTAATTCTTTATTCAAGCAAAAGATAAATTACTATTAAAGAGTTGGTACTCAGCTGTAGCAGATATAATTTTTAAGAATGAATACATTTAGCTGTTGAGTCAGTTAGGCTCTCCTCCACCATAGATCTAATATGGATTTTGATGGGGTTCAGTGGCGGTGGTGGCGGGAGAATAGTTGCAACCACTTTTGCTGAATAATGCTTTGGTAATATTACTGCATGGCTTTACAGCTCAAGAAGGAGCAGATATTGATTGTGGAGCCTGTTAACACTCCTGCAGATTGCTTGAAGAATGAATGTGTATAGATGATTCTGTGTGTATGATGCAGATCTCAGATAAACTGCTTATGCTGCAAGATTCACAAGCAGTGCATCAATCCATACTCAATCCATAATCCAAAGTCCCCTCTTAAGATAGAGTTGAAGGCGCAGATTTGTCAAAGTGTGAAATTAGAGCTCACCACAGTAAAATTCCTCCGCTCTCTTCCCATTTCTCATTTTGGATTTTTAAAGACCAATTTATCAATAGGCGAAAGGAAGAATTCACCCTTTGATAAATATGCCTCTAAAAACACCATAGAAATGAATAGAGAGTGGTGGAATTTCACTCTGGCAAACTGTAATTTCACTTTTTGCTAAATCTTCCCCAAAGGCTTATAACATATAGGCACCTTCTCTTTTGTAGTCAGCAAATGGACATTGACTATAATGGAGATTAACCAGCATGTTCCATCAGTTCAAATATTAATCTCTCTGTTGTGATGAAAGTGCATTCACAAAGTAAAATGACCTATTTCCATTGAATAATTAGCTTTTCCTCTTTTATACCATATATATATATATATATATATATATATATATATATATATATATATATATATATATATATATATATATATATATATATATATATATATATATATATACAACCAACCATCCAGTCTTCAGCTGAGGTTTATATAATGGCCGAGTCTAAAAGCCTGAAAAAGTCAAAACAAAGGTAATTTTCACAGAAACTTTATAGGAACAATGCCAGGTCTTTTAATTATATAAATGCATATTAGGGGGATTTTAACTTGTTGTGCTATTAGCCTTCAACTCCTCCTTTTTGGTGAGGGTGTTGTAAAATACTGTAATGCAGGGATGGGAAACTTGATTGCTTTCTTACTTCTCAATACTCCTGTTATGAACAGAACTAACTATGAATAAGTTTCATTATAGTACCAATTGCAGTAAGGGTTACATCGTGTAAGAGATAAAGAGCTGCAACCCTTCTTAAAGGAGACATATTGGATAAATGAGAAAATCCTAATTTTGTAGGCAATTATGAATAATATACGGTGCTGGTTTCCCTTTGGGCTAAACATTAACCCTATCTGTAACAATAGCCCCTTTATTGGAGCTCCCTATAGATCCTCTCAGGTCCCTGTCTGGGTTTCACATGAGGGGTGGGCGTGTCCTAACGGTCCCTGCCAGAAGCACAGTAGGAGGGGGAGAGCCAATCACAGCCCTGCACTCACACAAGCACAGACAGGGTTCAGTTCCCTATCAGGTCAGCCTAGCTGCTGATTGGTTCCTATCCTACAGTGCAGGGTACGGAGGGCCGGCGGCTCCCCAGCTCATCCAGAGAATTCAGCCAGCAGGAAGTGGCACAGATGGGCAGGGCTAGTGGGGTTTTTGTGGAATTTCTCAATAAATCAGTCAGAAAGACAACTTTAAGCCCAATCCTTCTATATCTAGAGGAGTATAATTCCCTGGCACATTCATAATTTTTATAGGATATGTCTCCTTTAAACATTACTCACGAGAGGGCTTGCCCCCTATTTTAAGGGTCCATAGCTGTAAGAAGTTAGTAGGGAATTGGAATGAATCGCTGCAGTGTTTCATCAGCATGCATTGTCCAGGATACAAGTGCTGGTGTATATAGGGTTGCCACCTTTTTTGTAATTAGATACTGGCCTTCGGGTGTGGGAATAGAAGATGATGTCACCCAGGGCAGTGAAATGGGTGGAGTGGGTGGTGAAATGTGCAGGGCATAGGTGGGAGGATCGTTATAAGAGGTAATCTGGCAGCAGAAAAGGTCAGAGAAGGGAGGGATTTGTAGGGTATTACTGATTTACAAGCAATTACATTGATGGTAGCTTTGTAATTCCAGCCCCCACCCTAGCTATTGATTTACCTGCTGGGCCAGTAAAATACTGGCAGAGTGGCCACCCTAGATGTATAGTACATAGGTAATAAGCACACAGCTAAATAGTAGCTGAGCCAAGGGGATCAAAATGTAAAGAGACACCCAAATGCACCATACTTTGCCACCCAGTGTGTTATTTCTGTTTTTACTGTTTTCATCTTGCCATCATTGTCTTGCTTCATTGTCCACTGACATGTGCCAAGTTTGATTCTGTCCACTAAGCAATGTTAATGCTTGTCCCAGTTCATTCATTTTACATTGAGTGCTTGCGCTCAGATGCTGGAGATGCTGGAATGAATCCCTGAGTAATAATAGTGTGAGGTTTCGGAGGCAGTCACACACACACATACACACATACACCCCCCCCCCTTTCTGGCTAACCAAAAGCAATGCTCTGAGAGCTGCACTAAAACTGAAGCCCCATCAGATTGTACAACTCTGTGACAGAGCCAGATATCATATTTTTGTGGGATGTAGATGAGAATTCCCCAAAGAATTAAGCCCCTTAAAACACAAACCCTTGTATAACACTGTAACTACATCTGTTTAAACAAGATTTAGATTCTGGAATTGTTGTCCATCATGTTATGTGGCAGATGAAGTGAGAGAGGGAGAGAATGCCTGTGTTCTTGGCCAGATATTGATCGGGCAGGTTAAAAGATTCAGTCGGATCGGGGACCGCATCGACTCGTTGATGCGGTCCCCGAACCGACTGCCCCATTGCCGCCATTATAATTCGATCGTTTGGCCCCAGGGCCAAAACGATCGAATTATAATGGCGGCAATGGGTCAGTCGGTTAGCCTACATGAATGAATTTGAGTAGGCTCGAATTAGCCTACATGTTCCCCAATATCGCCCACCCGTAGGTGGCCTAAAATCGGGCAGATCATGATCGGGCAGGTTTGATTTTTCTGTCGGATCAGGAAATCGTTGATGCAGTCCCTGAACAATCGGCTCCTATACCTGCCATTCTAAACCAAATTAGCCCAATATCTCCCACCCGTAGGTGATTCACTTGCTTATCTTGGCCTTGTATGGCCACCTTATGTCACTGTTATACAGTGTGCAAAGCTAATACTTACCTCAAAAGACTGTTATTGCTGTAAAATTGTAGATACTGAATACCGTATATACTCGAGTATAAGCCGATCCGAGTATAAGCCGAGGTACCTAATTTTACCTAAGAAAACTGGAAAAACTTATTGACTCGAGTATAAGCCTAGGGTGGGAAATGCAGCCGCTACTGCTAAGTTTCAATAATCAAATTATTTAATAAAAGGACACTCACAAGTGCTTAGCCGACTACCATATTAATAAACACAAGGTGTGGGCTGGAAAATGAGGCGCATCCAACATAAGTTAACCACAGCATGCGAATCCGTTGCCGAGCATGCACCAGAATAAGGAGATACATGTGCATACATTTAGGGGTCCCATTCCTACTGCAGTAAAGCACACACAGGGACATGTTTTCTATTGCAGCAGCTAGCAGCCCTCTGCACAGATGCAGTAGAATATTTATTGTTGATTTTTGCAGGTCAGGCCAACATACAAATATTTAAGCAGACATATAATAAGCCCATTGCTTCCCAAAGAAGCAGTGTGTAACTGCATAAACTCTAAAGCCTGTAATGTAACCTGTCCTTAGCCATACTGTTTGAGCATCTTAAAGTCTATAATGCAAACGGAGAGAGATGCCAGTGAATCTTATCTACATACTAAAAAGATTTTATATTTAGACAGAAGTCATTATAGAAGTATTCTATGAAGTGGGATGTATGCAAGAATTGCTTTGTCTTTTGTTAAATGTAATGCCCTTTGATCAGAATTACACAGTACTAACTTGCACTAAGGCACTGATGGATTACCTGTCCTGTCGGGCGAATCTGTTGCAGAGCATGGACGAATTGCGCCCCGCCCCCAAGCCAAGTACAGGCACTGCTGGATTACCTGTCGGGCGAATCCGTTGGGCAGCATGGACGCCACGCGCAACCCCCCCCGCGTCGCCCGAGCGCACACGTCACGCGCGACTGGCGTGCGACGTGTGCGCTCGGCCGACGCAGGGGCGGGGCGCGATTCGTCCATGCTGCCCAACGGATTCGCCCGACAGGTAATCCAGCAGTGCCTGTACTTGGCTTGGGGGCGGGGCGCGATGCGTCCATGCTCTGCAACAGATTCGCCGACAGGTAATCCAGCAGTGCCTGTACTTGGCTGGGGGGGCGCAATGTGTCCATCATGCTCGGCAACGGAATCGCCCGACAGGTAATCCAGCAGTGCCCCTACTTGGCTGGGGGGGGGGGGGGCGCGATGCGTCCATGTTCGGCAATGTATTCGCCGAACAGGACAGGTAATCCATCAGTGCCCCTACTTGACTCGAGTATAAGCCGAGGATTCCTTTTTTAGCACATTTTGAGTGCTGGAAAACTCGGCTTATACTCGAGTATATACGGTACCTGTGCAAACTGCATATTTCATTTTTTTATTTGCATAAAAAAGTTACATTAAAAGAGGTTATTTGGAATTTAATTGCTTTCAAATAAAAATATCACATATAACAAAGTTCCAGTGGGCAATTTGTTATTTAGTAATATAAGAGAATTGGTCAAGGAATGCTTCTTCCAGGTACTTTTTATATTTATGAAAAAAGTCTTGGTATGTTGGTAATTATTTTGAAATAAATATACCCCATGGGAATCTCTAATATTTCTAACTAAAATGAGCTTTCACCCCAGTGCTGCTAAATGCTCTCATTAAGCCTTTGCTGTGCTTTTCTGCCCCACTTGCTGCATGTAGCATTAACTCACTGTGAAAGCAATTAAGTCCCTGATATCCTAGCCTGCAGTCTATAAATATACATTTATAAATATAAAACATTCAATATTTTTCCATATATGATATTAAAGTTTAAAAATGCTGAGATTTCCACATCTTATACGAGAAGCTTACTTGATGACAAAAAAGTGAATACAGGTATAGAACCCCAGTGGGGTTTACTGGATGAGGGGTCTTTCCATAATTTGGATCTTTATACCTTAAGTCTCCTAATATAGTATAATAATCTTTCCTTCTCCTTTAAATATTTACATCTTTGTTAATTCAGTTTGTTTAGAAATGCATCTTTTTCTCCTGTGAGATCAGAAACAAGTGGTACAATGGGAACTGGTATCCAGAATGGTCAGGACTTTCTAGATAAGGGATCTTTCTGTAATTTGAAATTCCATACATTAAGTCTACTTGAGAATTATTTAAACCCAATAGGATTGTTTTGTCTTCAATAAGGATTAATTACATGCTAGTTGGGATCAAGTACAAGGTACTGTTTTATTATTACAGAGTACATTTAGGACCTCATCACAGATTAACTCAGTGGGTGACTTATTATTTATAATTATTCACTTTATTCATAAATGGTTCTATGATATTTACACACTCCTCTAGATTTTATTTGCTCCCTAATCCATGCAGCCAATAACTTTAGGGGATATGCATATTTATGAGGCGACTATTTATGCCTTTGTAACTGGTTTACCTGGCAGATGATAATATACAATATTCCTGTGGCTATACTATACATTTTCCTGCTGGGCAGAAAAATCAGAATTAGTAGAGGATTTTAGCACAATTTCAGAGCAAAGAGTTGAGAATCAGCCAGTAAACATTATATTTTCTGCTTATCCCCCTCTGAGGGTGCCATGTAGCCAGTACACTAAGGGGAAGGGGGTTGCCCCTATTTTTTAAATTTGCCATTAGGCACTAGTAGGGTCATTATCGCCCCTTTTTGTATCTGCTCCCGTTTTGTACATATCCCTTTATTGAAACCTGTTTACAGGGTAACCCTTTTGAAATAAAAAATAACAAAAGTGGTATAAAGGTGATACCTTTATGGCTAACTAAGATAATCATAGCAAGCTTTCAGAACATTCTAGTTCCTTTTTCAAGCTGATTACTAGAATGAACTAGAATGTTCTGAAAGCTTGCTATGATTATCTTAGTTAGCCAATAAAGGTATCACCTTTATACCATTTTTGAAATAAAAAATAACAAAAGGGTTACCCTGTAAACATTTTTGACTGGCTAACACGGTACATCACCTTTTCCTGCATCTTTATTGAAACCTGTAACAACAAGGAAACCAGAGTAGAAAGTAAAGAACAAAAAACAACAAAGGCCTAGATGATATGTGTTGACAATAATAATGTTGTGTGCCAAAGCAGCTACACATGTTTAACAGAGCACTTTTCCACACAACATAATGCAACAGAACTAGGAATGTACAGTAGCCCAATGACCCGTAGTAAAACGTAGGGAAGCAGGGGCATGACAGACGCGTTGGACAGACTTAGCCACTCCCAGTTACAGGTGATTGGTTAGTTCGTAAGGGGTATAAAATGCGGGTAACTGTTCCCGCTTCTCACTCCATTTTAGTCAGCAGAGTAAAACGCCCACCCTCCCTCCCTATAGAGGTGGAGGTAGCGGAGTGTCGTTGGCGGGGTGATTAAGTTGGGGGAAAGCAATGGTTGGGTTAGGAGGGGAGTTTTATAGTTAAGTGGGGCTGGCATGCTTGGAACCTCAGGGGTAAGAAAGTGGATTAGGAGGTGAGTTTTGTTGGGTAGTTGGTTCCGGGCCAGAAGGGCAGCTGGCAGCGCCAGTTGCGCTGCGCAGTTATTGGATTGTTACAGTGTTTGGCTATTTAAAAGTTGATTTGTTTGTTATACAAACATTTGTGTTATGTTTGAGATGTTGTTTCACATTTGTTATTTATGTTATGTTTTAAATTAAAACTTCACTTGTTGTTAATAAATTTTCTGCGGCCATTTTTATCCCAAGAATTGGTGTCTGTGTGTTTATTGGGGATGGTAAGTAAAGAGGTAAAAGGGGGTTGTTGGTTGGGAGAAGGGCGGGTCAAGTTCCAACGTTACTCATGTCATGAATCTAGAATTCAGTCAAGATTCGCCCTTTTTCAGCAGGATTCAGCTTAATGCTTGCATCTGGCCAAACCGAATCTGAATCCATAAAATCACTTGACTTTTTTGTCACATAAACACAGAAGTTGAAAATTTTTCATTTTTCTCTTTCCCTCTTCCCTGTCCTAATCTGCAATACACCTCCAAATAAAATATCATATAAGTCTTTTTATTTAGCACTACTTGTGTACGCAAATTATAGTACAAACAGGGGGACGAACTGTTGCAATGAATACATAAATCCAACATCTTATTTAGCATCTCTCAGGTCTCAGAGCACCATGGGGCAACAAACTGGACACTCAAGGGTAGAGCTTTGCTTGTCAAGCAAAACAAGTGTTTCATACCTACTAGGCTCAATAAAACCCTGCCCTTTTTTATGGAGATGTCAGCAGTGGCATGACTATTAGATACTCTAATCCATAGATATCATACTAAAATGTCTCACAATTTCTACAAAATGACCCCAATTCCAACTCCTTCACTGAAAAACACAGAACTGACCTAAATCATTAGTGCATACCCATATATACTAATCTCAGAACCCATTACCTGCTTCTTATAGAGCAGATTGCATACATATTAATGAGACATTAGGGTTTCCTTACATTATGCAATAACAGTATTTGGAGCTATGCACTCTTTTATGGTTACTGAGTATGTATGCGCACTAATGCTTTATATGCTCATTATGCTTATTGCTATTCAGTTTAATGGCATTCTAACAATTTCAAAACCAGTTTTCAATCTATGTTATCTGAAAGGCCTATGTATGCAGAAAGGACTTATCTTGGTTTGGTTGGCAAAGGCAATCATTATTATTGTATTATGGAATGATGATATTTAAAGGAACAGTAACACTAAAAAATGAAAGAGCTTTAAAGTAATAAAAATATAATGCACTGTTGCCCTGCACTGGTAAAACTGGTGTGTTTGCTACAGTAACACTACTAGTAACACTTTATAATTTAATAAGCTGCTGTGTAGCCACGGGGGCAGCCATTCAAGCTGGAAAAAAGGAGAAAAGGCACAGGTTACATAGCAGATAACAGATAAGCTCTGTAGAATACAATAGTGTTTTATCTGTTATCTGCTATGTGCCTTTTCTCCTTTGAATGGCTGCCCCCATGGCTACATAGCAGCTTATTTATATAAATTATAGTAGACTTTCTGAAGTAAACACACAACTTTTACCAGTGCAGGGCAGCAGCACATTATATTTTAGTTACTTTTATACACTTTCATTTTTTGGTGTTACTGTTCCTTTAAGGTGACTTTATTTATTGAAATGGAGAAGAAAGACTATGGTTGTTCCAGATGATCTTTGTTTTATTAAAGCTACTTAAAATTGTGGGACATAAGGTCAGTTAATGCTAGATTACTCTTCAGGACTGTTGGTAATCAGTCTCTCAGAATATAATTCACTGTTGTGGCAGATTTTGCAAAATTTTAGATTAGAGCTCATTACACAAAAATTCACCTATTTTCTATTCATTCCTATGGATTTTTTAGTAGCGTATTTATCATATGGCGAAATCATACTCTCACCCATTGATAAATATGCTTGTAAAAATCCCATAGGAATAAATAGAAAGTGGGTGAACTTTTTTTGTGGTGAGCTCTAATCTCACATTGATAAATCTGCCCCTAGGGGGGACATTTATTAAAATGTGAGTTTAGAGCTTAATAAATAAAAATTCACCCTATTCATTCCTATGAGATTTTTAGAAGTGTATTTATTAAAGGAAAACTATACCCCTAGAATGAATACTTAACAAACAGAGTTTATATTATGTTAAGTGACCTATTAAAGAATCTTGCCAAACTGGAATATATACATCAGAAAATATTGCCCTTTTACATCCTTTCCCTTGAGCCGCCATTTAGTGATGGGCTGTGTGCTCCCTCAGAGATCACCTGACAGGAAATAATGCAGCTCTGACTGTAACAGAAAGTAGTGTGGAAGGAAAAGACAGAACTCTGTCCATTAATTGGCTGATGTCACCTAGCATGTATGTTTGCCTTGGGTTGTTTGTCTGCACTGTGAATCCTATGATCCCAGGAGGGATCATAATTTAATTTTTAAAATGGCAGTTTTCTATTTAGGAATACCAACAGCACATACTACTTAAAAAGTATACCGTATATACTCGAGTATAAGCCGAGTTTTCCAGCACTCAAAATGTGCTAAAAAAGGAATCCTCGGCTTATACTCGAGTCAAGTAGGGGCACTGATGGATTACCTGTCCTGTTCGGCGAATACATTGCCGAACATGGACGCATCGCGCCCCCCCCCCCCCCCAGCCAAGTAGGGGCACTGCTGGATTACCTGTCGGGCGATTCCGTTGCCGAGCATGATGGACACATTGCGCCCCCCCAGCCAAGTACAGGCACTGCTGGATTACCTGTCGGCGAATCTGTTGCAGAGCATGGACGCATCGCGCCCCGCCCCCAAGCCAAGTACAGGCACTGCTGGATTACCTGTCGGGCGAATCCGTTGGGCAGCATGGACGAATCGCGCCCCGCCCCTGCGTCGGCCGAGCGCACACGTCGCACGCCAGTCGCGCGTGACGTGTGCGCTCGGGCGACGCGGGGGGGGTTGCGCGTGGCGTCCATGCTGCCCAACGGATTCGCCCGACAGGTAATCCAGCAGTGCCTGTACTTGGCTTGGGGGCGGGGCGCAATTCGTCCATGCTCTGCAACAGATTCGCCCGACAGGACAGGTAATCCATCAGTGCCTTAGTGCAAGTTAGTACTGTGTAATTCTGATCAAAGGGCATTACATTTAACAAAAGACAAAGCAATTCTTGCATACATCCCACTTCATAGAATACTTCTATAATGACTTCTGTCTAAATATAAAATCTTTTTAGTATGTAGATAAGATTCACTGGCATCTCTCTCCGTTTGCATTATAGACTTTAAGATGCTCAAACAGTATGGCTAAGGACAGGTTACATTACAGGCTTTAGAGTTTATGCAGTTACACACTGCTTCTTTGGGAAGCAATGGGCTTATTATATGTCTGCTTAAATATTTGTATGTTGGCCTGACCTGCAAAAATCAACAATAAATATTCTACTGCATCTGTGCAGAGGGCTGCTAGCTGCTGCAATAGAAAACATGTCCCTGTGTGTGCTTTACTGCAGTAGGAATGGGACCCCTAAATGTATGCACATGTATCTCCTTATTCTGGTGCATGCTCGGCAACGGATTCGCATGCTGTGGTTAACTTATGTTGGATGCGCCTCATTTTCCAGCCCACACCTTGTGTTTATTAATATGGTAGTCGGCTAAGCACTTGTGAGTGTCCTTTTATTAAATAATTTGATTATTGAAACTTAGCAGTAGCGGCTGCATTTCCCACCCTAGGCTTATACTCGAGTCAATAAGTTTTTCCAGTTTTCTTAGGTAAAATTAGGTACCTCGGCTTATACTCGGATCGGCTTATACTCGAGTATATACGGTAGTTTTATGAAAATGGTTTACTTAGATGAAGCAGGGTTTTACATATGAGCTTGTTTATGCAATATATTTTTTATAGAGACCTACATTGTTTGGGAGTATAGTTTTCCTTTAATGGGTGAAAGTTAGAACTCACCATTTGAAAAATCCTATAGGAATAAACAGAATGTTGGTGAGTTTTTATGTATTAAAGGAACAGTTCATTGTAAAAATGAAAATGGGCAATATAGACAAACTGCGCAAAATAAAAAATGTTTTCAATATAGTTAGTTAGGCAAAAATGTAATCTGTAAAGGCTGGAGTGAGCAGACCTTCCGCCTTTACAGCTCTTAGCAGTCATTAACCAATCAGTGACTTGGGGGGGGGCATATGGGACATATGTTAGGGACATCAGTTAGTTTTCATTTGAATTTGAATTGTGTACTCACAAACTGAACAGTTATGTGCCATGTGGCCCCCCTAGTCACTGGCTAACTAAGAAGTTAGAGAGCAGAACCAGTGAAAAATAGTGAAAAAAAACTGCTAAACTGCTAAACTGAAAATTAGAAAAGTTGTAGGGCTCATGTTCTGCATCTTGCACCATCACTTGTATTTATCTAATATTAAACGTGTAATCCTGTGTCTTGTGGGATTCATCTGCCTTAAATATGGACTTGCTGCTCTGTTAACTGAAGGGTTCCACCTCACTGCTGAAAAGCCTTCTGAAAGAATTGGTTCTGAATGACTAAACAAAAAAGCATCCAGCCTATTGTTTCTGGTAGTTGGTCCTCTCCAGGGTGTAGGCTACACTAAGCTCTGATAAATGACAGCTGGCCAACACTACAGCAAGGGTTAGGCTGAGCACTGGTCATTTCTCATTTCTCTACAGGTCTCGGCATTTCCATACAGAGTGCAGAGTCCAGGGGTTATTTGCACAATGCTCCATGCAGTGGGAAATATGCAAAAAAGGCATATTTTGCCCCTAATGGGGCATTGCAAGTGGCCCAAAGGTTTTGCAGTACATGATTTAATATCAGATAGTGGTGCACTTTTGGGACCAGTAACAACTCATGATCCAGGGCTGGAAGTAAGGGTAGGTAGAAGAGGTAAATGCCTAGGGTGCAACGGTGGGGGCACAGGGGCCGGACGGGTTGCCTAGGGTATCCGGCTGGCTTGGCCCAGGGATGATTTTATTGATATGGCTTGTTCTATTAAAGGTCATGTTTGTCTTTTTCTCATGTGAAACAACATTCAGTAGTGCTTGAAGGTCCAGGAGTAACCCAAATGCATAATGATTTAAACAAACTGGAGTAATATGTACATCGCAATTGATAAACACAAACTGAGTTGCAATGAACTGTATTTTGTCAACAATGGAAAGAAATAGCTGAAAATGTATGAACTTGCAATAAACCGAGAGAAAGTCAGCTACAGCGGAATCCTGCAAAGTGAAGTAAATGAAATGCATTTGTCAGCAATACTTCAAAATAATACTCATAAATTTTATTGCATTTGGAAACAAGCATTTATTCACTACAGCCAAGAATTCGAGTGGAACTGTGCTTTAAGATAATAACATAATTACATTTTCTAAGCCATTTTGACAGCTATTTATTTTATTATACCAAGTCGTTTAACAATGTTAAAATTCACCTTTACATTGTTTTATGTTTGTGCAGTTTTTCCTGTATGAAGCTAAACTATTCTTTAAACAAAGCTAACAGCAGAAATAACTGCAATTTATCCCCATGATTCCATGATCATCAGTAACAGGAACATGTATGATATATCTTAGTGGGAGTGTAACTATAATATCTGCAATACACGTGTGCAGGGGAACAAATAAAGTCCTAGCCAGAAAAAGGTCTATTATTTGCCCTTGTAGCAGAGGTGTAGGAAGTGTTTTCCTATAAGACTGACTCAACTTCAATAGACAGTACTTATTAATTGGTCCCTTGAGGTCCTTGATAAATGACAACTTTTTTGTAGTCAAATATAATATATCTTTAAATGGCACAAACCCTGCTTAAATGACTTGTCCTAAGTAAAGTGCCCATGGCATAGTGCTGATCTGTTGTACTGCTCTGCTTATTTACTAAAAACACCTCGTTTAAAAACAACACATATGTAGAAACCAAAGAGGCAGTTTTATCAAAATTTGAGTTTAGAGCTTATTACATAAAAACTCACACATGTTCTATTAATTCCTATGGCATTTTTAGAAGTGTATTAATCAAATGGGGAGTTTTAACTTTCACCCACTGATAAACATGCTTTCAAAAATCCCACAGGGATGAATTGAAACATGGGTGAGTTTTTATGTATTATCTAAACTCACATTTTGATAAATCTGCTCCTTTGCTTTCAATGACATTCTAGTGTTCATCATTCGTTTTTTCATACAATGGCAAAATGCAGAGGCAAGAGGGCAGTATGATGGGCATAACTAATACTTCTTATGTTGTGGATATGAGGGTATTGGATATGGGAGACTGGAAAGCAAGGGAACACTATGGCAGCGTCACAAGTCCGACATGCTATTATTATTTTAAAGCACAATTTGTTACCTGATTGGTTTCTATTGGTAAAGTGACGTAAGATATTTAATAAATATTATGCAACCGTGAGAGATCAGTGAGACATATTTACCATGGATATTGATATCCATCTTGACTAACACAAGGATTTACTGCAGATGTTTGTACCTTGCTGCAGTAGGATTTAAATCCTGTTCTCAATAACCTGAAGTCTTGGAAGCACAAAAGCTTGAAAGACACCCATGCGGATTAATTTTGATATGTATTCTTCTCAGGTAAGCCTTGGGAGGGATTGTGATGCTCCATAAAGGATGACAATAAAAGAATTAAGTGTGGTGTGATACAGTGTAGGCTTATCTTTTTATGTGTGTTCGTGTGAAGATGTGCTCCCAGCGGCATTCTGGGCAGCTTGCCCAAAGACATATTTATCATTAGGACTAGGTTTCCTCTCCGAGGCGTCTGATAAAGTCACCAGCATGGAAAAAAAATATAACAGTTGCCATCAAGAGAAAGTTTTATAGACTTACGTGACTCTTACTATATCAGCCTTCACTGTCTTCTACCATCACTGGATCTGGAAATTCCAACTCTTGATACTGTTTGTGATTTAAAATATTAAGGCTGATAAGGTAAAATAGCGAAATAGCTCAGGAGACATTTATCAACATAGATATTTCTGATTCTTCATGTTTATAAATGTACATTCTTTATCTTTAGTGCTTTATAATTATATAAAACTCTTAGGGCTCGGGCACACGGGGAGATTAGTCGCGACAAATCTCCCTGTTCGCGGGCGACTAATCTCCCCGAAATGCCTTCCCATTGGCGAAAATGTAAATCGCCGGTGGGATGGCATACACGGCGCTGCGATTTCGGGGTTTCCTCTCAAGGCAACTTCCGCGATTTCAGTGAAATCGTGCCGCCGCGTATGCCATCCCACCGGCGATTTACATTTTCGTCGGTGGGATGGCATTTTGGGGAAATTAGTCGCCCGCGAACAGGGAGATTTGTCGCGGGCGACTAATCTCCCCGTGTGCAGAGCCCTTAACTGTCTTTGACTGATTGACTAATTATTTGATTAATATGACTAAATGCACTGAAACATACAGTAGGATACTGTGCAACGAATGGATGAAAAGGAAGCTTTATAAATATAAGAATCAATACGAATGCAAATTAATACAGAATTTTACAGGGCACACTTATCTTTATAATTATACCCCTAGCCTGCAATATAAGTAGAAAACACACAACACAAAAACTTTAAAAGCAGATAATTATTACCCACAGTCTCAGAAAAAGCCAATTGTATAACGACCTTCCATCCTCATTGTTATGCATTGAGTGATAATTAGAACAATGTGCTCATCATTCTGAGACAAAGTGCACCGCATTCATATGTATCATTGTAGCTCCTCCTGAAAAACCATTTTGAAACAGGACTTTCCTATCTTCTCTGAGTAATTCATATTTTCGTAATTATCCTTGTCCTTGAAACTTAATGGCTTTTCTTTGTATGGAACTAGGAACTGGTGACCTCAATATCCTTTTGGAAATGCAATACAGTACTATTTTTATCAGTTTTATTTCTAGGCTATATTCCATGTATAATAATACATATTACTTACTGCAGCTATACTGATCAGATAATGTGTCATATGATGTACGCAATCTGAGCTAAAGGAAAACATCTTTTATAGCTGCTGAATGGGGGTAAAACCATTCATTTGCTGTGCAGTGTGATCTGTGCTTAATCCAGAGAATGAAAAGCATGTTAGTGGTCCTCAGAATGTGACCCCCTGACCTATGAATCCACTTATTTAACCTATAATCGCATTGACAGTGTGTTATGTACTACAATAGGAAAAGTTATGGTTTGCTAGATTAGGCAAGTAAGAACAATTGAACAAACTGAACACCTGAACAAAAATTATACAGAAAAAAAGGACATGTGTCAGACAGTGGTCAAAAATACAGCACATGCTATAAAAAACACTAATGCAAACACCACTTTAAAGGGTTTTTAGAAGATAAGGAAAAGTCATATACAGGCAACATTAAATACATCACTCTTTGGCTTCCAAATAAAAAAGGAACTCTAGGAAGGGAATTGTTCCTAAAATTCCCATTTCCATGGAATACCCGAGAGAGACTGAGCCTCCCAATTGGGTTTTAAATCACAGCCAAGACAATATGCTTAAGGTGATATGCTTTTCATTCATATGCAACTCAGAAGGAATTATAGTAAGGAAGCTGCTAAAATATCCATTTGGAGTGGAACCCTGCTTTTAAGTTTTCCCAGGAACCACAGAAAACTGATGTCAAATCTGAAAAAATGTAATGCTGTAAGGAATGAATGCGACTTACGTGTACCAGACCATGACGAAAAGATGTCATATAAGGGAAAACGTACAATGTGGGTATGTAAAACCGGGGTTCCACTGTTCTGGAATACCCTAGAGACCAAGCCTCACCCACTGGGTTTTAAATAACAGCCAGGGCAGTATGCTGATTGGATTCCCTTGTTGGGGCTCATTGGGGCAATTTAAAGGGTTTCAGCATATGTAGAGAAAGGGAAGTGGATCCACAATTTGACCGAGGAAAGATGTCCTAATTTGTATCCAAAGCAGAAGGAATTCTGGCTCTGAAATGAAGCAGAAGCTTAAAGGAGAAGGAAAGGTAAAAACTATCATATAATAATAATATCAGTGCTATCATATTTAACAGTTACTTTATAAATTGTTCCATCACTGAAAATATTTGTCCAAATCCAAAATATCCCACCCCCTTTTTTGAGATGAGCTCATACGGTTGACCTTATGTTAAAGACATACACAAACATTTAAAGGCTTAATAATCAAAATGCGTATTTGTCTAATTTTCATATTTTTGTCATGCTTTGATCAACCTTGAATATTTAAGTGAATGCTGCTTCATTTATTTTAAAGAATAAAAAAGTGTAAAAAAGCAAATGCCTCTAATTCATAATTTTTGCAATTTTAACGTGTCTCAAAGCTTGAAAAAAATTCTGAAAACTCAAAAACTTCAATAGTTAAAATGGGCCGCCTCCCATTGACTTATACATGACCTTGCAAGCTTTTAAATGCCAAAGTTCTACAGTCGCTGTTGCTGAACTCCTGGTTGCTACTTTTTAAACAATATCACAAAAGCCAGTCTCCTCCAGCAAGTCAGGTCTGTCAGTCTGCTGCCTTGTGTTACATTGTTTTAAGAGTTAGAGCCACCAGGGCAGAGAACAGAAAAGGATAGAGAAACACTGCTTTAAATGTCAATCATTTATACAAATAACTTATACATTGCTTAAAATGATGTTTTCTTTTATTAGGCAAAAATGATATTTTTGGATTGACTTTTCCTTTAATAAATATTGAACATTCAAGTTTTGGAAACCCTGGCAGACTCATGCAACCCCTCTCTTACCAAGTTCTATTGTGATTCCAAGAAAATTTTGCTGACAATCAGGAAAGTTCTAAAAAATGGTGAAATAACAGATGGGAATCCATCTGGATAAACATTCCTAAGTTTTATTTTCAATGTAAACATATGGAGGGCTGAGAGAGAGTTTAGGACACTGAAAAAAACGCTGTTTTACTTCTCTCAAATATACAAACTGTGAAGTTTTAATTTTACCTTGCTACCTATTCACTAATATATAGTATATGATATTATCATTTACCAGGGGTGTAGTTTGTTATTCCTCGGCCAAGTATGACTTGACATAAACCTGTTTATCTACCAGTGTTGGAGGCTAGTAAAGGGTAAATCTGTCCCATTTCACTTCACCAAAAAATTCACGAAATGGTGAAATATTTGACAAATGGGGGCGCAACCTATTTTTTTTTTACAGCCATTGGAGTCAATGGACATTTTTTCACCCGAAACCTGGTGAATAATTTGACTCATCACTATTGGAGGCACTGCAGTGATATAACACATACTAGGCTATTCCCTGCAATGATACTGAAACCTCAGTACTGGCCAGAAATGCCAATGTCAGTAAGACAAAAGTATTAAAAGCAAGCATTGTCAGAACTAGGCCTTCCACTTCCAAAGGAACAGAAACTGCACTGAAATCTATGGCTGTCGATATATGCATGTTGTCCAGTTGAAGAATTCAGTGTTGTAATTTGATATGCTGTTTGCTGAATAATGCTGACTCTGCAATTCATTTGCTGAACTCTTGATAAATTCCTCCTTGTACAGTAACTGGTAGCAGCCAGTCATTAAATAGCTCTGATCTGCAGAATAATGAAAATAAATAACTTATAGGTATGGCATCAGCCCAGTATAAGTAAACTAGCCCCACTGACCATCCTATTAAGTCATGCTAAGCTCAGTCAATGCAGTCCCTCTAACATGGAATCAAAGATTGTAAAGGGGTTTACATTACAGAACTCTGTGTGCAAAATGCAAAAAAAAAGCTGCAATCTCCTTTTTTTGCACTTTGCACAGTGTGTTAAAAATGGGCAGAGGCCTTTGCAGATACCTGCTGGTCTCCCACAGAACACAGTGCTGTCTGCTTTGGTCAGTGCTGTGTTAGCGAGGTGCAGGAAGGGGGGCAGCACAAGTCAGGGAGAATAACAGTCAGGAGTGGCAGCCTGCTATGGGGCCCTGTCCTTACTGCCTGCCCTACGGCACATTGGAAGAACAGGGCTCAGCTGCACCTTCTGATAAGTACTTCTTAAAGGTAAACTATACCCCCCTGTCCCCCAGGCCCCCTGCAACCCTGGGGTCTGCTTCCTCAAATATTAGGCCACTATAAGTGGCCTTTTTAAGAATCTTACCAAACTGGAATATATATATTAGTAAATATTGCCCTTTTACATCTTTTCCCTTGAGCCACCATTTAGTGATGGGCTGTGTGCACAGGAAGTAGTGTGGGAGTAAAAGACAGAACTTTGTAAATTAATTGGCTGATGAGGCCTAGCATGTATGTGTGCCCTTGGTTTGTTTGTGTGCACCATGAATCCTATGATTCCAGGGGGCGGCCGTTCGTACTTAAAATGGCAATTTTCTATTTATGATTACCCAGTGGCACATACTACTAAAGTATAGTATATTTTTAGGAAAATGGTTTATTTAGATGAAGAAGGGATATACATATGAGCCGTTTTATGTAATATATTTTATAGAGACCAATATTGTTCAGTGGTAAAGTTTTCCTTTAAGCTGGCATTTAAGCCCCAGGGAATATAAAATAACCCTTTTTATTTTTTTAATGATAATTACGTGAACTGTAAAGCAGTGGCATAACTGAAAGCAACTTAGCCTCGCAGGAAAAGGATTTTAGAGCTTATCAGCATCGCATGGGGTCCCTGTGTCTTCTGGCCCCCTGCAGGCACAGGGTCTGTTTCCACTGTGCTTATACCCTATTCTAAACAACACATATGTTTATGCTAATTTTCGCATCTGTTGAAAATGACCCAACACTACTGAAGCCTGTGATAAAAATGGCATTGTATTATAAAATGAGTAATGCCACTGTGGTGCTGGTTTAATGAACTATAAAAGGTATGTCCTAATTAAAGGCGTAGTAGATAATATTTAACATTCATAAATCAAAAATTGTGCTTAATTATGAAAGTGTGGGTGATTTCTACAGTTGAATGTTCTAGGACTGAATTTATTGTTCAGCTGTCATTCTAGGGCTTAAAAATATAATATCAAATCAATATCACTATGGTACTTTCATTTCCATTTCTATTCTGAAGGCCGGAGTTTCTGCTTCATAGACCATGACTGGGAGCCTTTCTTTCTAATATCATCTATGGATATCTAGCGCAGTGTAAACCCTGTCACTTAAGGAAAGCATTTGCTACATTCCCTTCCTGGCATTTCACTCTACATTGTGCCAAGGTCCTGTCTGTAAATGTTAAAGCTGTTTCTCTCTGAATGAAATGTAACATATCATTCATTATGGTTCATTATGTTCCCTGCTTAGGCTGTAATATCATCACTGTTTGGATGGTGGGTTGCAGGTGCCTTTTTTGTATTAAATCACAGTTGGAGAAGCTGGTAAATGGTAGCCAGAAGTCACAGATTAAACAGGACAACATGATTCCAATAAAATGGGCAGACTGACAGTTTGTATAGCACTCTATTTTATTTTATTACCTGTTATTTTATATAACACTGACACAATCACACAGCACTTTACAGAGATTATACACATTATGATTCACATCAGATCCTGCCCATTGGAGTTTACAATCTGAGGTCCCTATCCCATTACCACTATATCTTTTTCCTCTGACAGTGGGATCCCAGCATATTCTTTATTAACTATCATAATAAATATTTATTAATCCCGAGGCACAACAATTTGTGAATATTATATTTTGCTATTTAAATCTATTCTAAGAACAGTTCAAAAGAGATAGGACATTAAAAACAATCAATGCAATATGGAGAAACAAACTGGAATTAGAATCAGAATAACAATGTCCATTCAAAGAATTTACATCAAATTAATTCAAGGCTTGCTTTCTTTTAAAAGTGAAATCAGAATGTTAATGCAGCCTTCTGTGAAGGATTGCTCTGCAATGTGCCAGCATCCAGAAACCCAGCATTTTGGGATTAGGAGGGAAATGTGTACAGGCTACAGCACTTTTATACTGTCATTGTGGTTATATGTAATATGTAATAAGATAATTTGCTATATGGTGGTTGAAGTGGTGATAAAGAGAAGGAATAGGGAGATGTAATGTATAATGGAACTGAAGCTCAGAGACTATGACAATACAGCATAGTATCTCCATCCCCCCTCTGCCACAAACACAGGTTGTTTCTTATTGTTAACGTAAACTGTACTACATTCATAAGAGATGCTAGAAATTGTATAGTGAATTGGGTCAAGTGAATGAAAAGGATGTCTCAGTACCTTTCAGCTTCCCTTCTACAGAATTCTCTTTAGTTGATTTCAGAATGCAGAAATCTTTCTTGCAGGTTATGTTTTCTTAGGTTGCTGCAGAAAAACCTGATAACACAAAATACTGTTATCTATTGATCTGGTAAAAAGCTGGGGAGTGCCATGGCATGGTTTGCTGTCACTGAGGCAGTCATCTGGAAACCCATAAGGGAAACTCAGTTTTAGATGTTGCTCATCCAAATGTAAGGATTGTGCGTGTTTTATTATGATTTTGTGTTAAAATGTTAATGTTCAAGGGAACACTTCTTCTACTGAATGGGTGCAGCCCCATTTAAAATTTACAATAACCTCAATGATGTTTATCCTCAATATATGGATTGTGTTTGTGTGGCATTGCATAGTTGGTTTTTAATATACTAAGGGTAAAGGCACACAGAGCTACTAGTAGCAGCTACTTGTCACGGCTACAAAACAAGACAATGCTGATCATTTACTAATAACTGTCTCTATGTGTGATTTAGAAGAGGCAATTCTCAGTAATGTCTATGGCAGGGTATTTTCTGGCGCTCAGTAGCCGTGACAAGTAGCTGCTACTATGTAGCTCCATGTATCTTCACCCTTAAAGGACAAGGAAAGGCAAAGTCACTTGGGGGTGCCAAAATGTTAGGCCCCTCCAAGTGACTTAAATCGCTTACCTTTTACCCCAGGCTGGTGCCCCTGTACGGAGAGAACAGCACCAGCCTGGGGTAGCTGCAGTGCTTCCTTCTTCCTGGTTCGCTGCGCGCGCATGCGCAGTAGAGTGAAAAAAACGAACTTTAACAGAGAAGTCGGCTTTTCACTCTACTGCGCATGCGCCAGTCGTGGGTTCCCGGAAAAATTAAGCAGGAAGGAGGAAGCTCTCGCTCGCAGGTACCCCGGCCTGGTGCTGTTTTCTCCTAACAGGGGCACCAGCCCGGGGTAAAAGGTAGGCGATTAAAGTCACTTGGGGGTGCCTAACATTTTGGCACCCCTTGTCCTTTAAGGGTGGAAGTAGAAACTCTTATAATGTGACATTCTGTCTCCACTGTAAGCACCGGACCTACTGTATATGTGCCCCTAAGTCGCGAAAGTGGCGACACGTGCACAGCATTATCTGGGGCCTCCCCTTGAACCCAAGCACATAGTGCCCAAATATTTGGTCCCACCCCATGTATGTACAACACTAAAGATCAGCTAGCTGGTAGGTGAGTTTTGCTAGGATAAAAGGTCAACTTGATGGAAGGGTTTTTTTTTTCAATAACAACTACTATAATACAAACTCACACATCATTTTACTGAAAAGTGGGAGACTAACTATACCGGAAACAGACCCTGCAACTGCTGGAGCTATAGGGGGCCCAGTAGCACTGACTAATAAGCAGCCTCAGTATATTTATGAACAAAGTATAGGGGCCCAATGATGTTGCGTAGGGGCCCAATAATTAGTTATTCCACTGCTGAAAAGTTCATGAAGGTGATGGCTCATATAATTCAGTGAATAGATCCCAATATAAAATGTTACTTTATTATAAGTAACTCATATGAATTCTTAAACTAATGTGCTAAGTCAGTTAGTTCATTGAGTGTCAGTGTAGTTTACTTAAAGGAGAAGGAAAGTCATTTTGGCATTTTACTGCCAATAGATTTGTCACATTAGTGCCACCTAGAACACTATATTTATTCTGCAGAAACCATTAACATACTTGAGTAAAGAGCCCTAGAAGCTTTCACTGATTGCCACTGCCATTTTAGCTTAGTGTTCATAGCTTCCTGTTTGCAGTCTAGCCATCATAGCTCAGATCACACATTCCTCAGAGTGGGCAGAGTGAGTTTTATGAATTCTTGGGGGGGGCAGGAGATACCAGTCAGATACCCTAACAACATGTTTACAAAAAAGGAGACAAGAAATCCTGTGTTTGCAGCATTACTGTAAGTGCTTATGGCTGTATTTACATAGACCTTTCTGATAAAGCTTACTGAGTTTTTACCTTTCCTTCTCCTTTAAAGTTTCTTATTCATTTATTGGTGGTCAATAGAGTTTGCCCTAAGTTTAAACCCTAAACACCTGCCTGCCTCAAAATACTAACCTGGTGAACTGGTCATTAAGAGGGGCAGATTTTCCAGGAATTTGGTCCAGGATTTCTTCAGTTACATAGAAAAATCTGACCTCTAGAGGCTCATTGTCTAGATTCATCTGAAGGTATTTGATCCTCAGTAAATCAACAGAAAAAGTCAAAACCTCACAGACAATTACCATTTATGCTGTATCAGGCAGTATTCATGGTGATGTCTATAAATGAATACTATGGAAGCAATAGGATTATAGGGTTAGGTGATAGAACTTTTTAGAAACCTCTGAAAAATCCACTTGCACAGAAATTGTAGTGAACCATATAGTCATATAGTTTCTCATTGCAGTACATAGAATGTGAGCTGATTTTGTAGCATCCCATGAAATCTTGGGCTGTTCCATGATGAGATTTTCTGTAGTTCAGTCCTTATTGTAATTATGCTATAAGACATTACTTCTGGCCCACAGTACTCTCAAAGTGCAATGCAGATCAATGGTATAGGAGAATTAAAGCTTAACAAAAGCAAGACACAAATGTTTTTTGGCTTCTGTACCAGCCTAAAGCAACCACAGCCCTTTAGCCCCCAAAGATGCCCCCAGTAGCTCCCCATCTTCTTTTCTGCTGATTCACTGCCCATGCTCTGTGCTGCTGTCACTTACTGAGCTTAGGGACCGACTCACAATATACTGTATATATAAAATATAAATATCACTACATATGACTGATTAGTAATTAATACAGATTATTAGTACATGGCAGTTTTGAAACCAGTGCAATCAGTATCAGAATTTAATAATCTGCCCTGTAGCCTCAGCTTATACAACCAAGGGCGGGCCGAGCCGATCGGACACCCTAGGCCCCTGCACCTGCATCGCGCATGCGCAGTTTGATAATCACTCCCCCCCCTTTTGTTTGGTGCGCATGCGCAGTTTGAGAATCGCGCACCCCCCACTCCCCCCCCTTTTGTTTGGCGCGCATGCTCAGTTTGAGAATCGCGCACCACCCACATCCATTTTGTTTGGCGCGCACAGTTTGAGAGCGGAGCGGGGCGATGTGCAGATCACAGACTAGGGGCAGGCAGGAGAGGCTTCTGTCTGGCGCCCCCCAATCATTGCGCCCTAGGCAGCTGCCTCTTCTGCCTACCCCTAGTTCCAGCCCTGTATACAACAGGTGAACCTAATTTTCTGCTTGATCATTTGTGATGACCCCCTAAGCTTAGCTTCTCAACTGCTGCACACTGAGCATGTGCAGTGTCATCAACACTCCTAATAGAATCCAGAATGGAGAGCTCCTGTGCACAATTTTAAAGACCTGGACCATTGCTGCTATAGAGATGCTTAACCTTTACGATGGTGCCATAATTTATAATAGTAATAGTTCTCCATTTAACCCTATATTTAATTGCAAACAAACACAACAGGGCTTATTTACTTCCTCAGAAACAGTGAGCAAAGTGTAATTTTGAGTGCAATCACCATGTTTTTTCCCAAAATGCAGCAAAAAATCACTGCATGGGCTCAGGAATACATCCCAAAACCATTGTCTGTGAACACAGTTGATTGCTGTACTCACAAATGCAAGTTAAAATGCGACCATGCAAATAAAAACCCTATTTAAACATGAGCCAGATACACTGCCAAATTCTCTGGTCACAAGCTCATTTAAGATCGACTGAGGTAAAGTGGAAAGCTGTCCTGCGGTCTGATAATACAAAATGTAAAATTATTTTTGGAACTCATGGATGGTGTGCCATCCAGACTAAAGAGGAGAAGGGCCATCTGGCTTGTTAACAGTGCACATTCCAAAAGCATCCATGATGTTAGTATGGGGTGCATTAGTGCACATGGCATGGGTAGCTTGCACATCTGAGAAGGCACTGTTAATGCTGAATGATATATAGAGATTTTGGAACAACGTATGCTGCCTCCATATTACATCTTTTTCAGGGAAGACCTTACATAACATTACTCCACCCAAATGAATGAGATACGCTCGGGTGCAGGCACATGTAGCCGAAATATGCTTAAAAACGTGAGACTTTGCATTCTCTCGCATTTTTTTGCATATTTCGGCTACATGTGCCTGCAACCAAGCGTATCTCATTCATTTGGGTGCAGGCACAGGTAGGAGGCGGATGGTGATATTTTCGGCAAGCGATTTTCAGCTTGCCGAAAATATACGCTAGATGCCTCCTTTGACATTAGCCTTACTTCCTCAGTAGCTACAAGAGAGAACTAGAACTAATTTACCTTGTGTATACAGGCTCAGCTTTCTAGGGCAACAGACATAAGGGGCCTGGGTCAATCACCCTATAAGGTGCCTCTGGAAGTCCTAATCGGTTGTATTTGGATCAGGATGTTGCTAAGCTCTTCCTTCCCACACATACACAGAGCCTCTTCTTATTCACTAGCATCTTCCACTGTCATCTTAATTGCAGCTTACAGCTCAGTTAAGCAGCATGTGCTATAGGCAATATGTACAGAATATCAACAGAGAATACATGATGTGGGGGGGGGTAATCTTAGCTCTCATTGTCAGCTGCATTGTGGAATAAACAATTTTAGTCATCCATCAGTCTGATATAGCAGGATTAATAACGAGGCAACAAACATCTAGCATGCTGTTCATTTGTAAGCTACTACAACCGTGAAATATATTTTTAATAACATTCATTCATCTTTCACTTGAGCCCCCCTTCACCTCAGGTAAGTAGAACTGAAGAGTATACAGTAATGGCATACAGTCCTGTATAAGCAAAGGGGCAAAGCTAAGCCTTCCTGCCAGGCTGCCAGCATACTATTATGGTCTTCCTGTTCCAGACAAAGGGTTTTAATCAGATGTGTAATTCAGTTCTCTTTAATCAACTGTATGGTTGTTACCACCCTTTAAAAAAACCACCCTATTAATGTAATTAGATATGAAAGATAGGTTAGCCTCAGCAGTCCCCTAAAGATTTATCCCCCCCCCCACATATTAAAGATCTGCTGCATCTGTGGATGATTAGTTTGTTTCATAGTCATCATAAATGAATTATGCACCGTATCTGGGGAACAACGGAGTAGAAAGCTTTCCTAATGCTTCTCACATATTTTATTTATTTTTAGCTCCCAGTCATTAATGTAGAGCAGGACTGGCCAAACTGTGTCACTGCTGTTGTACTACAACTCCCAGCCTGCTCTGGAAGCTAACCGATGCTGGGGGCTCTAGTTCGACAAGAGCAGGAGCACAGCATCCTTATACATTATGGGATGAGATTTGCAGCCAGACCTTTAAAAATGCACATGCTGGGCAGCAATTTGCTGGGATACAGGCATTGATTCTATGTGTGGTATGCAGTAGAATCAATTCCTAATCAGCCTTTACAGCTTTTTGTATTTTGCACTTGTCCAGATGATGGTATAGAAACCCAGAGAGAGGGACTGAAAGGCTGTGAATGGTGCTCGCTCTCCCTCTCCCATAAGGGGTAATGGTGTGAGAGTCATTCATGCAGCATGGCTAGGCGCGCTCTGCAGTACACTGCTGCTACTGCTGCTGCTGTTGCTGCTGCTACTGCTACTGGCAGCCTCTGAGCTGATGAGTTATATTGATTGTATCACTGCTCCCAGCCCAGGAGAGTGCGCACACACTGCCTGCTCAGCAAGCCATCCGACTCAAGCATTTGTTGCCTTTCCCAGAGTGCTGTCAGCCGCAGACCTACCGGACTGACATGTAGTGCTGTAGCACTTTTTCATACTGCTCTGCTCTCCCTTTGTATCCTGCATTTCATACAACTCTGCAGAGGTTCCATCCAATCCAGTCTCCATAGAAGAGGTGTCTGGTGCTACAGATTCCGCTGCTGCTCTGCATTACTTTAGGTAAATACAGTCTGCATGCTAGTGCTGTGTTTGCAATAGATTGGCTTGCTTATTGTATTGGGATATGAATGAATGAACAGGTCTAGGATTTTGTGTTGACAAGCTATTATCTGTGTAGTATAGGGGTACATATAAATGTTCATACTGCAGGATCTGAACCACAGTTTCTCTACAAAACTGACATGTATATCCAATTTAACGCTGCATGACTTCGAATGGAGTTCATTTATACCTATGATAGCATACATTGCTAGATGTCTACTTCTAGTCCTGAAGAAAATGCTAGAGAATTGCAACATGCATTGCAATTTAATATTTTCTACCTAAAAACAAGTTCCTATAATGTAAGATGTGTTAGTTCATATCAATGTTTCTGTTATTCTGTGCCTGTGTGCTGGCTTTAATACAGAGGGTTTGTTGGATGTACTTGTATAATTCCCAAAGAGCCAAAGCGATACCCCCTCTTGCTTGGGTAAAGCTGTTCTTTGTAAGAATAATGAATTAAATTGATAAATGTTTGGGAAATACCTACTTAATACACCACAGCGGTGGTATTAAAAAGCACTTGACAGCGGAATGGTTTCGTCAATATAGTAATCTAAGTTTGATCTCTAGTGCACAATTTAGCAAAATAAGGGGCTAGTCAACCCCTTTGTCTCTGAATTCAAGTTATACAACATTATTATACCAAAGGGTTAACAGTAAGCACAAAGCCACTGCATCAGAACAGGTGAAATGAATTGCCTGTATCCTGCCCTTTTGTAAGGCAGCGGGGGCAGAACTCTCGGTACTACGGACACCAATTGCTCATCTCTCATTCATAATGAGTTTGTAAACTGTAACTTCTCTTAACAAGGTTTCCACTTAGTGTATATTAAATACTAGCACATTCTTTAGCAAAAAGCTTTCTGGGCTAATGCTGTATGTAAAAGCCTCACATATTCCATTTCTCCAGTTTCATTAGGGTTTTTTTAGTGCTGTCTAATATGTGTATTGCAAAGTCAGTAATTTGAAACTGAAATGAGAAATAATAACTGACACTGCTCTCATTAATGTGCCAAGTGGTGATTCACAAGTGGAGTAATAATATTTACTTCCAGCCGGTGACATAAATTCCCAGAGTGAAATCCTGCAGGTTCTCACCGCTGGGTTATTAACCAAATGCACTAAGGTTGGACAGTCCTTTTAATTTTTGCTGCAGAGTTTAACTCCCTCGCTTATTTTAACCATTTGCTCCTTACTTGCCCCCGTCAGAATAGATTTTAGAACTAGGGGAAGTTACTTACCCTTTATTAAACAGTTGGCATTGTTTCCATTCAGCCCTGCAGAGTTTGTGAATGAATGACTTTTTCAGCATGAAAGGCAAAATTGGAAGAGATGACACATACACCTTACAGTTTATTTAGATGATGTGAGAATGGCTGATTTGTTTAGAGAGAAATATAGAAAAACACACAACAATAAAAGACTGAGCACTTTTAAATCAATTTTTTTGTCTGGCTAATAGTGTGCCTTAAGACAGTGTGCCTTGCAGCTGAGCATAGTAGGGAATGTGGGCCATGGGGTGGGGTTTAGGATGAAGATGTGAGCAATATGCCATCACTGAAGTCCCTGGTATTGCTGTCTGTCTTGCACCCTTTTAGACTGCAGTGCAGATGTACCTTCCCATGTGGGGAGTGACAGACACCGGACAGGCTTATTCTTTATTACAGGGACCCGTTGATGCACTGTTGGGCCCCCTTTTAAAACATTGTGCTATCCTTTCTTGTCTACAAACTGTAATCAAGCATTTTTTGGTTCTAAATCAAATATCACTAAATACAGTAGGTCTGCTGCTGAACCCATCACCAAAGGTCAACTAAAGCAATAGCAGAATATGTGGCTACAATGTACAGGACTGCTGAGTGAAGGTGCAGCACCCCTAAGTAGGCTATATGTCCCCAACCAGATCCCCCTCTTCAGGTACTATACTAGGTGATGGGCCAGACACCCCCTGCAGTAATTTTGTGCACATGCCTGAAAAGATGTGCAATGGGGACCTATTACTTGGGTCCATGCTCTGCTCAGGTCCAGGAGGGGGTGTTCAAAATTTGTACCCAGGTGTGAGTACAGAGAGATCACAGGCATGTGAAAAACTTAGTCGTAATACACCTGGGAATTATTACAGTGACCATAAACAGCCTTATTAATGCAGCTGCCCATTCAAATATTTCATACCAAGGCAGCTTGTAAGTTAATAATTACCTAACTATTAAATAACTAACCTCTAATCCAGTGTTTTTCAACCTTTTTTGGGCAAAGGCACACTTGTTTCATGAAAAAAATCACGAGGCACACCACAATTAGAAAATGTTAAAAAATTTAACTCTGTGCCCAGCAGCAGTGCCCCCCTAGTACATTGGTGCCCAGCAGCAGTGCCCCCCTAGTACATTGGTGCCAAGAGCAGTGCCCCCCTAGTACATTGGTGCCCTGCCTACGGCACACCAGGCAACATCTGTTCATCGGAACAGTGGTTGAAAAACGCTGCTCTAATCTGTTCAGATAGAAGGAGGCATAATGCTAACAACTGATCATAGAAAGGTGCATGGATTAGACAGCTGCTTTTGGGCTTCAAATAGGAGTAAAAGTCCTGTAGATATTCAGACCCTAGAAATGAATAAGATCCAAGTAGGACAAGTTGATGTTAGCAGTGCCACTTTATGGCTTGTCCTGCTAGGAGGGCCCAAAGCAATGGAAAGGGAGCCCCAGAAGGCCTTTTAGAGTGAATGCTTATTTGCTGTTCAAGGTATACCCTGGCGTAGATACCAATTACTACATTGGTATATTACTATTTGTTATATATTATATATTTGCTTAGGAGGATGGCTGTTTTGATAAAATTTGGCACTACCAAAGGTAGCCATGAGAGTAGAACACTATTAAATCTATAGTAACTGTGTGTTTGTTGAGAAAAGTAGTTGCAGCTACAGTGGCTTTGATCATTTAATTATAACATGTTTTTTTTAATTATTTGCCTTCTTCTTCTTTTACTCTTTCAAATGGGGGTTCTGAATTTCAGCAGCCAAATTAACATTGCTCTGTGTGGCTATTATTTTATTTTATTTATTTTATTGTTAATTCTCTCATTATCCCATTAACACTACTGCCTGGTTGTTGGGGTATATTTGATCCTAGCAACTGGATAGCTGCTAAAATTCCATCCTACAGAGTTGCTGACTGTATCACTGGCTACACCATAGTAAAGGTTCATTTATAGGTTAATTAGCCCTTTAAGGGCATCCTTGTGGACACTCCAGGTCTGTTCTATAAGCTTATATAAAAAAAATGCCCTCGACCACCCTTCCATACAAACTGTACATCTATATCTTGCTTGTTGCCCTTGGCAACTGTTCCAGTTGCAGGTCAACTGATGTTGTAGGGTCATGAATTATGAAAATGGCTGTTTTGATGATCAACTCTATTTGAAATGCTTGTTTAGGGACCCTGCATATGGACTCTAAGAATTGACATAGTGTAATACCAATGTCATGGGTGTATGGCCTGCTTTACCTTGTAGCCAACAGACTTTATGGGTCAATTACGAGTGCAAGCACTGTGTGCAAAGTGAATTTTCGGATGAAACTTGCCATGTTCTTTACTTAATGCAGCATCTTTCCCATAATTTAAGCATAGGCATATCTAAGCTTTGCTGGTCTGCAGTCTGCTGTAATTTTGCTCAAGCTGTCAAAATGTTGTGCTTTGGTGCATATTGGATACAAGCATTTTCAGGGTGGGAGTTGACTCACTTCTAAACATTGCGTTCAGTATGAAAATTGCATTCGATTCACTGGCTGCAAGTCTAGAGTGCCTGTTGACGCAGCCTGCAGTGGGAAGCCTGGGGCTAGAGCTCTAGGGTTCCAGTCTTTAGAAGAGACAAGATTAATGCACTGGTAACCATGTCAAAGTGCAGGAGCCTATTTGGATGCTAGTACCCTAATGAATCAATATACACTCTCTGTTGTGTCCATTTTAGAACATGTGTGCTTTTGGATGCATTCATAAATCACAAGGAAGTACATAAAGCATGGCCTGAGATTTTAACTTTGTGCCAAATATGAGAAATTTCTGTAGCATATGCAGAACAGGACTACTGAGTTTATCTATAGTAATAAGTATTATTCTTCTCTCCTACTTATTGTTCTGCACATTTGGTTGTCCATCTTTTACTGTACAGTGCTATATAACTTGTTTGATTCATTCTCACCCTGTTATTTTTGGTTCTGTCCTTGGGCAATGACCCGCATGACATTTTTTCCTTGGAATAATCAGTATAATAAACCACCATGAATTGCCACACATCACTTCACATTACAATGATGAAATGACACATAGTACCTGAGGTTACAAACAGAATTTTTATATTGAAATATTGACTTACAAGTCCATTAAGAATTTACAGCATAATTGTGTTTGTAAAGGCTAAACCTAAAGAGTTGCCTGTGCTATGGCCCCATTTGATGCTATGTCATGCACCCAGACTGCCCTATTTAGTCCTTGTAAAGGAATTTTAACACTAAATAGATCCTGGAGAGTTCAAAGGGAGTTTTGGCCAACCAGTAGCTGTTAAAGCAAGGCTATACTGTAAGCTGAGCCAATATCAGATAATACAAATGCATACAGCTCAGGGGTATGGTGGTCCTTTTTAAATGTTACAAAGCAACATGAAAAAACATCCGTCTGCACTGTCATTATCATTATATTTAAGTTTTAATATGTAAATACAAAATAGTAATGGTGCTGGATATACAGTGCTGAAGTACACACAATAGAGTATTGTAAGGCTGCAACTCATGTCAGTTTTTCCAATCGGCACTACTGTAGATTTCTTTCACAGCCAGTTTGATTGATGGTCTCTCAGCCTCACCTTCTTTGTAGCAGAAAAAACACAAAGGCCAAAGAAATTGGTAGGCTAACCACACAGGTGAACTTAACTGCCTTTGAAAGAGCGCAAACCAATCTGTCATATTTGGACTTTCTGTGTGTTTTACTATTCTGTATAAATAATTTAGTGCTTTATACGAGACTATGTGATATTTATATTACTCTTTCGACGTGGCTTATACTTGCCATTTGTATGTGTTTTAGCCATATTGACTTTTATTTCCTCCCACCAAACCAATATAAATATGGTTCTACCTCCTCTTTGATGTGTCCTGCCATAGGCTGTAGTCTGAAACACCTGCTACTTTCAGAATGCCAGTTGGTTTAGTTCTTCTACAGTCTGAAATTCTGAAGTGGAGAGTAGTTAAGTTGAAAATAAGTAATCCTTAAAAATATAGGTAAAAGGTAAACAGGAATAAAATAGGAGAATAAAATGAAAGAAGGTAATGTAACCTGTAGATAAAGTACTACAGGTATGGAACCTGTTATCTAAAATGCTTGGGACCTGGGATTTTTCAGATAAGCTGTAATTTGGGTTTAGTAAAAATTAATTTAAACATAATAATAATAATAATAATAATAAGTAAACCCAATAGGATTGTTGTGCCTCCAATAAAGATTAATTATATCTTAGTTAGGACGAAGTACAAAGTACTGTTTTATTGTTACAGAGAAAAAGGAATTATGTTTTAAATATGTGAATAATTTCATTAAAATTGAATCTGTGGGAGATGGCCTTCTGATGATGTGCCGATGATGGTTAAATAATTAATCTTAAAAAGGTAGAATACAGGTAATCAAAGGTTAGATGGATAAAGAGTATAGAAGCACAGTAATTGAAGAAAGAAGGGGGCTCAGCATACATCAAAATCATAATACTTTGATAGCTTTATTGTGACCAGAATCACTGTGAAAATATTAGGAATGCTTTTCAACTGTTCTATGTCTAGTCTATGTGCCTAAGTGCCCTTATATATGTGATTGTGCTCAAGTCATTCTATGTGTGCTAAATGGATCAGCTATCTTCCAATCAGGAATTTCCGGCAGCAGGGGATGCTGAGGTGGAATGAATTTGCCAGTTTAGATTACAATTGTTAACTGAAGGATGAGAGCTGAAATAAAAAGCAACAGGGAGTAAAAATAAGCTAGGCAGACAGAAAGGGGGTAACATTTTCTAAAGAAGCAGCTAGCTCAAATGTGCATGAATAAATCAATCAGATGGGAGAGAAAACTGCTGGGAATTGAGCTAAAAATACAGAGCAGGAATATATTATAATGAGAAGGGAATAAGTGGACAGCATGATGCAGCTATATGGAAACTTATGGAAGAAGAAGGATGCAGCTAAGATACTAGAGATGATAACAGGTGAATTAATTGAGGGGAATGATGGCTAATAACACTGTCACACAATGTAGGGTACTGTACTAGTACAATTATATATTATATAAGTAGGTCTTAGTGTGGCAGTTGTAGTTCACCAAATTCTATCTTGCACTTTCTTATGCATTACATTTTGGAGGCTGATGGCTCAAAATCTGTACTAAATAGACTTAAGGTTTTAACTCACTAAATCTTGGAACTGAAAGTTTTTCCTTCATTCAAATACTGACTCATTTGCTGTGTATTTTTCAGTGGCAATGAATTAGCAAGGCATGAATTAACCTAGATTTATTCATTCTCTCCCATGATTTCCTTCCAAAGCCCAGTGCGTAAGAAGCTGTCAGAATGTGCAGGCAGTTGGAGATAGCTGGTAAGGTAATGAGAAATGCGTGACTGCATTCATGAAGCCGTACCTTTTTGAAAAGATACATTCTGGTACAAAGCTTTCCAGAAAATACAAATGAGAACAGATTTTATTGTATATCGACTGTTCTGTTCTACAACAATTTACAGCTATTTCCTTGCAACAGCTTGTGAGATGAATTTGGGGCAGATATGCAAAACTGTTTCCAAACCATATTAATGAACTGTGAATATTGTTCAAAAAGAGAAAGATGTTATGATGCGAAGGCTGGCTGAGTTTAGTAGTGTAAATATCTGATGGGTTGAGAATTTCTTCTTGCACAAACCTATTCACTTCAGAAAGTGTTAATTTATATTAACACAACTCAGTTTAATTCACTGTAAGTTGTGTTAATGAAAATAATGAGAAAAAAAGGGACCTTTCAGACAGACTGCTTGGATCCTGAGGTTTATCAGATAAGGGATCTTTCTGTAATTTGGATCTACATCAATTGTCTACTATACTAAAAAATAATTTAAACATTAAATAAACCTTATTTATTTAGGATTGTTTTGCTTCCAACAAGGATTAATTATATGCTAGTTGGGATCAAGTACAAGGTACTGTTTTATTAAAAAGGAAAGTATTTTTTAAAAATGCTAATTATTTGCTTAACACTAAACTCTAAAATGAATATGACTAGAAATGCTTTATTTTATTTACTGAACTTACTGCACCCATCTAAAGGTTCAGCATCTCTATAGTAGTAGTGATCCCGGCATTAACAGTAGTCAAGGGATCATCTTGAATTCTGTTAGACGAGTCAGTGACACTGCACATGCTCAGTGTGCTAGGGCAGCTGTTGAGAAGCTGAGCTGAAAGGTTGTTGCAAATTATCAAGCAGAAAATGAGGTTCCTCTGTCATGTAAGCTGACGCTACAGGTCTGACTATTACATTCTGATGCAAATTGCAGTGGTTTCAGAGCTGTCATGTAATGTGAACCTGAATGAATTACTAATCAGCCTTATATAGTGACATTTATATTCTATATATACAGTATATTGTGAGTGGGTTCCTAAGCTCAGGTAAGTGTTAGCCTCACAGAGCATGTGCAGTGAATCAGCAAAAAGAAGATGGGGAGCTACAGGGAGAATCTTTGGAGACACAGATCTTCCTTGCTAAAGGGTTGTGGTTGCTTTGGGCTGGTACAAAAGCCTAAAACACAGTGTACAATCTTTCCAGCCTATTTCTTTAATTAAGCTTTAGTTCTCCTTTAAAATGGAGTCTATGGCTTTCCTGATAATGGATCCTGTTTCCAGATCTTTTTTCTTTCATCCCCAGTGCTCTGCCAAGTACAAACAAGGTGCTGGTACAAGGGGTGTGCTTGTGTAGAGACTTTCCAAATCTAATCAGCAGCATTTTCTAAGCTCATAACATTAGCAGATCAGCGATTCAGCCCTCAGAAATCTGGAACATCTGGCTGGTGTGTAAAGTTATCCCATCAATAGGCACAGGTGGCTGAGTCCAAATGGCTGAGCTAGTGACTGCCTCAGTGGTGCTCAGCTTACAGGCCCAAGGGACATCTGCTTTAACATGAAAATAGCCATAATCTTTTCATGCTACTTGCAATAATTAAACTGTACAAATCAGTCAGGGAGGCTGAATCATGTTGTGTTGCGCCTCTGTTTATTATTCAGAAGAGGTTTTTGATGCACCCTTATGGGGAATTCTGGAATGTAGCCCTGAATGTTTGTTTTGTATCTACAGCTGAGCCTGTTAAACAGATGGGTGCGCAGAGTGTTTCCACACTTTGGATTTATATCATTGTGAAATGCACCATCCATTAATAATCAGCATCATATACTTCAGTTAACTATCTAATTCCTAGGCATACACACAAAACAACAACACAATCACATCATTAATTTACAACCAAATGCCAAATAGAGAAAAGTTTTTAAAATGTATAATTGTATCAGTCAGCACATCCTAAATTATGGAAAAATAACAGACATCAATATTCTAATGCAGCACAAGTGTATTGCTCTGCCGAAAACCTATGTACTCCCTCATTGCTGATATAGCAAACAACTAAAAATGCACCGGCAATGGACAAACTGCAAGCACATTTGCATTTTGTTTATTAAAACTGGATTATATTTTCATATTTTTGAATTCTAAACATAGCTGTAACCCAGCTCAGTACCCAAGGCAAAAGAAGAGAAGGGTGAATTGAATTGTAATGAAATAGAGGCACATTTCCAATTATTTCTCAGGTAGAGACCCCCATATCCCTTCCACAGTTGCAAAGCTTGGCACAACTTTTTCCATGATAAGAGGGCATGGTCAAACCAGCAGGTCCTGAATCAACCACCAGGTCCTGAATTTTATAGAGTTTATTTGGGCATTCCCTCAAAACGTATAGCAGTGATCCCCAACCAGTGGCTCCCGAGCAACATGTTGCTCACCAACCCCTTGGATGTTGCTCTCATTGGCCCCAAACCGGGTAGTTATTTTTGAATTCCTGACTTGGCGGCAAGTTTTGGTTGAATAAAAACAAGATTTACTGCCAAATAAAGCCTCCTGTAAGCTGATAGTGTGCATAGAGGTTACCTAATAGCCAATCTTAGCCCTTAGGGCTCTGGCACACGGGGAGATATGCCATCCCACTGGCGATTTACATTTTCGCCGGTGGGATGGCATTTCGGGGAGATTAGTCGCCCATGAACAGGGAGATTTGTCACGGGCGACTAATCTCCCTGTGTGCCAGAGCGCTTATGTGGCACCTCCATGAACTTTTATGATGCTTGTGTTGCTCTCCAAGTCTTTTTACATTTTACTAAGGCTCACGAGTAAGGAAGGTTGGGGACTCCTGGCTTATAGCATTGTGTGTTTATGGGGAACTACTTTGATCTGGAGGCTGAATGGAGACCTAAATGCATGCATTGCATACAACAATAAGAAGAAAGTCAGTGCATGTTGCAGTTTAAGCAGATGCAATAGGGTTTAAGGTTGCAATAGGTTTAGACTGCACATCCTAAACTTTTACTTCTAAACATTACTCTTCAACATTTACATGCTTCAATGCCGCTGAGGGGATCCTTAGAATATGTTTGCTCTGCATCTGAAACCTGCTGGATTTTATGCCAGTTCACCTTTAGCAATTTACCAATACACTAGGATTGTGGAAACTGATGCTGGGCCATTAACATGACTGCTGTGGGAACAAGGTATGAATAGATGACAACCTGGGCTGTACCAAGAAGAGTTATTCAGTACTGATGCTGTAGGTTGTCAGTTCAAGGCTTTATTCCACATCATACTCTTCAACTCAGCCCTAATTTAGTTAGGACACCTTTCAGATAAGTAAGGATATGCCTTTTCTGTTGTCCTTCCCTTAAGGATTAAAGTCATAAAAGGTTTGGGTTTTTTTTGTTTTTTTTGTAATATCTTGGAGGGTCTTTAGTACTTTGGCACTAGTAGGACAAGGTAAACCCTGTAACACACATTGACAAAGGCATCGGGTCCAGCATATTATTATACAACTCTCATGGGGAAACTCCTCTAAAACATACACTTACAACATACAGTAAATGTATCATATTGCAACCTGGCTCATATTGCAACCAGAGGGGCATTCTATTTCGCTGTAAATCTTTATCAATGTTAAAGTTATTAAAGATTTAAAGATTAAAGATTTTTTAAGTGAAATCTGGGAATACCATGGCAAAATAATCAGGGCACACCCACATATGCAGCAATAAGCCACTCCCATTTTCCCAGATATGTCAGAGGTCAGCACTAGGTGAAGAACTAAAGTTTCAGTCTCTGAGGCAGAGGTTCTGAGTGGCTTAGCATTCCCAATATATAACAAAGTGTCAGCAATTACAAACAGCACCTCCAGGGCATTCAGTGAAAGGCTTTGGGTACAGGCACAACAAGCATAAAATACATTGTAAAGGCAGTGAGTTATTTTACTCCAGACACATTATACACAGTTATAAGCAATGGAAAACTAGGGTAAGGATTCATACAGGCCAACTGCATTAATAATGCCCCCAGAACATGTAGCAGGCTAAATGCAATGCCAGTTATTAATATTTATTGTAGCAGAAAACAAAATAAACATAAATCCAGTGCTAATTCAATGTATAATGTTGAACCACAAATCCTAAGGCAGAGTAATTGCAGGTACAAAACTAACAGAGACATCCTTGTATATTTAAGATGGAAATAAAAAATCCAATACTTTATTTTCCTTCTCTTTTGTTGTTTCCAGCTTCCTGCTTTTCCTTCTGTTTTCTTGTCTTTCTCTCCTGTTTTCTTTCACTACTGTATATTTCCTCCTTTTTCCAGGATTTGTGATAATGTGCTTCTCTTACCTACTTCCATTACTTCCAGGGTATAAGGCTCTTTTCCTATTGTGTTATAGCTTTCATTTTCCATTTTACACCTCCTTTCCCCACTTCCTGTTATGACCCACCTTTCCCCCTTTTCCTCCACCTTCTTTTTCATTCCCTTTTTTTTTTACTTACTTACTCTGGTCTGTTTTGCTAAGCAGATTAGCTCTCAGGAATACAATGGGTTTAGTTGTTAAATACTTGCTTTTTAACCTTGGGACCCCAGATGTTGATGGACTAATCCCAACATGCTTTAACCCTTGATTAATGAATTCTAGTGAATGTAGCCCATCCACATCTGGTAACCCTGGGAATTAACTTGGGATAAACAGGGGTCAGATGCCTTCATGACTATTATATGAAAATGTTGAACTTTAGCTTCCAGTAATTCTACACATGCATATAAAATGCTTTAATTCTTAGTATTGCTGACCTTTTACTGGGATTAAGAGTTGTCATGTTAATGTTTGATATTCTAACTGTTATTGTGAAAAACATAATTAATGTATGGATTCAAACCATGCTCTTATGCTCGACATGCAGTTTTACAAGAAATACCTCTAGGAGGACACCTCCCCCATACATTCTCTTTCAGAGCACATTGAATGAAATGCTTATATATCTTGTTTTACAGAATTGCAGAAAATTTCCCCCATATCATTTTCAGATTTAGCTACCCAAGCGGTGAGACAGTTTTGAAGTAGTTAAGCCTTTAGTTCAATCATATGGGAACTTGTGGAGACCCATCAGCTGCAGACCAATATAAATAGTCTCACTCCAGGAGAAAGTATTCTAAACAAATTTGCCCGTGGGCAGTAACTTATGGCAACCAATAAAATTGTTTCATTCATTGCCTGCAGCTGACTGGAAAATCTAATCACTGATTGGTTGCTATGGATTACTGCCCATAGGCAAATTTGCCCAGTGTTAATAAATAAGCCCCACTGTTCTTTATCATCCCTTGTGCATTATTGCCTCTTGGCTGTGTGAGCTTTTGTAACTGCATCTCGTTAATGATTAGGGTAGTCTGGGGCATATTTTAATGAGTGACACATGTTACCTATTCTTTTTAATATGCATATATGTCAGATGTGTTTCTTGTCAAGCATTATTTTTTAGCCACATGATCAATATTTTTCCATGCACCAATAAAATATTGGTTGGGTAGGCCATTGTTTTGGTTTCATTGTGGTATGTTGGCTTAGTGGTTAGCACTGCTGCCTTGCAATGCTGGGTGCCTGGGCACTATCTGTACTGAGTTTGTATGTTTTCCATATGTCTGCATACTCTTCCTCCAAGTACAATCACACAGATGAACTGACTGCAGATAATTTTGGTATGTTGTGAAGTAATCACTTACACATTGGTGACATACTGACTTACTGATTTCTGATGCTCCATGGCATCAGGTCATGCTTTTCCCCACTGGACTTTTTTTTAATAGACAATATGGATCCAATGAGATGGTTTTTGCCTGAGAATATTCATATTGTCACATATTTGTCCAGTTAGTGCTTTGTTCAGTTGGTGATGTAAATGAATTCTATATAAATTCCAGGACTCAATCTTTGATAGCAGAAGTATTTTAGCCTCTGTATTGCTGGTTCTGCCAGAAAGTTGACATTTCTAGTTGTCATTTTTCTCAGTTTAAAGGACATCAAAACTGCACTGTCTGTAGACCTAACTGCAGCTTTTCTGCTATCAAACTGTTCAGCAAATTTCAAACAGCAGGATCTGCTTTTGATCTCATACATTCCCTAAATAATTTCCATCAAAACAGAGTGAAAATGGCATAGAGATGGACCTCACTTCAAGCAAAGGGCTCTCGTCTAGGCCCATGTACCCTATTACCAAACGGTAAGACATAAGGTTACAGAGTCAACTGGTGGCATCAATAGCTTCAAATGAATTGTTACACTGTTCTAAAACAAGTGCCAGGGAAATTGCATTCTGTATCATCTGTGCAATGTACCAACACAGATGCTATCTATTGCTGCTTTTGGATGGATTCACAGCTTAATATAAATCTGCTGTTACCCTGAAATTCTGGTTGGGGGGGAAGCAACATTGTGGGTCAAAAACATGACTCTGTACAAATTTTGCACATTGAGTAAATGTGCCTTTAAGTTTAATATGAATGGGAAAATATGAATGGTCTTGTGTATTATTATATTCCCTTTTATCTGTCTTTTGGGAGAATATAATAAAAAACATGCTTTTCCAATGAAATGCTATTGTTATATCCTACTTTTTTATTAATAATTATTTTCTTGATGGATACTCCCCAAAATCCAGCATTTATAATTAACGTTTATGTAGTTATTATGGAAATAAATATACATTTTCCGAGCAAATATCCTACTTTACAATAGAATGATGTGTTCCAGTGGGTGTGTGGGAAGCTTCTGAGACAAAACTGTTGTTAAGAAGTGCAACCAAGTGTACTTATTGAAATATACAAGCAGCTCTACCAGTGTTTGCTGTTTATTTTGCCTTTAAAAAATTACATGTATTTAAATGATGGTAAAGGCATTATACCTTTTTATAGACTTCTAATAGATTGAGCAGTATATAACAATTTTTGTATTTGTTAGCTGCCCCAGCAAGTTTTCATGTTTGTTACAGTTAACATATCCTGAATGCTAGGTTATATATAGTGAAAGGATATATTATACAACATTTGTCATGTCATGTAAATGCTGCATGTATACAAGTCACAAAACTTTGATGTGGCTAATAATCTAATACTTTGGTAATCATCAAAATCTATAGTTATAGGAAAACTATACCCCCAAACAATGTGGGCCTCTATAAATATACATCGCATAAAGCGCTCATATGTAAAACCCTGCTTTATCTAAATAAACCATTTTCATAAAAATATACTTTTATAATAGTATGTGTCATCGCGTAATCCAAAATAGAAAATTGCCATTTTAAGAATTAAGGGCCTTCCTCTTGGATTATAGGGCAATATTTACTGATATATATATACCAGTTTGGTAATACACTTTAATAGGCCACTTAATATGATATAACTATCTGTTGGTAAGTATTCATTCTGGGGCTATAGTTTTCCTTTAAACCAATTTTGCCACGGAGCAACCACACTGATGTTTTACAGCTCAAGCAATGCAATCAATATCAGCGTTCTAGCCGCTGCTGTAACCCCTTACAGTTTGAAACCAAGGATTGCTCGATAAAGCTTTTTCATGGATTGCTAAAATGAAACCTATTGTAATGCGGCTCTAAGAGTCAGAGGGAAAGGATGTTTAAATTACAAGCTAACTGCAGGTGCTATGCGTCATTTACCTTCAGATGAACATTTCATTTAACTCTTTAAAGGTACATTGTAAGGGCACTTTGAGCAAAATATTATAAAGTAGCCAAAGCATCCAAAGTCTTTTTATGACCTGAAAGTGCTGCATGTAATGATGAAGTGATAGTAGCCTGAAAATATTACTCTCAAAATATCTGGCATTTATAAAAAATCTGAAATGAAAAAGTCTGCGTGTGAAAAATTGCAGAAAATTTCCGAAAATTTCTTTACTTGAAAATTGCAAATTTTTTTTAATTGTCACACAAAAAACCAGCGTCAAAAATCTGAAAACCCTAAAGTTTTGAAGCAAAAGAAGGATGCTCCAAGGAAGGGAAGGGACATCTGCCATTGACTTCGGCATGATCTCGGGAAGTTTTAGCCGGCAAATTGTTGGCTTAGGATTTTCAGACATTTTGAGCTATTGTAAATCTTGGAAAAGTAACAACTTTATTTTTCTGCGACTTAGCATTAAAATCTGGATTGGAGAAAAAAAAAATTGAACGATTAATAAGTGTAGGTGCCAGTGCTAAACCATTATTGTGCAGAATTAAGCAGCAAATCTGGGTTTACCCATACTGCTTACCTGGCATGTGAATTGTGTTACTACCTCCAAGCACTCTCCCAATACTCTGAATCTCTAAACAGAATACCGGCCCATATTGTAAAATACATATCATTCAGGCACCTGTATGTAATAAACATGCATACTATAAATAAACATGAGTGCTTAATTGAGAGGTCATTTCTAGAGAACACATTGCTATAGTAGAAAAGTATTTACACACAATTAGCACATTAGAGATACCATTTAATATTGTGTTTATGATTGTATAAGCAAATCACAAGCAGCCAAAGAAATGCTTTTGTCGTACCAGGGACTAAACTAAATGTAGCAATAAAACAACAATGAAGAAGTCACATCTAATCACAGATAATAGGAATAGAATAGAAATAAGAGGAGTTCTGGTCATGGTAGACATAGAAATTACATTCAGTTTGCTATTGGGAATAATGTGATGCTCATGTGCTCGGCAAGCCTTTCATGGCTAGCATGCCGGGGAGATTAGAGATTTGCAGGAAGAAAGTAACGAATCTGTGGTGACCTAAAGAATGGGTCAAGTATTGATAAGCTATTGGTTGTTTTTGCCAAAACCATCAGTCCAGTGTAGTTCTAAATTCTTACTGTTTTTACTGTACGTTAGACATACTACCCATCTATACATATAGGCAATGACTCCTCTATGGCTCTATATAATGAGCTAATGATACAACGAGTCGATTCCTATTAGTCATTACGCATTGATAAAGCTGAATGTGCTGAACAATGGACCACAGAGTCATGAAAGCTTGATTTGTAATTCTTCTAAATAATTAGCTAGCAGTAGGGTGTTGTCCATATTAGCCATAGTTACATAGTTAATCTTTCCTTCCGCCAGTTCTCTAGCCAAGTACAAATATTTTGTTCCAGACCAAATATTATGTTCCAGGCTAATATCTTCATAATTTACAACAGGGGGATATCCTCATAGATTACTACAGGGTGTACATTCATTTTTATAATACACAAGTTTCAGTGAGTTATGTGACAGAAATGACATCCCTAAGCACCAATTATTACCAATGACACCACTAAGCTCTGTTTATAATTATATAATTTACAAGATATTCATGGCTTTTGTGTATTATATACTGATTATATAGAGATGCAAAAGGCCTTTCAGTGTCAGTGGCCTCTGTTGTCTTTGTATTAGTAGAAAGCCATTCATGTTTCATATATGTGTGTGTCTATGATACAGGCAATGTGCTCCTGACATAAATTGGATTTACAAAGAAATGACTCAAGCTGCTTGACTTAAATCATGAATAGACAGAGAGATAAGTGATTTAAACATATATAAGAGAAAATTTAACCAGTAGATTCTAATTGGCAATAAATTGAAAATGTAATTGCAAGTCCAAAGTTCTGAATGCTGTGAGTCAGTGATGCTGGAATTATCAAGAAAATGAAAGAAGTCTCTATCTTCTCTGTGTCCAACTGGGACCTCAATGGCAGGGGCTACACGATGGCAATAAATACTGATTAAAAACAGAGCAGATATTTAAGTTTACTAAAATACATACAAATACTATATTGTGACCTGGCTGACAAATGTCAAACAGTTTCCTGTTTTAAAGGGTAACCGAGGTTCCTGAATAAACAGTAAAATGCATTTATTTTTTCCTTATAGTGTTCTGTCAGCCTATTTGTTTGCGGTGTAAATAACTCACACTTGAGTCATGTCTAGACTGATAGTAGGGGCCATGGATTGCGCATAGATTTAATTGTTCAGATTAGGAAATGTTGGAATGTAGTAGTGTGTCTGTATGAGTTGACAATATCATGCAGAAAATATCAGGCTGATTTGACACACAATATACATTAATATCTTTAACTATGAAAAAAAATCAAACAGATTTATGAAATGATGTCTCCACTTCTGATCATTTTTTATAATTATGTCATTTTCATATTAAAAAAACTCAATCTACTGAAACGAAGGGATGATTTATCACAGTCTGAGATGATATATGATACTGCATATGAATTTTGCTCCTGCCTTCTTGCCAGTGTTCAATTTAATAAAGAATATTTCTGATGAAATCCATTCAAAACAATGGACATGTCATTGTTCCCCTGAATGGAAAACATTAAGTCATACAGACAGCCAATTAACATTTTTTTTAAACCTGCTGTTGTGTTTTAATTTGTATCAACTTTAACTTCCTTCTAAATTAATCTGCAAAGTTTTTTCATTTGATAATTATGGTAGAGCCGATTAACGCAACGCACTGCGCGTTCATTCGCGTCTTTATATGCGCAACGTGTTCATTCATGCCTTTCTATGTGTGGCGCTTTCCCCCCGAGTCCCCACAAGTGCGCAGCGCTTTCATACACGTCTTTCTTCAGGCGGCGCTTCGTTTACACCGCATTTTTACCGCGCCCGTGAACAGAGGCGGCCCGCTGAAAAGCAGGCCGCGGACCGGCGGTTGGGGACCCCTGTTCTAAAGGATTCTCAGCTGTTCAATCTTTAACAATGTATCCAAACTTGCTTGACAGTCAGGGGAGTTTGTTTTTTAAACTTTATTTTCATTATGGTTTTCCAACAAGGATAACATTGATCTATATTGTCATGTAAACAATGACCAATAACATGCAATTGCCTTTTCTTAGTTGGCTTTAATAAATTGGATACTTTTGATATAGATGGAATGCTAGGCAATGCCAGTTAATCTGCCTCCTGAAGGACTGTTATGGTATGAGACTACACAAACAATTCTTTTGTTCCTAAACATGAAAATGTGGAAGCGTGATCCCTGCGCTTCAGTGCTAAGAGTCCAAGTTTATTTACAACATACAATGCCTATATTTACTTATATAAGATGTAATAATCACTATGGTCAAAGGTTATTTCTCATACTTCTATTTACTTACAGGATAATGGGTTATAAAGGCCAAATGCATTTCTAGTAGCATTAGCTGCTATATAGTTGTTTGGTTACTATTACTGTTTTCTTATCATTGTATTTTTATGGTTATTTTTTTTTATTATAACTCAGGGGCCATGAAATTGGTAGTAGCATGAATCCATTATATACATACATAATTCATTGCATGCTCAGTCACACTGTCATTCTAAATACAGTATATAGATTGCATAATGTATGTATAAATGAATATATAAAAGCAGTGCGGGGAAAATTAAATTGATGTTCTCTGGGGAAAAGGTTACTGCAGGAATTCCCTTGGTCTTAGAAGGCCCCCATTTATATGAGGCTGGTAGACTAACGGAAATTTCTGCAGTTTTTGAATTTTTTATTTCTGGGTTTGATTTCATTCCTCCGGCTTGAATGCATCATGGTTAAATTGAGTATTTGAGTTGCAGTTCATAAAAAAAAAAAAAAAAAAGGTTCAGGACTGATGGTAATTTGGGAACTCCAATTGAATCCAACCCCATGTGCTTTGGAGTGGGGGATATTGAAAAACAGACCAGTAGTATTCCTATACAACTTAATGGGGGAGGGGTCATAACTTGCTTTCTTAGCTGCTGGGCTACCAACTATAGAAACAAGAACACTGTAGATTCCTACTTAACGTAATGAAGGCTTTCTCTGCAATCTCCTAGGAGTGGAAGCAGGTGGGTAATTCCAGTCTTCCAGTTGGAGATAATAAAGAGTATTTGGGTAACAATGCCAGTCACAGGCTTAGCAACTGACCTTTATTCACTTCTTGACATTACGGCAGGGATCCTGAAACATAAAGAAAGCAAAATGTTTTTCTCTGACAATACACTCTTCTTCCTGTCAATGGTCATATTTTTTATAAAGATGTGTATGACTTACGCCAAGGACACTTGCTTCGGTATAGATTAACTAAACCCCCAGTCTTCTTTTTGTTTCTGTCTCCAACAAAAGAATAGAATTTAGCTATATTGATGTGTCTCACTAGCAGATAGGTTAAACTTCCAATACTGACCCCAACACATTGGCCAGTAGTACACATGATTTGTGCTTGTCCTTATGGGTGTCTGATGGTCTCCCTGTGATGAGCATGCTACAGAACATCTGAGCTCCCTGTCAGTCCAGACAAGTTACTATTTATTACTATTCCTGCTATGTAACAACATAAACTTTGCTTTATAGACCAGACCTCTTATGCTTCCCATGTTTATATATGTACATCCTTTTGCCTATACATATTATTATTGATATAAAATGATGTTACAAAGAAGACAACTGGCAAGGCTCTTTAAAAATATTTTGCTATCTATCTATCTATCTATCTATCTATCTATCATCTATCTATCTAATGTTATTTTATTTTACTTTGTGCAACGCAAGTCTTTTTTCTACATACTGCATTGCTTATATTTGGCTTTTCATAGGTACCAAATGTTTGTTTGCTAGGACCGCATATTGTCTTGTCTATTTTGGCTGACAGTGCTGGTTACAAATAATTCGTGTTATCAATGTAATAGGAGTCTACTTGTAGACCTTGTAGACCTCTTGGCACAAATGTCTGTATTGTTAGTCTAGCTCTATACCATAAATAAATAATGCAGTAGGAAGCAGTATGTTTTTTACGTGGAATATTTGTTATTATCTTATTTAAAATATAGGAAACAGCTACAAGGGTTCAGCTGACATGAACTAATGCTGTTTTATTATGCTCTAAAATATTTTTACGCATGAAATAATGAATTGTATTTCAGCTCTTGCTGTTTCACAGCTAATCTGAAGCTCTAAAAGTCTCTGGAGAAAGTGGGGGATGCAGTATAGAAAATTGAGCATACACGCACCTACAGTATATCTCTTTATAGCAGATTATAATTTTCTACTTTTTGTGTGGATATTGTGTGGAAGTACAGTGTTAAATTTACAAAAAGTATTTATTTGGCTTTATCTAGCTGTGGCGTTTTGGTCTCCCATGCACAAAAGACTTTATATGACAAGAGAGAGACCACACATATTGGTGGCAAAGCTCCTATAAGGAATGGAAGATCTAATTTATGGAGATAGGATGGGATAAACTGGGATTGATTTAATGGGAGATACTTTCTATATATATACTGCACTGTATATGAGTAAATAAAAGAGTGATACAATAAACAATGAGACCAGTGAACAAGGTTACTGGTATTGGAATGTTTATCAGGGACTGACTAGTCTGATTTCCAGTGATTTCCAGAATTTATTCATCCTATAGATTAGGTTAAAGCTAAATAGTTTTCATCCTCACCAGCCATGTTCATCATGTCACCAGGCAAAATATACAGTGCTATTCCAGTCTCAACATGAACTGTTAATGCTTCTTTTAGCTCACTTATTTTGTTATTGTGTCTTAGCGAGGGAAACTGCATATGCACATTTTGCAATTAAAGCATTTACACAGGACACAGGGCACAGGGATACATTGTTAAACTGAAATTAACATGCAAGGCAAGTGGGTGCATCCTTTATGTTTTTATTTAAACAATGATAGACATAGATTACAAATGCTTTACATCATTGCCTGCAAAAAAAACTGAGATTGATTCTTATAGGAATGCTAGAGCCAAACTGTGTTACTGTTTAAAATGTTAATAATGGTTTGTATACTGAGTATTTCTACGCTATGTCAGCAAGAAGAGTTTTGTCTCTTCAGCTTTTTTACTTCATAAAATATAGAAATGGCTTTCCCTGTTGCACATACAGTAATCTGCAGAGCATGCAGGGTTTGAAGGCTCACTCCTAGGCAAACTGTGGCGCTTGGCCCACTACACATGTCCCACAGGTCTATGGCATTAGCTTGGTAAATGTTTCCCTTTTTTGCCAGATTTTAATTTTTTTGTACTGTCTTCTTAGAGCTGAACACAATATTTATACTTGAAAAGGCATTATGGGTGTGAAATGTTGAAATAATATTGCCCTTGCTGTGAGCTCAATAAAGTGTAATTATTAATACTGGGAATGATTTGTTGCACAAATACTCTTAACTATAAAATCGCTGTAACCTATGGAACCATGTAACAGAATTAGCTTTAAGGTATACTGCCCAGGGGAAAGAAGCTATAGTTTGGGTAGTGGCTTTGTATAAGATCTATTTAAAGAGGCAGCATTTGGAACAACCTACGCTGACACTGTTTGCATATCGTTATGGTTGCTGGCCTCTTAGCATAGTATAGTGACAGCTTTCTGTCTAATCTTCACTTTGATAAGTAACAGCCACTGGCATGGAAAGAAGTGGGCAGAAGTCCTTGGTGCATAGAATTTAATTACTGAAAGAGTTAATAGTTTCTGCTAAAATGTTCATGAGCTACAAGCCTTCAAAATGGCTTCTTTCAATCATGAGCACTCTCCTGTTGCCAAATGATTGCATTAGGCTTTGTGTCTAAGTGAAAATACTCTCATTAATAGCATTGGCAGATGCACAGTGTTGAGGCAGCAGAGTTATTCAGTGGCAAAGCTGCATTGCAGAGATTGGAACCTTGGAGAAAGCTCTGCGTTTGTGTGACATAAATTACCCCCTTCGTTATTTTTGTACTGCGGGTTTTGTGTATGGGCCTTTTGTTTATAGAAGATTAGATTTTGAGTTCATTGTTCAGTTTTTAATGATCAAAATGGATTTTTTTTTAAACTTAAAATTCAAATGTGGTAGCCCAGAGAAGTTCTTTGAAATTCTGAACCATTTACTGTATATAGGAACAGTAATCAATTCAAGTTGCCCCCTTTCTACTTAGATTGTAAGCTCTACGGAGCAGGGACCTCCTTCCTACTGTGTCTCATACCACATGGCACTTATTCCCTGTGCATTTATATATATATACTGTATATATATATATATATTATTGTATTTATTTATTATATCACTTGTCCTCCCTGTGTGTAATTGTGTATTCTGTAAGATTGTACAGTTCTGCGTACCCTTGTAGCGCTTTATAAATAAAGTTATACATACATACATACATACAAGTTCTAACCATGAATAAGTCTAGATATACTGGGCGACTTACCCAAACATGGCAAATAGGATTTTCTGTTGTTTGTTTTAGCTTGTATACAGTATATTTAGGTTTTTTTCCAGAAACTATACTCTTGATTATACTTACTAACATTTAATTTTTTTCCCCCTACGATTTGTAATGTTTGTGCAAAAATATGATTTTGTTGCAGAAAAAGAACACAATTTTTTTCATTTATTATGCAACAAAACTGTGACAAATGTAAAAGACAAAAAATCTAAAAATCTAAAACCTGTTGAGACGTATGTATGTATAATTTTATTTATAAAGCGCCACAAGGGTACGCATTGCTGTACAATCTTACAATATACACAATTACACATAGGGAGGACAAGTGTTATAATAAATACAATAAATAAGTATAAATACACAGGGAGTAAGTGCCATGTGGTATGAGACACAGTAGGAAGGAGGTCCCTGCCCCGTAGAGCTTACACACTAAGTGGGTGATCATGTAGAAGTTAATGGCCGGTGTCCTTTTACAACTGAAAGATCTTTCTTTGCTTTAAAGGTTTTTGGTTTTTTTTGCAGCTTTCATTTGTGTGACAATATGAAAAAGTTGTGGTTTTTGCCTTTTTTCTGCATCTTTTTTCGTTCATGCTTTTTCAATTCTGAGCATTTAATAAATTACTTAACATGCATGGTTTTTGTGGAAATGAGTTTAGTGGTGGTTTCAAAGAGCTCTAATACCACGATAATTAGAATGTTGATAAATCTGCCCCTAATCATTAACTTCGTAAAGTATATTTTCATATTAAATAAGGAATTGCAATATAGTTTCCACCAACTGTAACTGTATGTGCTTCTAAAGGTGACCATAAACGTTAAGATCCACTTGCTTGGCGAGGTCGCCAAGCGAGCAGATCTTCTCCCGATATCCTCACCTACGGGCGGGAGATATCGGGCAAATGTAGGCTAATTTGAATTATAACGGTGGCAATGGGCGCAGTCGGTTCGGGGACCGCATCAATGAGCCAATGCCGTCCCCGATCCGACTAAATCTTTTAACCTGCCTGTTCGATACCTGCTCAATTTCAGGCCAGATATCGGTCAGGCATGCCCCTCGTTGCTGCCCCTACACGGGCCGATAAGCTGCCGAATTAGTCCAAGAGACCGATATCGGCAGCTACAATTGGCCCGTATCTGCCCACCTTAAATTAGAAGACGCTAAGAAATTATTATTTTAAGTAGACTTAACATATTTGTAGGTTGGTGTTCACCCTCGGTTTAAGGTCCATGGTATAGATTTAAGTTCTCCTAGTCAGGGGTGGCCTTTGCCAATGATGGGGCCCAATTTGGACCATTATGGTTGAGCTTTGTGGTTTAAGCAGTGACTTATGTACAGAATTAAAAGCATTTTGATTCTTCCTGGAAAGTGGCAATAAGCTCTGATGCTGCCAAAACAATAAGGAAATATGATCTTAATCTACATTGTACAGTGCTGTGCACATAAATAGCGCTTTATTAATAAAGATATACATACATACATGTTGGCAGATGTTTCTTATTTTACAAAGCTTAGCAGGGCATCCGGTGAGTGCGGAGAAATGCGTAGCAAACCAATCATGTTATTTTTTAAAACAACTCATAAGTAAATTATACCTGCTGACTGGTTGCTGTTGGTTACTAGTTTTATTTCAAATATTACCCTCTTAGTAATTAAACCAGTTTCAAAGTTGCTAAAAGATCAAAAGGCAAAAAGGAATCAAACAGCTCCAGGCAGCATTTGAAAACTGCAGTGAATTTAATGGCAGTGTCAGCACACTAAACAGAAAAAAAATTTAAATTTGGAATTGTTTGATTAAAATAGAGTCTATGGGGGAAGGACTAATTCTGGATAACAGGTTTCCAGATAAATGATCCCATACCTTTTAGTAGCACAGAAATGCTTAAATCTGCTAAATGTTTAAAGTGATTAAAGGAAAGGCATCAATAATCTGCTTTAATTTCTACTATTTATTTGTGAGCGTAACCCAATCCCCAGTATTGCTGTATGTGTAATTACTAGGAGCTTAATTGTGTTTATTGTGCTTTTCAGACAGAGACAGAGATAGAGATGAATCCATTTCTCTCATGGCAAGGAGCAACAAAGGAAACAATAAATATCATGCCAAATTTGATCATATGAGAAAGAGAATATACCTTGCAGGCTGTTGTTTATTACATGTATGTTTAATTTAATGCTGTGCAACTGAATGTGCTAATATGATTGGCCTTCAAAACTGGGAACATTTGCATAACATCTCTGTAAAACACATATATCAATGTAGCATCCTTAAAATTTAGCAAGAGGTATGTTTCCAGGATAGTCTCAGCAAACTTTCCTATTTCTTTCTTGTGGAATGTGACCATCTTGCCTGATTGTGCTACTTACTTTACGTCTGTCTGATTGCCATGTTAGTAGTTTCCTATACTGATGGGTAACATATTGAAGAGCAAGCCTTTTTAGCTGGCTTGCAGAAATCAATAATATCGAGTCAGTGGAATTGATATGAACTGGTGGGTGATTGCATGACGCCAAATGCTGAGGCTTTCACTGAAAAAAAATGACACAGAGACACACAAAAAGTAGCCTGTCTGCCATTAATTGACGATGGGTTGATATGAAATTTTTGGGGTGTAAAATGGTTTATAAAATGTAAAATGGATAGTGCTCTGCTGTGCAACTTCCATTGTTTGTAGACAGAGGCATTTTTGTATTTATTAGAGTTCATGTTAATATTACCCATTGAAGTAACCATGTCAAATGTATGTTGTAAACAGCATTCACTTTGTGTGTTTCAATTAAGCTAATTGTTTGCACATTTTTCAGTTTTTCTTTTATAGGATTCATTATTTTACCTTTTTATGGACTAAAGCATTAAACTCAATGATCTGATTAATTATTTCAGCAGTGCATTACATTGCTGCTTATTATTACTACTATTGGTTATTGATAAAGTGCTGACATGTTCCACTGTGCTGTTACATTGGGAAAAAAATACAAACAATGTGATAGACACCCATAAACTCCCCCCTAAAAAAAATATGATAGATTTCACACTGTTGTGCAGGCTTGCTTATATTTACTCCTTTGCTGTAAACATCTAAAGTCACATGTAAAAGAGGCAGGGCTATCATGTGGTGATCAGCGATTGGCTGAATGGCGGGTCAATGTTACCAAGCTCTGCCCAGTTTTCCTAATTTGGGACTAAAACTCATGTAATTTCCATTAGCTAAAATAAATTGCATATAACAGTCCCACAATCTGTCAAAAACAACTAAATTGCCCTGCCATGTCTTTATATGCATTTAGCTCTTATCTCCTTTTATTATGCAAAAGTTTGCCCTTTTTACAGAAAGCGGCACACATACACATTTGATATAATCTGAATTTAAACATGTATTGCGTTGAACACTCCTGTAGCGCAGATGGTTCCAGTCTGGGATAACTGTGATTTGAATAATTTGGGGCCACAAGAGATACACCCTTGGGTAAATTATGAATTACTACTGGTTCAGTTGATTTTGTAGCCATACTTTCTCTTTCCTGCACTTTTCTTAGGGCAAAGGGTTGTAAGATCTTAATATTGCCTGGTGCTCTAGGTTTCCTTTTCTCACAGAAATAAGTCATTTTTCCTTAATATTACACTGTCTAATAGGATTATACTCAGCAACACTGGCTTGTTAATATATGTTAGTGGAATAGCAGGGCAGTGATGTCTAAAAGTCACGTAATAGGAGAAATAAACTGTAACTTACTCACCATTTTGTATAAACTGCTTGCTGTGTTTATACTTGGTGTTCATTTAATGAATAAGCTATAATTATGCACGGGGCAGGGGTGTTTAATCTGTGGCCACATTTTAGAAGAAGCTTCTGTCGTATTATGTGCAATGAATGGTTTGTTTTAATTTTACTCTGAAGGCTGCTTACATTTTTTCCTTATTATTTAAATATTAAGTTCAAATTATGTTCAAATGTTATCTTTATATGTCTGCTTTAAGGTTAAAATGTCCCCTTTTCATGCCATATCTTTATGCTGGGCTTTTTTTGGTCCCAAAATTGAGTCAAAATAATACAAAAAGGGGGATTTTGCTAGCTCTGATGGTAATATTTTTGGGCAGAGTTTGGCTGATTAAATTCTCACTGATTTCTCTGTCAAAATGAAGCTGTGCAATTTAATTATTTCTTAATCTAAATAGACAGCAGTTTCACCCAGTTTTTCATAGCTGCGTGAAATCGCGAATCAGCTGGGCTAGAAAAGGGAAAGAAAACACAAAAGCCAGTCGAGGCCAGAATAACAGTATCATATATATACGGTATGCTCTGTTCAGCCTTTCACTTAAAAACATTATAGATGCTATTTGGTTTTTATTACAATCTATATTTTATCCAAGCACAAGGCATACAAATGCTATTTTCTGTTCTTTCATTTTACCATGATCACTAAAGTGTGTCAAGAGAAATAAACCTGCCAGGTGCATTGGATCATATAATTCGACCATTATCGCTTTTATTTGCTCATCAAGAGGTAAGAAGCTTGTATATTAGGTTGAGCCTGAGGTGCAGTAATGCAGAATGACTGAAATTTCATGCACTGCATTCAATCTCTTGTTATGTATGATGGCACTTTTTTATTCTTCAACCCTCATTCTGATAACATCTCTTGAAATATTTGCCCTAGGTATGTGTTACTTATACACGCAGCATTGTAACAAAGGCATGTAGCTTATTAAACACTAATAATTTATCTCACTCTCAGAAAAAAAATTTGCTATGGACACCCCATTAATATAAATTCCTGTTAGGTAATCAGAAATATCCCGCTGCTTATTTTATTAGATTGTACCTTTGTTATTCAGATATCTAGATTAGATATTTTTCTCAAAGCCATCCTTTATACAACAATTAATCTAGATTTGGGTTATCTTATACTTTATAGTTACAGGTATAGGACCCCTTATCCAAAATGCTCGGGACCAAGGGTATTCCAGATAAGGGGTCTTTCTGTAATTTGGATCTTGATACCTTAAGTCTACTAAAAAATCAATAAAACATTAATTAAACCCAATAGGACTGTTTTGCATCTCAGAAGGATTAATTATATCTTAGTTGGGATCAATTACAAGGTACTGTTTTGTTATTACAGAGAAAATGCAAATCAGTTTTAAAATTCTGAATGATTGGATTAAAATGGAGTCTATGGGAGACAGGCTTTCCATAATTCTGAGCTTTCTGGATAACGGATCCCACACCTGTACTTAGAAATAACTGCAAGGGTTAGATATTTTATAATATGTTTATTATATGTAAAGAGTGGTATTTTGGTTAAGTCACTAGATGTTGTTGTTAGATAGGGCATTCCCTTTTGGAGGATCTAGAGCAGGTCTTTTTCTGTGGCACTTAGATGGTATTTCCCTAGAGATGCTGTATAAGGGGGGGAGCAGTGTGACAATTCCTCTTTGGCTGATGTAGGAAGCCTGAGGCTTGTTACCTCAGGGAGGTTCAGTGATTAGCTAGTGATAGAATAGACAAGTGGAGCTCACTGTAGGTGGTGGGTGATAATGGTAGGCCAGATAAGGACCCAGTGAAAATAGAAACTAGCATCCTAGTGTCCTAGGACGCTGCAGGCAGAAATTAAGGATTGCTTTCCGTAATGTTCTGAAGCTCCCGCTCCTTTCTCAAACAATGACACAGCAGCGATACAATGCATACCACTGCACATACCAGGTTAAAAGTAAGAACTATGCCAACAGGCTGCAGAGACCCAAATGAAACAAACAAATTGGTCCACTTCCAATGGTTTTTAATAAGTTTGCTGGGTTATATACAAATGGGATCAGGGGTAAGTGTAAAACCATATCTTCATTTTATTTTAATAATATAATAACCCTTTATGGCAAACATTAATGGGAAGATTTATGAAAATGTAAGTTTAGAGCTTCATACATAAAAACTCCCCCACGTTCTATTAATTCCTATGGGATTTTTGATTTTGATAGATCTGCCCCTTGGTGAGAGATAGTTTCTAACAGTATTATTTACCTTAGGGGCCCACAGTTAACAGGAGAGATTTCATATATGTTACGTGAACATTTTTCATGCTTATAAGGGTGCCTTAGAGGATCCTGAGAATATGCTTTAAGGAGATATCACATCTTACTGTTTTCTCCTGTGCCAGGAGCTCAGTGTTCCCCATTTGCTGAAACAAGCTTCCTGCAGTTCTTTGCTACTTAAAATGATACCATTTCATACTATGAAATTCAAACTGACACTAACAACTATAATTTCATGGCTGTAAATATCTGTAGTTGGATAATCCTTTCCATACTGTGCTTAATCCCCAAGAGCAATCATTCCCTGTGGGAGGTAGGTGATGCCTAGAGGATTTATGGCTACTCTCAAATGTTCAAAAGGGAGGGGTTCCCAGTCTTTGGATGGTTCCAGGAAACCTGTGGAGAGACAACGTGGGATTTGTGGACAACTGTTGATGAGATTAACCAACAATGATGTATTGAGTTTATCCTTGTGATAAAGTTTCCCAAGTTGTTGGGAAGAATTGTAAAGTTTTTGTGCAACAGCCTGTAATTCCTTTCCCCCTATTCAACATTAAAGGAACAGTAACACCAAAAAATGAAAGTTTTAAAGTAATAAAAATATAATGCACTGTTGCCCTGCACTGGTAAAACTGGTGTGTTTGCTACAGTAACACTACTATAATTTATATAAATAAGCTGCTGTGTAGCCATGGGGGCAGCCATTCAAGCTGGAAAAAAGGAGAAAAGGCACAAGTTACATAGCAGATAACAGATAAGTTCTGTAGAATACAATAGTGTTTTATCTGTTATCTGCTATGTGCCTGTGCCTTTTCTCCTCTGAATGGCTGCCTCCATGGCTACACAGCAGCTTATTTATATAAATTATAGTAGACTTTCTGAAGTAAACACACAACTTTTACCAGTGCAGGGCAGCAGCACATTATATTTTAGTTACTTTTATACACTTTCATTTTTTGGTGTTACTGTTCCTTAAAAGATCCAGCTGATTGAGACAGTTATACAGAGTTGCCTGTGTACAAAAATATGCAATGCAACATTTGTGGTATTGCTTCATGTGTAATCAGTATTCCTGGAGAAAATAAATTATTTCACAAAATGAACAGCAGCATGCAAGGTACTTATATTTTGAGGGAAATACTTTAAAAGCAAAATACTTATCTGTGTATTATTTTTTACTATTGTAAATATTGGCTTCTATAAATACCTACAGTATGATTTCTGCTTCAACCAGTCTTTGAGTACTTTAGAAAATTTCAGTCAGTGAACAGGTAGTGATTGTATGTGAGAGATTATTATCTAACACATAAGTCAGTGGTTTATGGCTTGATTTTGTATGAAAGTCCAAGACAATTATGGCTAACATGAGTGTATTTGTATATAATGTCTATATATGTGAATAGGCAGTGCTTGATATAATTTTGGTGTGAGAAGCTCAGACTCGAGTTACATCATTATTGTCAATTTGGAGGCAAATCACTTACTATAATCCTGTGAATGGGGACATCATGCAACTGGAATAAACAAGTAAGAGAAGGCTGTCATTATTTTTACATCTTGCATAAACAGGTACTTTATAAACATGCAAATAGCTTGATGTCTGACTTTCAGTGAGATGAATACAATACCTTTATAATTAGGCCACCTAGACCTAGGATAACAAACACACGTTTAGTTTCCCACAGGCTGTTCAATGTCATTACCGAGGCCTGTCGCCCACTGTTCTGTGTGTGTATGTTTGAGGGAGCAGAATATGATGGTATGTGAGTGAAATGGGGCATTTATTAATATTGCGCTAGTCACTTAATGCATCAGCTAGGCTAGGGCTGGCCTTGCCAAAGTTTGTGCTTGACCTCAGAAGACAGACAAGGTTGTCAGTCCCTATGTTCTCCCTTACAAAATGAATCTTTCGTCATAATATCACTGCAAATATCATTCTAATCTGTACATTAATCTGTATTCTTCCTTTACATAACCTTTTCGTAGGGTTTTTCCATTTCTAAAATCCATTTTGCATTCTATGAACAACAAATACTGTACATGGATTGTCTACCAAAAATGCCATGGCAGATGGTAGCACATATTGCATATGTTTTGCCTTTGAAAACAAAGAATATTCAAATCTGAATAGTAAATAACCTGGTTTCAATCTTAATTGATGTTGACATATTTTCTAGGAAATTTAATAAAAGCGTTTCAAGAAAAAGCGTTGTTGTGATACAAATAACAGCACATTATAAAGTGCCTGGAAATCCACATTACATCATTTAGTGTATATCTTTATCTTGTGGGATAGCTACCAATTCCTAATTAATAAATAAATAAAATACAGTTGTAAAATGTATTGTCTGAATGGCCTGGAAATGGTGTTTTCTGTATATTACGTTGTAAAAAAAAATGGCTACATGAAGGAGAGATGAAGAGAGCTTTGCTGCTGCATTTAATAATCATGGAAAATATGCACGCTAAAAGAGAAAAGCGTAATTATTTTTCAAACATATAAAAAAATCTCTTACACTAATATGCTTTAGATGAAAGGCTATCGAAGAGGTATTCAGACTTGTAAAGCTCTATCTGTCTCTCCTTCAACCCCAGGAAAGTTAAGACTGTTTCATACAAAAAAACAAATGAATGCAGCAACCTTTCTTAGAAGTTCTTATACACAGTACATAATTTATAGAACACAAAAGATGAGGGTCACATGTTTGCTTGAGGGGGTTAAAGACATTGTTCTTTCACTGTGTTGCAATATTAAAGATAACTAGATAACTGTTTTTGTGATTTCGGCTCCAGTATATTTTTCCTTATAATCTGGTGACTAGTCCTATTGCTAAAATGAAAATCATGTCCTCTTTTTTGTTATTATTTTAATGCAACTGCCAAATTTTGGGACAGCTATAGCCAGTAGTAGATTATTGGTATTGGAAATTTTAAAAAAATGATTCAAAGAGTACAGATCACTATCCTGCCTAAAGGGGTTGTTCACCTTTACATTAACTTTTAGTATGATGTAGAGAGTTCTAAGACAATTTGCAATTGGTCTTCATTTTTATTTTGTGTTTTTTTTTAATTATTAAGCTTTTTTTTCAGCAGATCTCTAGTTTGGAATTTTAGCAGCTATATGGTTGCTAGGGTCCAAATTACCATAGCAACCAAGCAGCAGTGTGAGCTATTGGAACATGATTAGGAGAGGCCTGAATAAAAAGATAAGTAATACAATATAACAATAATATAACTGTAGCCTCAAAGAGCAATAGTTTTTTTCTGATTTAAAAGCTGGAAGGTGTTGGAAGAAGAAGGCAAATAATTCAAAACCTATAACAAATGAAAATGAAGACCTGTTGAAAAGCTGCTAAGAATTTCTCATTACATAACATACAAAAATGTAATTTGTGGGTGAACTACCCCTTTAAGAAGATACTGCAAAATCACCTGCTTTATGTAAAAATTATAATGTATAATGTTTGTAATATAATTAAAAATGAAACCTGAGAAAAAAAGGTAAATTAAATTACTACTGTTACTAAATAAGTAATGTGGCATCACAAACTATAATCCAATATTCTGCCACAACAGGTGTGCGCTGTTAAAAGGATTTGGGGAAAATACTGAGGCTAAACACTGTCTTTTCATTATAGAACTTGTCAGTTCCCATATTCCCATATTCTGTGAGGCTAGAATACTGGCTTACATAAAATTACAGCTTGCTTTCAATGTGTTTTCTTCTAACAGAGACTGAAATATCAAGGATGACAGATACTGTGATTGGAAACAGTTCTAACCGCTGGATGTGCCCCAATGACAAAATGGCGCTCCGTTCCAAGTAAGTCTCATTTCAGGGCCTTTATAAATAAAGAGCTTCTGTTTGTTTCTGAAAGGATGTATACCAAGCATATATCTGCTGTTCCTAAAAGACATATATTGATCAGCATGATATAGAAAGCACCCAAAATACCTTGAATTCCATTTAAATATTGCTGCAAATGCTCTCTGAGTGTTCCATATTCCATTAAAGCCACTGTTTTAAACCACAAATGATGACATTAATTAGTATATTTAATTCATTTCTGGCTATACCCTTTGTGATAGAGAAATATTCATAGCTATACAGTTTCTCATTCAGAACAAAATACAATTGAATTTCTGGTTGATGCACTCCATGTAAGCACTATGAAATGGATCATCACACAATTTAATGGCTTTTTAACCTTACTAAAAACACTGTTTTTAATGATAAGCTTTTTTTAAACTACATATAAAATGTATTTTACTGCAATGCAAACATCGCAACTCCAAATGAATTCAAACCTGCATTAAATACAGTGCTTTTCATGCATAATGCAAACATCGAGAGGCTGTAAGGATCTAAATGGGAGCAGCTTAGCAGCTGTAGCATAGCTATTGGTGCATTTTTCACATTTAACCCTTTGCTAGTATCATTTTCATTCAGCTTTTAGGGAGCCCAAAGTAAGTCAATCAATTAAAACTAAGGTAGTCTCCAATTTGCCTATACAAACTCTTCACTGAAAGGAAAGAATTCTCACATTTAATTTTTTTTATTTCCAGCAAAAACAATGTGATGTTTTAGTAGAATGACATTGCCTGCTACACGCACCTTGGTTCTTCTGCAGTAGTATTTACTTAAGATATACACACTCAAGAACTCATTTACTGATAAGGACAGGGCAGGGTACAAGCAGTATCAGACTGGATTGTCTGGGGTGCCCTGGGTTGCCATCTTAATATCCCACCACCCTCACCCTGTTGTTAACTCCCCCTGTTCCCAACACCCCATCACAAATTCCCAGCCCACCGTGTACATCCTCTCTCCTCAAAAAGGATACCTGCTGAGCAGCAGTCTTGGGTCAGCGGGACCCTTGAGAGCCAGGGCTCAATAGGTTCCCTGGTGCCCCACCAGCCCAAAATGTGAAAAACATATGCAAGGCACTGTTTTCCAAACTTTGTGCCTTGCCCCACCTTTAGTTACTGTGGGCAAAGATCTGGGACTCAAGGACCTGCATTTCCCCCATGAATAGAATGCTGTCTGCAACGAGCAGCTTTGTATTCCTGAGGGTTGGGTGCGGGTTCATGTAGGAGTTCCCTCTTGTTCCCTACCTGTTCCTTTACTTGTGTGAAGTACAGAGTGCAGCATCGCCTTGGGTGCAAGCGTTTTTTCCATGAGCATAAAGGAGCCCACATTTTGCACCCTTTAGGGCTCCAGCACTTGCATCTGAAATCTTTATAAATAACCTCTGGAAGGTATAATTATGATGCACATAGATTTACTGCAATAATGCAACAATGATGTATCTTTTAGGGATTATTTATGTGACCCTCTATAGCCTTGCAAGATTTACATATTCTGTAACATCACTGCCTAATTCCCTACTCAAATCATCACAAAAAATTCAGATTGTGCCACTGTATGCTTTATTCTATACAACCTAAACAGAAATACAATCTTTCTAAAAAAACTCTTTCAAATCTCTCCCCTTAGCAGTCCCAATAATAGATGTCAAACCTGCAGAGCTGTAAATTCCAGGATGGGAATATGGGATCTATTATTCAGGAACTGCAGTTTCTCTAGTTTCTTCATATCTTGTTTTTTGTTACCCATGGGTTCCAGCCTGCTTGCTTATAGTCAGTAGTTCAAAACAGATTCACTATATAATTTTGAGATAATGTTTTTTTCTTTCTGTGACTTTCATCCTGAGCAAACATCTCCCTGGTTTGTGGGCTATTTATGCAAAGAAAATATAATTCCATAGGCATAGGCAGAATTATAAGAACTTTGTACAATTTGCATTTACTTTGCTCATAGCACCATTTGAAATGTCTTATCTATACACCACCACATGTCTGTGGATCTGGGAGAGAGGAAGGTTTTTACTTGCTGCATGATATTTTCCATGATATAGCAGGACATGCTGATGAATGGGATTCATTAGAGACTGGGTACTCTCTGCATGGAGTCTTTATGTTTTGGCCATGTTTGTATGACTTTCCCCTAGGTGCTCCAGTTCACCCCATATTCCAGAAACGCACAAGCAGGTTAATTGGTTCCTGATGAAAATGACCCAAGTATGTGTTTGAGTGTGTTACTGTGAAGCCGGGAAAGGAAAATATAATGGGAAATTCCCCAGGGCAAAGACTGATGTGATTAAATAAAATTATCTGTAAAATGCTGCTTTTTTGGTGCTATGCAATAATATATATGTTAATTATCAATAACTAATATAAACATAGTAATTGTGCAATTAATTTTGCCCATAATATTGTTAACCGTCTTAAACTGTAAGCATCAGTTTGTCAATTCCAGTCTATATTTCTAAAATACCTGAAACTGCTGGATGCTGTATCATGCATATTTCATTACACGCATCAGCAGTTTATTTAGTGCTCTGCTGTATATTTTCTATTGCTAGTAATTGCTAGTAAATTTCTTGAAAGAAGAAGCAGCTTTATTAGATTCTCATTTTACTGAAATGAAGGCTCTGTGTTATTACACAGAGGTTGATTTTCAGAAGGCATGCTGTTCTGCCAAAGTCTTCTTTTATAAATACAGTAATTGTCTGTGCTTAATGTGTGAAGGCTCAGTGTGTGTCAACTGGAATTATCTAGAACAAAATACAATTTGTATCATGAACGTGTGAACACTTTTTAAAGGGCAGAATATTAAGTAAGCAGGCAGGAACCTGTTTGTAATGATCATAAAAGTCACTGTAAAGATAATGGAAGTGATGGTAAATATAGTATATTTATCAATATGTCTTCTTGCAAGACCTTGGGGGTCATTTATAGTCTTGGACTGGGGTGTTCAGGAACAACAGGGCTGTTACCTGAAGGGCCCACCGCCTCACTACGTACTTTGTGCTTCTGGCCCTCTCTAAAACGATTGCAGGGGGCCCACTGATCCCAGACAGGCAGTAGACTGTGTCTGCGGGGGCGATGAGGCCCAGGACCCACAGAGGTTTCTTCCATTGATCTGCCAGCCCAGTCCGACCCTGGTTATTTATTGTATCTGCCCCTTAGACCCCCATTAAGTGTGCCCCTTAGTGCTCAACTATGGAGCCCTTGTGCCCCCCTCGACACTATACTCTGCACCGGATGTTGCTACTGCATTAAAAAGCGTCTTATTACATTCTAAGTTACAGATTTATTTAGCCAAAGGTGCTCCAGCTGCTAATATACCTTACACATACTGTTAGTATTATTATATAAATACAAGATTGGATTAATATGCAAAATTGACCTGTATATTTTTATGTATAAGCAACATACGTCTTTCTAGAACTGATGAACTGTAAATTGTGATGACATTTAATAATGAAGAACAATTAATAATGAGCAAACAATCACTGATTTATAAATCTATTCATTCTCCATTCTGCATTGATAAATAACTTTAGCTTAATTGAATTTTAATTTAATTGATAGCTGAATTTTATTGAGCGCTGTAACTGACACAAGACATTATTCATGCCTAATCATGTATAGCAAGTCTCGCACACATTAATTATTGCTTGTAGCCTGTTAATCTAATGCATGGAAGAAATGCTCTGTTTCCCCAGACTCATCCCCACATGGGAATCAATTATTAATTATTAAAGGTGAAGTTAATCTTAGTTAAGAATATTGTTTATACCAAGGGGCACATTTACTAAGACACGAATTCGAATCCGAATTGGAAAAATCCGATTGGAAAACGGACATTTTGCGACTTTTTCGTATTTGTTGCGATTTTTTCGGCGCCTTTACGACTTTTTCGGAAATTGTTGCGACTTTTTCATTACCAATACGAATTGCGCGACAAAACGCAAGTTTTTCGTAGCCATTATGATGCGCTCGTATCTTGTCGCGACTTTTTCGTATTGAGCGCTTGTAAGCGGCGGCCGAAACTTTCAGACTTAGCATGATTTTGGAAGCCTCCCATAGGACTCAATGGCACCCTGCAGCTCCAACCCGGCCCAAGTAAAGTCACCATACTGAAGCTTGAATGAATCCGAATCTTTCATACTCGGCACGAAGGCTACGAAAAAGTCGCGACAAAATACGAGCGCATCGTAACGGCTACGAAAAACTCGCGTTTTTTCGCGCAAATCGTATTGGTAACGAAAAAGTCGCGACAATTTCCGAAAAAGTCGTAAAGGCGGCGAAAAAATCGCAAAATACCGATCATTACGAAAAAAACGCAATCGGACGCATTCGGCCGGATCGTGAGTAAGTAAATGGGCCCCCAAGTATATAGTAAATTGTAAGTCGCAAATTCTGCATAGACTGCATTATTTATATAGAATCTTTCATAGGGTTTGCTCTATATACATTAAATTAAATATCATTCATAGACTCCAAACAAACAGTGCCTTATTAAAGAAGCAGTTTGTTTTTTCAAAACTTCATTTTCAAATTGTACCTGCAAATAATGTATCCTTTGCTTCCTACAATTGATACATTAGTTGCTGGAGGAGCTATGAAAAAATGTAAGGAGGTAGACCTTGAGGCTGCTTTAGCAAGTTGCTATATAGCATTGAAATGCCAGAATTGTTTCTTATAAGTAATACATTAGCCCACAATGTCATGCATATACTTATTACAGTTGCCCATGCACATGATGAGTGATGCTATACACCAATATTGTTCTTATGTGTTTTTCTTTTACCATGTCATGCCCTCATGGGGCAATTTGTAAGTTTAATTTTAAATCAATAACAATTATATAAAAAATAGAGGTAAAATGAAGAACTCACTATTTCTAGTTTACTATTAGAAAATGGTAAATTTTGAACCAGTGACCTATTCATTTATGACCATTTGGTTAGCTTCAGAAAGCTTACATTAATCACATCAAATAGCAGTGATACTGGAAAAAAGTTTTTACCTATTCAGAATTATCTATTTAATTTCCAAGAACTAGATTACTTTATGAGAGTGTAGTTGAACTATAACAAATTAATAGGAAAAAGACGACAAAAGTACCTCTGCAGATCACTTCAATTTATTTATTTTTAATTTTCCAAACAAAATGGTATACTAATACTATAATGCAGCCCCCCCCACAATTTCATTAAAGTGACAAGTGCTGTAATTAAAGTTGTCTTTATATCAAACATATGAAAGAAAACTTCAAATTTCCAGGCCTTGGAAAATGGGGTGAAATCAGGGAAATGCATTATATATTGATGAGATAACAAAAATGGTGTAAAATGAGGGAAAAGTTAAAAAAAAGGTAAATCAGGGTATTTAAAATTGAGTTCTCACTGTATTTATTTATTACTGTATTGCTCTCCATCTGTGCAACTAAATATGCAGTGCTTTGTTTTTAAATGAGAAGTAAAGGTAAAAACTAAGTAAGCTTTATGAGAAAGGTCTATGTAAATACAGTCATAAGCACTCACAGAAACTCTGCACTGAGTCCTCTATCAAAAGAAACACAGGATTTCTTGTCTCCTTTTATGTAAACATGTTCTTTGGTATCTTCGGTCTTCTCTCTTCTCTCCTTTAGGGCTCCTTCATGTTTGGGGCACAAGTCTGCTGCAGCTCTCTTCTCTCTCCCTCTTCCCCTCGCTCTTTTTGCTCCCCCTCCCATAAGAATTCATAAGAATTCACTCCCCCTCCCATAAGAATGTTTGATCTGAGTTACCAACGGCTAGAGCTACAGCACTGAAGCTACTGAGACCAAGCTAAAATGGCAGCTGCTTTCTTAAACAAAGGGAGGGGGTTTCTAGGGCGAACACAGCAAATGGCACCATCCAAAAATATTTCAGAAATATTGTGTCAACAGAATTGCCTCTTTGCTACCCCAATGGCACTGGGATTATTGAAAAAAATGGTGCATTGTGGGAAAAAACATGGCAATTATGCTTGAAACTGCACTTTAATGTAAACGTAAATGAGCCCCTATCACTTTAATAGGTCAGTGTAATCTTTCACACATGAAAATATTGTTTTCCAAGCCCTAAACTCTATTGGTTAAGATAAAGCCACTATACACACAAAACCTGTGTATCTGCATAAATGATAAACACTTGTTAGTTTCCCAGTGCATGGCAAGAGCTTGGCAATATGTTTATTGGCCTATTACAAAGGTTTTTTCATTTGCGGAGCCACAGGAATTCTCAAGCTCTTGTTCCATTTTCATCCTTGAAAGTGTTTTAAACTGTTTCCCAGAAGGGCAGCATTTACTAAAGCCAATCAGTTTTTACTACATTTCTGATGCCATGTTTCTTCTTTTTTATTTTTGCTTTCGCAAAAAGTGAACAAACACAGTAAGTATTTAAACATTTCCTGTTACTTCCTGTAATTACTATTATGAATACATATTTATAAAATACAAATTATTATTCATCCTAATTTATACAGGACCAACATGTTGTGTAGCATAGAGCTATGATGAGCAGTCTGCAAGCAGTCAGAAATTATCTATATTGCTTATTACAGAGGTAAAATCCTTAACCCTTTCTAGCGGCTAGCTGCAGAGATTCCACTGATCCACACTCCATTTAGATGAATGGAAAAAAGGCAAATTGCTCAGTAATATGGTTGCAGAAAAAAAAGGTTAAACACAGCAGCTTTTTTACTTTCCGAATGTTTGGGAAATCTTCTATGTAATGCAATCACGATATTTGACTGTGGTATAAATGATTTGTTTTCATCTTGTTGTAGGGCTCATTTACTAAGGTGCACTAAGGTTTTGATCACTGCACTTGTGTTGTTCTCCATGGGTACCTCTGTTTCCAGGAACATACAGGGCTTTGAATTACATGTAATAAACTAACCTACTGTGTGTGTATGGTAAGGACTAGTGATGCAGGAAACAGACACACATCATCTGCTGAAAAATTAGCAAAAGGGGTGAAATTTCAGGCATTGTGTGCCTAAATGAGTGTTTTTTCTCACATAAAAGCATTGTAGTCATAGTAATATTTTTACATGAAGACATTCTCATAACACTGTTGGCTATTTATGGAGCAAAAAACTGCATTTTTTCTGGGGAAACAAAAACATTGTTTTTTTTCTCTTGCATTTTATTTGCAGTGAAGCAAACTGCATGGTGAAGAGAAGAACAATTGCCAGCAGTTTGCCTTTAAAATATATTTAAAAAAGAAATAAAAAAATGAGGCATTAGTACCACACTTTGGCCGAAATCAGGCAAAGAAATCTGCCCATCCCTACTAAGGATGTTAGGTTGAAAGCTCCACTGTAGCAGCAGCTGATGATAGTTTACCATCTATCCCTGCCCCAGTGGAGCTTACAAATTGAGGTCACTACAATGCACAAACACAGTATGGTCAATTTCATTCATTAATCTGCCTGTGTGTTTCCCAAAGGAAACCCCTGCAAGCACAGGGAGAACACACAAACCTCTTGCAGATACTGTCATGGTTGAACACACGACCCCAGAGCTACAAGCAGAAATACTAACCACTGTACCACCAGGGTGACCAGAAAATGTTATTTATCAACCATACAGTATGTGAACAAAGCTATTAAAGTTCATAAGGGAAGGCAATACATTATACATCTGGTGCTCAAGTGTTAAAATAAATCTGTATTGATTTTGTGTTGGCTGTAACATGTTAATGAATGGTTCTCCTACACAGGCAGCCTCTGTAATTTCGATGTGTCTAGTTCCATATCATATACATGTGGGATGGGTAAATACGTGCATAGCATCTATTTTGAACTTTTAGGCACATAAGCAAATGCTTCACTGTTTATTGTGGGTTCCTGGAACAGGGTAACTCCTTCCAATTTTGTTACATAATCCCATATATATATATATATATATATATATATATATATATATATATATATATATATATATAGTATACAGGGAGGAGCACACCCTATACAAGTCCAAAAATATAATAGAAAGAGTGCCGCACACATAGGGACTTGATACAAAAGAAAAAGTGGTTTTATTGAAAAAATTCCAACGTTTCGAGCACAATCTGTGCTCTTCCTCTATTATATATATATATATATATATATATACAAAATGCAAAATAAATATAAATATATATATATATATATATACAGACACAGAAAATCAGGCACTCACGTCTCATAAATGGGTCACAGATGCCTGGGTGCAGAATGTCAGAAGCATAGACATTATGAAAAAATATCCCGCACTCACAGGACTTATGAATACGAAAAACTTTTATTGGCAAATGACTAACGTTTCGGCTGACACAGCAGCCTTTCTCAAAGTGAGTGTGCAGTAAACAAATCCCCCAATTAAACCTAATTAGACCAATTAGACCAGTATGACATCATACACTGGGAGTGTACTACAATACATGATCCAATAAACAGAGAACACCAAGTTCAAGTCAGGTATGTGCGGCAGCTTAGACCCCCGTAACTCTCTCGGTATGTGCTGCTGCCTTTATTCCGGCCCCTATGAACCCCAATAGTTCTTGCCCCCGTGCAATAATATCCTATGGACGAAAAGTGTGTGAGTTACAGTTCAGTACATGTTGGTACTAGCGCTTCTTTTCACTTTTACTTTTTTCCTGCACTGGGTATCTTATCTAACATATTTACACTCACTTCACTTTTACATGACAAGGGGACTCCTCAATTGACCCTTCGCCTTGAGGCACCCCACTGAACCCCCTTCTTACATATCTCAATGAAACACCAGGAGACAGAGGTGGAGAAAATGGCCACAGCATTTATTCACATTTTATCAAATAAATAGGACCTTGCCAGCCTAACCCAAGGCAATATTCTAAAGCCATAATTCCATAAGAGGTCGCTACTATGCTCTGCCGTTCCTCGCTGAAGACTTGAATGAGTATTAGACTGCCTCTACCTACAGAGAGGATGGCCCCAAACTCTGCTACCAGCAGGAGCTGCATTACCAACCATGAGAGAAGTTCAGCAGCCCTGCTGCCGGTCCTGGATCTGCAGTGTCTCGATGATAGGAAATCCAAGCAGGCTGTCACCTAGCACAAGCAGTAGTAGCGTCTGTATCTATCAATCCACCGTGCAGTCACAGGAGAGAACCTCCTTTCTCCCTCTGCTAAAATGACCTGTGCAGTACTCTGGCAAGGTCCTACCGCCACAGCGAGCTCAACTGAAAACCTTCAGTTGGGCTCGTCCCCACTATACCTTTATAATTATTGCTTATTAGATAATAAAACATGGAAAATGTATAATATAGTTATAAAATACACAAAAACATGTTCTGTGTAACAAACATACTGTACCCCAGGATGGAATAAAACTGGGCATTAGCCTGATAAAATGTTTTTTAACATTATATGTATGCAGGCATTAGCCTGGTAAAATATTCTTAACATTATATACGTGCAAAAAACATAAATAGATTCCTTTATTGAAATACAGCTAAAATAATCGGTGACCATGTGTACTGACAGCAAATCCAGCCACCTTCCTGTGGCTGTATATCGGGTGGGCAAGTTAAAGCAAGGCAGACCTACCACTAGGTTACCTGCCATGCCAAACCAAACAGTTCAGTGCTAGAGGACTGGATGGGTACCAAAAAACCAAAACAACAAGAATATTTAATAAAAACCAAAGCAACTAGCATATTACATTGGATGGTAGCATTATCTTGCAACAAATTACCATTTACTCTGCCTGTGTGGTAAATTAGGATGCTTAAACAGACTTTTTGATTCCAATTTGATTCCATCCTGGATACTAAACTTACCGTTCTTTTACTGATAATGGAGTGGAAGTCAACCTGCCCATCTGGTCTGAAGGGCCTAAGCTGAACATGCCCAGCTCGGAGGGTAGAGTCACTCAACCACCTTGTTATGTTGCTTCCTTAGCAGCCCATCCACTCCGTAGGGACTTCCCTCTAGCCTCAGGTGCCTAGCTCAGATGGCACAGCATAGAGGGTAAGCGCAACCATTTTGCAATGCTGCCTCCATAGCAGCCCATCCACACTGTAGAGACTTCCCTCCAGCCGCAGGTGCCTAGCTCAGATGGCACAGCATAGAGGAAAAAGTCAACCACTTTGCATGCTGCTTCCTTAGCAGCCCATCCACTTTGTAGATACCTCCTTCGAGATGCACATGGCCAGTTTCGGAGGGGCAAGCAAAGAGGGTAAGGTCAACCTTCCTCCAGCCGCACAAGCCCAGTTCAGAGAGCCAAGCAAAGAGGGTAGGTCAACCTCCCTCCAGCCGCAGGTGCCTAGTTTAGAGGGTCAAGCAAAGAGGGTAAGGTCAACATTCCTCCAGCCGCACATACCCAGTTCAGAGGGCCAAGCAAAGAGGGTAGGTCAACCTCCCTCCAGCCGCAGGTGCCTAGTTTAGAGGGTCAAGCAAAGAGGGTAAGGTCAACATTCCTCCAGCCACACATACCCAGTTCAGAGGGCCAAGCATAGATGGTAAGGTCAACCTCCCTCCAGCCGCAGGTGCTTAGTTCAGAGGGCCAAGCAAAGAGTGTAAGGTCAGCCTCCCTCCAGCCACACATGCCCAGTTCAGAGGGCCAAGCATAAAGGGTAAGGTCAACCTCCCTCCAGCCGCAGGTGCCTGGTTTTGATGGCCCAGCATAGTCAATCAACCACTTTGCCATGCTGCTTCCCAAGCAGTCCATTAACTCTGTAGAGATCTCCTTCCAGCTGCAGGTGCCTAGCTCAGAAGGCCACGTATAGAGGGTAATGTCAACCAGCTGCTTTGCCATGCTGCTTCCTTAGTAGTCCATCCACTCTGTACACAAAACTCCCCAGCTCAGAGGGTAAGCTTACCTGACCTTTCTGACGTGCTGCTATCACCGTAGCCATTAAGGAAATGTTGTGGCCACCCACCTTGGGGTTAGACCACCACACTGCGGCCACCCACCTTGGGGTTAGACCACCACACTGCGGCCACCCACCTTGGGGTTAGACCACCACACTGCGGCCACCCACCTTGGGGTTAGACCATCACACTGCGGCCACCCACCTTGGGGTTAGACCACCACACTGCGGCCACCCACCTTGGGGTTAGACCACCACACTGCGGCCACCCACCTTGGGGTTAGACCACCACACTGCGGCCACCCACCTTGGGGTTAGACCACCACACTGCGGCCACCCACCTTGGGGTTAGACCACCACACTGCGGCCACCCACCTTGGGGTTAGACCACCACACTGCGGCCACCCACCTTGGGGTTAGACCACCACACTGCGGCCACCCACCTTGGGGTTAGACCACCACACTGCAGACACCCACTTCGGGGTCAGAGCAACATACAACACTTTTCGTGAGATTAAACATGCTCCTGCTAAAATCATTAGTGTTGGACTTTGATATTATGGCCACTGTAGTGACAAGTAGCCACAGAAAGAATTATTGTAACTGATAGCCTTGCCATGACTGGGATGGGGGCTATTCGTTTCTCGATTGCTTGCACCTATAGACCTTGTTCGCCCCCCCCCCCCCCATGTAATCCAAGCTTTCTAAGTAAACTAAGAAGTAAAAATCTATCTAGGCATTCAATACCCAGACAAGCACTAACCTTAAGTCTAAAAGCATTCATGCGAATTTTGTGATAACTTTAACAAGTTATAAGCTATGCATTAGCTTTACTTTCGATGCAGTCTCTGGATGTGTTAGCCGCCATACTATGTTACCTTATTCTATTAAGGGTAACATTGCCAATATTGCCAAACAGTACGCTTCATAATTAAATTAGCAGTATAACAGACTTACATTATAGCACTAAGAAGGTTCGAAAGGTGTAATCAAATGGGGGCTGCTACACCTTTACAAAATGTTATAAGCTGCTTTTTTGCCTATACAACCAAAAACGGAGCTCTATAGAAGTGAAGGCTAACATTGCACAGGCACTATATGATATAGTCCAGGGAGTGCTAAATAATAACCTTAATGTATATAAATATATTACCTCTACCCCCTGGCACACAAAGGAAAGCTGTAGTGAGCAGGTCTTGTATTATATAATCTCTGGGGCTGCCAAAATTCATTATATATGCACAAATATGGTAAAACTGCATTTTACCCCAGGTCGTTTACAAACTGAGTGCTGTGAAACTGAAAGCAACATTTTGCAGGGGTTTAATGATATTTTTACTGGTGCTGCTGATTGCAACCCAAGTATATATACATACTGTAGAACTGTATCTGCCCCAGGGGCACCAAGGAAGTAAAGCATAGTGAACCAGCCTTGTATGATTAAAAAAGGGGGTTGATAAATTACATTCATATCTGCAAATATGGCAAAACTCTATCTGCCCCGGATATATATAAATTAGGCTCTGTGGGACCTACCGGGTGCTGTTGCTATGTGATATATTACACACACACACACACACACACACACGTATGTATATATATATATATATGTATTTATATATATATATTCATACATAAATACCGTAAACTACGTTACATCTGTTCCAAGCTACAATAAGCAGGCTCTGTATTGCATCATTTCCTATTGGTACATCCAAACCTACTAGGCATACTAACAGGATTTTACTGTATGTAGGTTCCATCCACAGTGGCAACACTGCCCCCTGAACACCTGGAAAAATCAAGGAAAAGCTACTTTTTCCCCAAATAGCATATGAGCCAAGCAAACTGCTGTTAAAGTTGAAGCTACTGTGTGCAGACTCCCCATGATACCCTCACAGGGGCTACTGTACTGTAATCCCTCTATCTACCTATATATAAACACAGTAAAGCTACTTCTGCCTAAGGCACACCAAACAAATGAAAAGGAGTCTATAGTCTCTATAGGATATAACAGGGGCAGCAGGAATGATGTCCCAATACATATATAGCTAGCGTAGAAGCTCTGCACGGACAAATCATACAGAGATTAATTTAGGGACTTAATAAACCCAGTAAAATTTGAGGTCAGAAGCGGGCTGCTTGATCAACTACATCTATGGATATACTATATCATAGGTAGGCAAAATAAAGCAAAGGCCAGGCCAGTTACTGTATTTAGGCTTTGCACCTATTCCTGACTGAGTCTCACAGCTCTCTCTGTATACTCCAACTGTAACTCTCTCTGTATACTCCAACTATAACTCTCTCTGTATACTCCAACTATAACTCTCTCTGTATACTCCAACTATAACTCTCTCTGTATACTCCAACTATAACTCTCTCTGTATACTCCAACTATAACTCTCTCTGTATACTCTAGTTACAGCTCTCTATATACTGGAATGAGTTGCAGTAGCAGCAGCTCAGTGTCACAGCCTGGATTCCTATACAATACAGAGGATACTTTTTGGGCCTAGGCTGATTACCATGCTGCCTGAGTGGCTACAGTGAGATTAATTGCTCTAAAACAGTTAATATACAGCAAAGGACTACAAGCAGCCTGCCCAAATAGTTCTACCCCCAAAGCCAGCAGTATAGTGAGGGGTTAGTGTGTATATACTGCAGCTAATAACATTATATTACAGAGAGAGCTCTGCCTCATGTTTCTACCTGCTCAGAAGATAAGGAAGTGAGTGCTTTTCTGACATCACATCCCTCTCTTTCTCCGCCTCTCCCCAGGCCAGCCTTCTCCTGCCTTCTCCTGCCTTAACTCTTTCCTTCTCACCTAGTCACAGTTGCACCTGGTTCTGCCAATCTCTAAACATAAACCAGTGTAATCTGGCTGCTGGTTATTCGGATCCCTTGTCATGCAGCCCCTACGCTTATATCTCCAGGGCTTTCCTTTCTCTATTTTTTATTTGCAATTAGTTTCTTTTTCATTTCCACTTGGTGTTCTCTGTTTATTGGATCATGTATTGTAGTACACTCCCAGTGTATGATGTCATACTGGTCTAATTGGTCTAATTAGGTTTAATTGGGGGATTTGTTTACTGCACACTCACTTTGAGAAAGGCTGCTGTGTCAGCCGAAACGTTAGTCATTTGCCAATAAAAGTTTTTCGTATTCATAAGTCCTGTGAGTGTGGGATATTTTTTCATAATATATATATATATATATATATAATAAACAAAAATATGAATCGCATCGCTCAGGACTTATAACAAAATTGTAGTTTATTAAGTGTAGAAACAGAGAACTGACGTTTCGGCCACAATTGCAGCCAAGGCTGCAATTGTGGCCGAAACGTCAGTTCTCTGTTTCTACACTTAATAAACTACAATTTTGTTATAAGTCCTGAGCGATGCGATTCATATTTTTGTTTATTATCTACGCTGAAGAGGACTGCACCCAGGCACCTGAGATTTCATTATATCGTGAGTGCTGTTTATCGGGAACTCTTATGCTTATATATATATATATATATATATATATATACAGTGTATATATATATTTATATATATATATAAAAGGGCATTCTTATATGCACTGATACTCCATTGCTTTGCACCGTGGCAGCCATTGGGAGGTACAAGGGTACCTATAAATATAGGGGCCCTGAAAACCAAAATGTTGTTCCAAATGGCCCAATATACCCCAAATGGTATACTGGTATTGGGTCCCAAATAACAAACAGTGTTTCTGGTGGCAGATACACATACTATAGTAAACTAAAAGTAGTTTTAATACGTCTTCCTACTCAGAGCTCTATATTTGTCCATAGCATTTATTTTGTGCTCTTTCTTCAGTTGTTGAGCCATAGCTATAAATCATTTTCAAAATTTAGGCTTTGGCTACCAAGACGACTTCTAGTTTTTTATATTTCTAACACAATGAGGATACAGTGATTGAAGTCAAGTTGTGTTTGGCTGTATAAAAGATAAGTAGTGTTTGTGTATGAAAATGAATTCATATGAAAGCAGACATTCCGGTATTCTGAGGCACAAAAAAGTCAGAAGAATCTAGTACCATGCCAATATTTTACCCCACCCAGTTTAATATGTCTCACCCACAAACAATTGAAACAATATACTGGTACACATTTAGCGTAGCACTCTTTTTTAATGCATCCTTTCACTGTGGGACATCATAAAATACACCACATAGACCACATAATCTACATGTGACAAGCAATTTTTCAATAAAATTCTCTATTTTTGTGTCCTTCCATTCAATTCGCTGTCTGATTTTCTCCAGTTCCACCTATCCCCTATGCATATTTATAATCTCTGCTACTTTTCTCTATTCTCTTCCTTCTTCTTTCCATTCCTCATTCTGTAGTATTCTGTCCCCTTGAACATGCTTGCTTTTCAGTTTCTCTGTTTTCTTTTCTTCTGTACTTCCCTTCCTTTAAACAAAGGTCCAGGGCCGGATGGGATTCATCCCAGGGTATTAAATGAGCTGAGCGCTGTGATTGCCAAACCTCTTCACTTAATTTTTCAGGATTCATTGAGGTCTGGCATGGTGCCAAGAGACTGGCGGATTGCTAATGTGGTGCCGTTATTTAAAAAGGGATCCCGTTCTCAGCCTGAAAACTATAGGCCTGTTAGTCTGACATCAGTAGTAGGAAAACTTTTGGAAGGGGTAATAAGGGATAGGGTACTTGAATACATTGCAGTTCACAATACTATTAGTTTGTGCCAGCATGGTTTTATGCGTAACAGATCTTGCCAGACTAATTTAGTTGCCTTTTATGAGGAGGTGAGTAGGAACCTTGATGCTGGAATGGCAGTTGATGTCATCTACTTGGACTTTGCTAAAGCGTTTGATACAGTACCTCACAGAAGGTTAATGATCAAATTAAGGAATATTGGCCTAGAACATAATATTTGTAATTGGATAGAGAACTGGCTGAAGGATAGAGTACAAAGAGTGGTTGTAAATGGAACATTTTCTAATTGGACCAGTGTGGTTAGTGGAGTACCGCAGGGGTCAGTCCTTGGGCCTTTGCTGTTTAACTTGTTTATTAATGACCTGGAGGTGGGCATAGACAGTATTGTTTCTATTTTTGCTGATGACACTAAATTGTGCAAAACTATAAGTTCCATGCAGGATGCTGCCGCTTTGCAGAGCGATTTGACAAAATTAGATAACTGGGCAGCAAACTGGAAAATGAGGTTCAATGTTGATAAGTGCAAAGTTATGCACTTTGGTAGAAATAATATAAACGCAAACTATCTACTGAATGGTAGTGTGTTGGGGGTTTCCTTAATGGAGAAGGATCTAGGGGTTTTTGTTGATAACAAGTTGTCTAATTCCAGGCAGTGTCATTCTGTGGCTACTAAAGCAAATAAAGTGCTGTCTTGTATAAAAAAGGGCATTGACTCAAGGGATGAGAACATAATTTTGCCCCTTTATAGGTCCCTGGTAAGGCCTCACCTTGAGTATGCAGTGCAGTTTTGGGCTCCAGTCCTTAAGAAGGATATTAATGAGCTGGAGAGAGTGCAGAGACGTGCAACTAAACTGGTTAAGGGGATGGAAGATTTAAACTATGAGGTTAGACTGTCGAGGTTGGGGTTGTTTTCTCTGGAAAAGAGGCGCTTGCGAGGGGACATGATTACTCTGTACAAGTACATTAGAGGGGATTATAGGCAGTTGGGGGATGTTCTTTTTTCCCATAAAAACAATCAACGCACCAGAGGTCACCCCTTTAGATTAGAGGAACGGAGCTTCCATTTGAAGCAGCGTAGGTGGTTTTTCACGGTGAGGGCAGTGAGGTTATGGAATGCCCTTCCTAGTGATGTGGTAATGGCAGATTCTGTTAATGCCTTTAAGAGGGGCCTGGATGAGTTCTTGATCAATCAGAATATCCAAGGCTATTGTGATACTAATATCTACAGTTAGTACTAGTGGTTGTATTTATAGTTTATGTATGTGAGTATAGATTGGTAGGTGTGGGTTAGGTGTGCTGGGTTTACTTGGATGGGTTGAACTTGATGGACACAGGTCTTTTTTCAACCCTATGTAACTATATGTAACTATGTAACTATGTAACTTAAGTGTGAAATTCATTTTCCCTGTTCTATTTCCTATTATCCTTTTCTTTCCACCCCTTTACCCAGCATACTTATCTCCTTTGAACCTCCCCCATGGGCCATTATTTTCCAGTGCCTACTCCCCACATGCTATTCTCATCCAATCCCCTATTTCCATGTGCCATTCTTTTCTCCTTCCCTGCCATACTGTCTCCATTTACCTCTCTCCTGGGGTGCCATTGTCTTCTCATTCTCCATGTGCCTTTTTACCACTTTCCTCCCCACCTCTGTCTTCATTTCCTTGTGTAATTTCTTACATCCCCATTCTCAATCTCCTTTCCTTTTTTAACCTTCCTGTCTACGACTTCACAATAAACATATTAGTTCAGATGCTTGTGTCTTGCACAACCACTAAAGGAAACATCCTAAAGCTGGTGAAGGGGTATGCATTGACATAGTCTTTACAATATTCAGAACATTCTGAAGACTGTAATATCCTCATAAAAAGAAAATTTTCTGTGTCTAAAATTAAGAATTTGTATAAGGCTGTGAGCCAACAGTCAGTGGGTTAATATAAAATGAAGGGGATTTTTACAATGAGAAGCCACTCTGCACACTCAGTGCTACCTTCTGATTTGGATTTGCTATATACTCACTTTCTGTACCTAACTAAAATAATTTTCTGGGGAGCAGTAAATGAGTATCAAATCCACTTCAGCTTACTGACAGGATCTGATTTAAAGTGACAGGGTTCCTTGCAAATCTGTGTAGAAATGAAGTGGTTTATTCCCTTCGGCTGTTAATACAACTGAAAAATGCAAGTGGGCCCGATTCACTAAAGTCCGAAATAAGGAGTGCTATTTATAGCATGCGTTAAAAATCTTATCAATTCTTATTTTTCGCTCGATTCACTAAAAGGACACTTGTCATAATTAAGAAGCAATGTTCTTGGCGTTATTTATCTTACGATGACATATTTTAATGAAAAAAACTATGCGATAAGCGTTATTGACCTTTAGTGAATCGGCCCCTATAACGCTTATCGCATAGTTTTTTTCATTAAAATATGTCATCGTAAGATAAATAACGCCAAGAACATCGCTTCTTAATTATGACAAGTGTCCTTTTAGTGAATCGAGCGAAAAATAAGAAGTGATAAGATTTTTTTTTTTTTTTGTAACTTATATTTTTATTGTTTTTTCTTTTCTTTTGCAAACAAACACATTTATATGAACATAGGAGAGAGTAGAAATATAAAGAAAAGGGGAAGAGAGAGGGAGAGGGATATAGTAGCTTCATAAGTGCATCAAGAGTTATATATGCAATTCTCAGTTCTTGGCTCTACTGGAGAAAGTTGGGTTGGGGTGGGGTGGTGCCAGTCGCTGTCCCTGTTGGGGCGGTTATGTGCCCTTGTCCTCTCTGTGTGAGTGATCGAAGCTTCCAGGCGGACCAAACCTTTAAGTATGCTGGAGTCGTGTTGCGGAGGTAGGCGATTCTGGATTCAAAGTTCCTGTTGCTTTCGATTCGCTGATAGAGCTCTTCCCATGTTGGGAGGGTTGGTGTTTTCCACTTAGATGCGATGGATATGCGAACTGCAGTTAGTATGTGGTTGGCAAGTTTTTGTTGTGGTTTGGTAAGGCCAGTCAGGGGCCTGCCCAATAGAAAGGTGGTTATGGTTTTTGGGATTGTTTGGTGCATGAGGGATGACAGAAGATCTTGGACCTTATCCCAGAGAGGTTGCAGAAGGGGGCAGAACCAAAATATATGCGGGACGTCTCCGGGGGCTTCTCCACATCTCCAGCATGTCTGTGGATGTTCCGGATATATTTTGTTCAGTCTCGTTGGGGTGAGGTACCAGAACATCAATATTTTATACAAGTTCTCTTTTTGTTTAGTACATGTTACACTTGTCTTAGCATTCCCCCAGATGAGATCCCAATCCTCCATTGTAATTTCTGACCCTATCGCTTTCTCCCATTTCAGCATATAGGGGTGCTTATAACCTTGTTCAAGAAATGGGTCACTAATCAGAGCGTGTATTCTGGATATTAGACCTTTTTGAGGAAGACCTCTATGGGCTAGGGATTCAAATTGGGTATGTGAGTTACTTTGAGAGTACCTTATGAATGGTTCTAAGAAGTGCCTTAGCTGGAAATACACGTACCAGTGGAGTCGGAGGTTTGGAATTTTTTGCTGGAGGGTTTCAAGGGGTAGGATAGACGTTGATGTAGGGTTGAGCAGGTCTCTGACCACAAATAGGGAGATTCTCTCCCTGGGTCGGGTGGGTAAAGCTGTAGCCAGGGGCAGGAACATCGGGTTACCTAGGACTGCAGTCAGGGGAGAGTACGGAGAGCTAAGCTTATACTTTAGTTTAGCCTTCTTCCATACTTTGAGTGTGAGTGCAGTCGCTTTCAGCATATTGACCCTTGGTAGTGTACATGTTTGGCTAGGCCAGAACCACGCATTGGGGTGATATGGGTTAAATTGTTCATTTTCTATTTTCACCCATGGCATTTCAGGAGACCAGCAGGACCAGGCTAGGATTTGTCGGATATGGGATGCCTCATAGTATTTATAAAGGGTTGGAAGCCCCAAGCCCCCTTGATTGTTTGATGTGTTGAGTACCTTTTTGCTGGTCCTGTGGTGTTTATACCCCCACACAAAGTTATTGAAGGCAGTATGTATTTCTTTGAAATATTTTAATGGGATTTCTACCGGTAGCGTTTCGAAAAGGTACAGGAATTTGGGAAGTATATTCATTTTTATGGAGGCTATTTTGCCAAACCAGGATATACCTTGTGTGTCCCATTTATGGAGACTTGCCCTAGTCGCGTTAGCTAGTGGAATGAAGTTTTCGGTGTATAGATCGTCATATTTGGGGGTGATTTTAGTTCCCAGGTATGTAATATGGTCCGTTTTCCATCTATATTTGTATTTAGTTCGGAGGGATTGGGCTGCTGAGTCCGGTACGTGTATGGTCAGTGCCTCTGTCTTTGTGACATTTACCTTATAGCCTGATAGTGTACCATATTGTTCTAGTAGGTTATGAAGTGCCGCTAGAGAGGTATGTGGGGAGGTAATGGTCAGGATTACGTCGTCCGCATATAATGCGATCTTAAATACTTCTGTTCCTATGGTGACCCCCTTGATTTGTGGATCGTTCCTTATGTTAGCGGCTAGTGGCTCTATGCCTAGCGCATAGAGGAGGGGGGAGAGGGGGCATCCCTGTCTGGTTCCATTAGATATCTTTATGGGGGTATTGGTTTTTCCAGGTAGTTTCAGGTAGGTGCTAGGTGCCGTGTAGAGGGCCTTAAGTGCTGTTAAGTACGGGCCGTGCAGCTTCAAGTGTTGTAGCAAGGTGAACATATAGGGCCAGTCTAGTCGGTCAAAGGCCTTTTCTGCGTCTAAACTCAGTATGACGGCTGGGTGTCTTTGGCGCTGTAATATTTCTACTGTATTTATTAGCCGTCTTGTGTTGTCACCTGCCTGACGCCCTTGTATAAAGCCGACTTGATCGGGGTTGATTAGTCTTGGGAGTAGTGGGGCCAGTCTGTTTGCTAGTATTTTGGAAAAAATTTTTAGGTCTGAATTTAAAAGGGCTATTGGCCTATAATTGGCACAGAGTGTGTGGTCTTTGCCTTCCTTTGGGATAAGAGACAGGTATGATGTGAGGTCTGAAGGGGGTATGGGTTCTCCCTGCAGGTATTGGTTGTAGAGTTTAGCTAAATACGGGGATAGGATGTGTTGATATAGTTTATAATACTGATATGGGAACCCGTCTGGGCCTGGCGTTTTGCCATTTGGAAGTCGTTTAATAGTGGCTGTAATTTCTTCTAGTGTTATCTCTTGGTTTAGTAGTTCTAAGTCTCTTTCCTGAAATTTAGGCAGGTTAGCTGTTCTGAAGAAGTTCTCTAGGTCAATTGAGGATGGAGTACCATCCTTTTTGATATTATATAATTCTGTATAATAGTTGTAAAATTGTTCTGCAATTAAGTCTGGGTTGTAAACTGGTTGGCCTGAGTTGTTTTTGACTACTTTTATTGTGGCCGCTAGTTTTTGGTCTTTTAGCTTTCTGGCTAATATCGTATGTTGCTTGTCACCATGTTCGTAAAATTTTTGCCTAGTCCAGACTAATGCTTTTTCGACTTCCTTTAGTTGTAAGTTTTTTAGTTCTGCTTGGAGAGAGACCATCTCTTTGAGCAGGATGTCTGAGTTATTTTGGTTGTATTGGGTTTCTAGTGTTTTTAGTTGGTTCAGTAGTGTATGTAGTTGCTGTTTCTGTGCTTTCTTTTTCCCTGACGTTATCGCAATGAGGGTGCCCCTTATAGTAGCCTTGTGGGCTTCCCAGAGGGTGGGAAGAGATGTTACTGTGCCTTCATTTAGTGTGAAGTATTCTTTTATAGCCTGCTCTATTGCTTTGTATGAGTCTTGTTCATGTAGGAGGGTCTCATTTAATCTCCAATGCGGTGTCCTTTTTGGACAGCTCGTTAGATTAAGTGTCAATTGTATTGGGGCATGATCAGACCATGTTATTTGTGCAATCTCTGCTGAATACTGTATTCTGAGGCAGGGCTGGGACACTAAGAAGTAATCTAGGCGTGTGTGTATCTTGTGTACCGTGGAATAAAAGGTGTACTGTTTGGCCTTTGGGTGATCTATACGCCAGATATCATATAAAGAGGCCTTATTAAATAGGTGTCGCGCCTCTCGGGAGGTCGTATGGGCACTGGTGTCTGGGGAGGGATGCGATCTATCTTCGAGCTGTGATAGGGGGGTGTTAAAATCCCCCCCTATTATTACATAGGGTGCGGAGTGGGTGTCTACTTTGTTAAGGACTTTTTTGATAAATTTAATTTGCCCTTTATTTGGGGCATATATATTTGCTATAAGTAAAGGTTGGTCAGCTAGGGTGCCTTCTATTATGAGGTAGTGACCTTTAGGGTCGCTGATTTCCTTTGTTACTTGTAGTGGGCAGTCTTTATGTATGACTATGGCGACCCCTGCCTTTTTTGTGTCAGAAGATGCATAATAACCTGTGGGGTAATACTTAGGGGCTGATTTACTTACCCACGAACGGGTCGAATGGAGTCCGATTGCGTTTTTTTCGTAATGATCGGTAAGTTGCGCATTTTTCGCGTAAGTTTTAACGCTACGCAAAATGCGCAACTTTTTACGCAATTTTCGTAATGGATACGAAAAACTCGCGTTTTTACGCAAAAATCGTATTGGATCCGAAAAATTCGTAAAGAATCCGAAAAAAATCGCAAAACATACGAAAAAGTCGCAAAATATTCGTTTTCAAGTCGGAACTTTTCCAATTCGGGTCGGATTCGTGGGTTAGTAAATCAGCCCCTTAGAGTACAATTTGCCTGGGGAAAGCTTGGAGAAGTGGGTCTCCTGCAGTAGCGCGATATCTGCTTTTAAATTCCTGAGTTCTTTGATAGCGAGGTATCGTTTTGTAATTGAGTTCAAGCATTTACAATTTAGAGATATAAAGTTTACCATATTTATGGAAATGATTTGCGCTCTGCAGGGGGCCCACCTCAGCCGGGGTGAGGCAACCAAAGTTAAGACATATTATGGCATAATTTAACCAGTAGATATGACATTGTAAATATAACATTTGTAAAGAGAGAGGTAGAAAGTAGGGAAATACATAGAAAAACAACTTGTAAATAACCATATTGAAATCAAACTGTGCAATGTATGCCTTGAGTTCGGCAAATTTCAGCGTAGAATAGTATAAGTTCAATGGTAATTGAACTAAGTGGGAGGCTTCCAGCTCTCCAGTGGGGGGTGTAGAGTGCACCATAAAAGCAGGGGTACAGACTATGATAGAAATCAAACCAGCAGCGAGGAAGTTGTTGGCTCATGTTCTCGCAGGTTTGCGTGGGTGTTTCAGAGAAGGCGATCCATGCTTTATGTGTGCTTGGACTTGAGGCCAAGACCAACGGAGTAGGTTTCCGTGGATATCTCAGGTGATTTGGGCTGAAGATCCGAGTGGTGCCGTTGGGCTGGGGGTTAGCCTTTGGGGTGGATGGGTCTCAGGTACCTTGTGCCATTGTGGGCTCATCCTTCCTTTAGATGGGGGTTGCTTAAGTGGGCTGTTCTGCTTTGAGCTTGTGAGGCCGAGCGCTTGTAGTAGTTGCTGGCGTCTTTCCAGGCTATGTAAGGTGTAGCTTTGGCCGCGGTGCTGCACTATAAGTCTGAAAGGATAGCCCCATCGGTAAGGGATGTTGTTGTCCCTGAGTAGCTGTGTAAGCGGTCTAAACTCTCTCCTCTTAGCTAAGGTGGTCGGAGAGAGGTCTGCAAATATTTGGAGTTTGTGGTTTAGGTATTCCAGTGTGGATTTTGTTCTGGCATTTGCCAGTACAGCTTCCTTCTGTATATAGTAATGGAAGCAAACCACGATGTCCCTGGGGGGTTTAGTCGGGGGTGGTCTCGGGCCCAGTGAGCGGTGGGCTCTGTCAAATTCCCATTTGTCTGGTGGGCAGTCTGGGCAAATTTTAGTAAACAATCCCTTTAAGTATTGCGGGATTTCCGCTGCCTCTAAGATTTTGCCTTCGGGACCTATTTTTGAGGTCCTCGCAGACATTTTTAAGTTGGGAAATTTCTTCCCTAAGCGCCATGCTTTCATCCTCTAAGTTAGCATGCCTTTGTATTACTTCGTCAGTGAGGTATTCTAGCTTGTCAGTGCGATCCCCCAGCTCTCTAATTTCTTTATGTATGTCTTTGATTGCTGAGGCGACAGCGTCAGAAACAGCTTTAGAGAGTGTGGCTGTTAGGCCTTCCTTGAGCAAAGAGAGCTGATGGGCCAGTGTCTGTGCTGTTACTGGGGAACTATCAGGCGTGTTTGGGCTCATATAGAGTGTGCCCCCTTCGAGTGACTGACCTGTTCCAGGTTGTACTGCTGGGTCGTCCTCGCTGTATAAAGAGGCTGGGGAATGCGGTGAAGGTTGCAGTTCTGGAAGCGTTTCAAGAGTCACGCTATCGCCGCCATCTTGGCTGTCTGCACGCTTCTTTCCCGGAGTCTTATGCAGGTACGGGGACATTGTGGTCCGCTGCTCGTTAGGCTTCCGTTTGCCCATCATTCGGCTGCTGGTGCCTTCTGTCGCAGTTAACCTCCCAATCCAATGGAATATAGGTGCTGATGCTTATGTTTGGGGGTTTTTTACTGTCCTGCTAGACGGAGCTCTCAAGCGTTGCGTGCTCACACCATCGCAGCTGGCCACGCCCCCCAGAAGTGATAAGATTTTTAATGCATGCTATAAATAGCACTCCTTATTTCGGACTTTAGTGAATCGGGCCCAAAGTCTTATAACGGAAAATCCCTAATTTAACAAACACGTTTTAAGTTTGACAGATTTGTTTTTTTTCAATGTAATAATTAGTTTCTTGTACTTGATTCAAACTGTGCAAGCATAAATCCATTTTACTAATCAATCCTATTAGGAATTTTTTCAACATTTATGTGTTTTCAGTAGAGCCAAGGCAACTGCTCTATTGTGTAATTATGTACTCAATGTATTCCTACAGTCATGGTACAAAGGGGCTCAATTGCAGTAGTGATGCCCTTAGGTGAACTGGGAGCTTAACTAGTGTTAAGGTATAGTTCTTTTTATTACAGAAAGAGTAGTGTTAAGGCACAGTGGTCCTCATTACAGAAAGGGCCCTTAATTGGAAAACCCTAAGTTACAGGAATTCCGGGGTGAAACGTTTGTCTGCTGTCTTGACAGGTTTTATGGATTCCACAAAAATCACATGTATGGATATAAAGTAGAAAGATTCACGTAGATTTAATGACAACTCAATACCACAATCCTTTACTGAGTAATTAGTTGGCCAGCCCACTATACTGCAAACAGATTTAACCATATTTTATCAAAATATATTATATCAGAAACCACCAGTATGAAATCTAAGTTTTGGACTTTCAGTAGTCAGGATCCATGTTTGAGGCCTGTAAAATATAGTGGACCATCAATGAATTACAGGAACAATAACATTAAAAGCCACTAGATCGTGTGCAGGTTCTTAAGGGAGGTTATGTATTTTGCAGTCTAATGGGTTCTATTAAAAGTTCACTGTTCAAAAGCATTACGTCTCAGGACAAATTCTTACTTTAATAAGACATTAGTTTCAACATTTATTTGACTTTTTCCAATTTCACAATAAAGAAATGGGCAATTTCCTGTAGCCAGTTAGGAAAAGATATTTCAGAAATTGTTATCAAGATACAAATCAATGTTTTATTGGTACTGAATCTTCTGCGTACAGTGAAAGGGGTCAAAAGAAGAGACACGGCTGTCTAATAAAAAAAAAAAAAACAATCTGTAGCATTCAGCTTTTGTGTTTCATGAAGATCCTTCTCTCTCTAACAGCATCCCTTTAACATTACCCATATAAGAGCAGTAAGAAGTGGTGGAAGATTTGCCTGACGTACTATTAGCCTTAGGATAATGCTTCATGGAGAAATTAGTTGCCCGTGATAATTCTCTGCTACCCCGGGCGACTAATCTCTCCAAAATGCCTTCAACAAAGTCAATTGTTGGTGGAAAGGCATACGCATCACTTCCATTTCCGAGGTCAGGTACAGTTGCGTGCAGGAGAAAACTTTATGCCACTTTGGTAAAATGAAGCAACGCATATGCCTTTTCACTGGCAATTCACTTTGTTGCCAGTGCCTACCCAGAACAAATCTGCTATTTATAGCAAGAACTGATACCAGTTTAGCTTGAAGTTCTAAGAACTGCAATATAGTTCTGTGTGCTCCAGCAGTAAATTCTGAGGTTCTGTTTAATTATCAAGCTTTGCTATGTCTGTAGGCTGTAGATAAGATATTGAATTTATTGTACTGGCCAGAACTGATTCATGAGCTTGTCCACAGAGTGAACCACTTTGAAATGTGATTCCTATTGTCTACTTAGCTTGCTTCAATTCAGTTCAACACAACAATGTCACTACATAATCAAATACATGATACATTTGGTGCAAACTGGTGTAGAGATCAGTTATTTGAAAAAATGACATCTTTATGAATGTACATGAATCATACCATTTAGACATGGTACATAAAGATTTACTCAAAGTTAATGTGAGCAAGGCACCAGGGCCAGATGGAATACACCCTCGGGTACTGAGAGAGCTAGGGTCAGTTTACAGGGGCCCTTGTTTCTGATATTCTCAGACTTACCTTCATCTGGTATGGTACCTATGGATTGGAGAAAAGCTGATGTCTGTATTTGGTCCACTTTTATCAATGGTTGCACAAAACTATGTAGCCCAGTCAATTCTATCCAGGGTGTGGCATCCTTGCAGCAGGATCTTGATCAACTGGCAATCTGGGCGGCTAAGTGGCAGATGAGATTTAATGTGGATAAATGTAAGGTCATGCACCTGGGATGTAAAAATATGCAGCCACTTATACCCTTAATGGGACTGCACTAGGCAAATCCATAATGGAGAAGGACCTTGGAGTCCTTGTAGTCCATGCGCTTGCATTACACACCTGGCCCCTCCAAAGATCTTTTGCAAGGGGGGGTTTTATTATGTGCCCAGTCTGTGCCCCCACACCTATTTGGTGCAGATTGCAAATGTTGACATTAAATTGTTCATGTTTATTTCTGTAATGTTATGTAAGGTTGTAGCTCACAAAGCTGCAATCTTATAATTCATTACAATCATGTAGAAGATAATTATGAGCTGAAATTAGGTACAATTATGGAGACAGCAACCAAATGTGTTCATATGAGTGAAACTAATGCTATACACTCGATTTTTTCAAACTCTTATGGCAGTAAGGCAAATATATTACAGAGAAAGAATTCTATTTTTCTACTTAAAGGAGAAGGAAAGGCCAGTAAAGAGTTAATCTCAAGCTGCAGGCATACCTTCAGTTGTCTCAATAGTGCCCTTAAAGGGGACCTGTCACCTTAAGAAATAATTCTAAATTGATTTCTATTGAGTTTGGGAAGCAAAATAAACTTCACTTACACCATATAAATTATTTTAATCTTATTTTCTTCAGCCTTGGAATTCACAATTGCAGCAAGCAGGCAGGGGCCATTTTGTTATCAAAGCAGGCATTGCATCCTGCCAAAATCTTGTTTCTGTGCCAGTATGGGGGGAGTTGATACCCATGCCCATGCCCTGGTTACAAAATTACATGGTTAGGGGGGAGGGGGAATGTGAGGAGTGCAGCAACATCTAAGAAGTTCTGAATTGAAAGTGAAAGTAACTCTCTGCCCCACCCCTATGCCTAAGGCATAGAGGCGGGGCAGGCAATATATGATTGACAGCTGGGGTTTTTAAGTGCTTTTATAATGGGTATGGATGTGGTAATAAAAAAATGATTTTGGGTTTCTTGTTTAATTTGAAAAGGGCTTTTATTATACAGCTTTTTATGTCTGGGTGACAGGTCCACTTTAAGTCTCCCCATATTTCTCCTGTTCAGACGATCAGAAGCCAAACAGGAAGAAAAAACGCTGAGCTGTGTAAAGAACGTTCCCATAATGCCTCACTCCTGCACAGACACCCAGACCAAGTGAACATGCTCAGTTAGTTAGACTATGAGTCAGCTTCCTGCTGATTGGCTCAGATCCACATTCCTAAAGTGGGGGAGTGAGTTCTTAGAATTCTTGAGGGAGAGGGGGAGCAGGAGAAAGCAGAGAGCATAAAGCTGCACTTCTCTGGCACAGGAATTACAGACACAAGAAATATTTTTTCAGAGAAGTGTTTCTGTTAATTTTTTTGAAAAAAACTTGATTGCAGACCCCTCCACAAACAAATTGTACTGAAAAAAAAAATACCAATATTGATTGGTGTATAATTAGCAAATTTGAAGTTGATATTCACTTTTTATATTTGTTTCCCTATCCTGATTGTTTCCAGAGTTGTTACATTTTATCTCCTAACACACTTTCTTTACATTCTGACTTTTACACCAGTGATAGTTGCTACCAAAATATCTAGCAACCAGGCTGCTATTAAATTCCAAATTAACAACTGTTGAACCAAAAGTGACCAAAACAATGAAAATTTGTCTCCATTGAATCTACATAGTATTAAAAGTTACTATCCTTGAACCACTGCCTTACCTAGAATGTGTATTTACTGCTGCGATTTCCCTCTTACTTTTTATAGAGGGAACGTTATTATAATGTAAAGGGACCTTTAAATCTACTATCTTCTCAATTAAACCACTTTTTAGTTTTACTATTTTGTTTGGGAAGAGAGGGGTTAGCCAGAGAAGCATAGCCTTTAAGTTTTAGTATGATGTAGTGGGTGCTATTCTGAGACAATTTTCACTCAGTCTTCATTTTTTACTAATTGTGTGTTTTTTTATTTTACTGTTCAGCTACTCTCCAGTTTGGAATTTCAGCAGTTTTATGGTTGCTAGGGCTCAAATTACCTTAGCAACCAGGGGATAGTTTAAGCAACAGATTGACAAAGTTATAGGAGAAGACCTGAATAGAAAAATGTGTAATAAAAAGTAACAATAACAAGAGCAATAGTTTTTTTGGTAGCTGGAGTCCGTGACCCCCAGATGGTAAGAGTCAGAAGAAGAATGTAAATAATTTAAAAACTTGGAAACACAAGAAGAAAATATTTGTTAGTATAGGGCGGGCATGCAAATTTCATTTTACCATAGTTTTGCCTACTGTAAATGTCTATTTCCATGAGGAAATGTGTACTTACGTTGGTTTTACTTTGCTTTTATAGCCATTTAAATGAATATAATCACAGGATTCTGTAGACTGGATGGCAGCAGCAGGCCGATTATTGTGCATTGTTGAACTGAATGTGTCTGGGGATAGATTAAAAGGACCTGGACAGAAGTAATGCCTTGTTACACACAATCACTTGATTTCTCTTTTCAAACGTCAACAGCTATTTTCATGCTGGCAGATCTTATGTAAGGACTGGAAATAATAGATGCTCTGGGCAAAGTTATGATGCAGGTCAGCCTGAAAAATGTTGCATTCCCTTTGTTCCATTATAAATAAAAAAGACTTGCAATGTGACTTCTCTTAACTATGAGTGGATTCTGTTTTTTCTGTCTGGTGGGGTGAGGGTATCTGAGACACTGCAATATAATCTTTAGAATATCGGAGAAAAAGTCATTGCATTTGAATGTAATACAGTCATTTGTAACCATGTCTTTTTAGTTTTGGGCAGGTTTTATAACTAAAGGATTAGATTTCATAAAATAAAATATTTTAAAAGCTCCTGTAGAGTTGGTTTATTTACAGTATGTAGCAAAGGCAACTAATGCTAGTTGGAAATGAATTTTGCACAAATGGCAGCAATGTTTTGCATGAAGACACAAGTCCCCACTTATGTGCAGTGGGGGGTTCCAATATATTGAATGTCACATTAATAAGCATGCAACCAATGCACACACTCAGTGATAGAGATTTACATGCAGGCTTTTGAGGAATCTTTTAGGACAATTATTACTTAGTCATTCTTAACTAATATAATATTATGGTGCAGCTTTTGAATAATAATTTATGATGTTATTTTCTTTTCCCATCCTGTTTTGTTTCCTTGCATCCAATTTAAAAATCCATATTGAAGTAATAGGCTAAAACAGAGTTAAGTAACTTACAGAAACACAAGATTAATTTAATAAAAATATATTTTCACAGCATATTCTGTATTTTTGGAACAAGTGGACAAATCAACCCCAGGGCTGTGCCCCGTAAAGGATAGAGACCACTGTAAATACAGCAGTCAGAGAATAATAAGGTTTTTGGTATTATGGAAAGTGAGTTACAGGTTACTGGATTTGGACAAAAAGAAGAACAGTTACTTTATATGATATGATTAATGGGAGAGAGTGAAGACAGGAAGAAAGTATTTTGGAAGAATATTTGAAAAAAGTATTTTAAAATATAGGAAATAAAGTTGTTTTGGATTGTTTGCACAAGCTATTCCAGACTGGGTAGGTCAAAGAGTATGTCACACAATAATAAAGATTTATCTGTATAGGTGCAGATGCTATGATTCCTGTTTTATGTTGATGAAGATCTAAACACTATGTGGCCAAAAGCATTAGGATGCTTTACAAAAGTATACAGAAAACCCTTCCAAAATCAAATCTTTCCCTTGCAGAAGTTCAGGTACTTTTAGTCATATAGAGCATTTATAAATCATAGGACGTCCATGATAAATACATTTTAACAAACCAGATCATGATTTAAAAATCTTTGCAACAATTACTGAGAAATAAAATGCATGAATGAAACATTAGTTATTCTGTTCTGTTAACTCTGTTTAAACCTAGACCAATAGCCTTTCATGCAATATGTTTAGAAAAGGTTTAGATTTAAAGCATGTATTCTCAGAAGGTGTCAGGTCAATGCCAATGGCTATCAAGATCAACCTTCTATCAAGAAGGTTGTAAAGATACACGGGTACTGGGAAACAGGAAGGACAGGACAGGCTGGTACTGGTAACAGACAGGACAGGACAGGCTGGTACAGTAACATGCAGCACAGCAAGGCTACTACTGTAAACTGGCAGGGAAGGCCATTATAGCACTAGTAACAGGCAACACTGGCAGAGGTAAATAATGCAATAACAGAATGGTTAAGCAGAGTTCAAAGATCACAGCTGGTAGAGTTTAGAATAAGTCAGGACAAAGTGGCCAAAATTGAAAACCAAAGGTTGAAAGCACTCAAAAGTGTAAACCAGCAGAGCAGTACTATGTTCAGGAAACTGCAGTGGCGACTTGTTCTGTACTGATCATGTTCGAGCCAGTGCTCCAGTCCCAGTGCAAACATCATCAAGCTCTCTGCTCCGATGGCTGTGCAGATATAAATTATAAATAAACTTTTATTATCATAAAGACATGGTCTATATTTTTAGCTTTTTTTTTTAACCCCAAACTAGACAGCTGCATTTTAGTCCACATTTTATAAGAATAAATAAAACAAACATTTTTTTAAGGTTAACATCCTCCTTGCAAATGTGGGACCTTAATAAATACACCCAAGTCACCCAAGATAAAGAAGAGTATCTGAGAGAGAGCCAAGTGCTTCATATTTCCAACTTTTATGAAATTGTTCCTGCCTAACCAGTTGTTTCAGGTCAACCACGTGTAAGTTGATTATAATAGAAAGCTCTTGTTGCACATCATCTACTTGTGACTAAAGCTTTAAACTGATTTTCAAGATTCAGTTTCCTTTGTGGAATTTCACTTTTTAGTTTGGTTACATATCTGGGATAACGTCTGGGCTAGTTAAGCTTATATTATTAATAACAATAGAAATAATAAAACAAAAAGATTGCTCATTGCTTAACTGTGAATTATTCCTCTGGTTTCTAGGCTTGATGCTGGATGGTCAGTACACCCAAATAATCAAGAACGGCAACGAAAACATGAAGAACTTACAGATGAGGAAAAGGAAATTATTAACAGAGTTATAGCACGAGCAGCGAAAATGGAAGAGATGGAGCAAGAACGTATTGGGTGAGAACATTTCTCGTATTTGAGCTAATATGTATATGTATGTATTATATGTATAGCATATAAAAGGCTAAAAAAGTGAGTAGGCTTAAAAATAGATGTTAAGTTTTGAAAAGTGGGCCAGTTTTTTCATTTTCAACATTTTTCAAATTCCTTTATCTTTAGAAATAGTTTGTTGAATCCAAATATTGGGTTGTAAGATTAATCTGTGGCCACTCAAAATAAAGTTATAAAATTAGTTGTAGTAAAACAAACTATGTACAGATACATACATACATGCCTTCCAGCTCAGTTTAGTCTTACATCCCAAGGGTTGCAATTGCCACCATTACAATTTATATGACATCTGTACGTTTTGTGCTTTTGGGCGATGGGGAGGGTGGCTGTTTCACTAAAGGTAATTAAATGGGATGTCCTGAACTTGAACATTTATGGACAAACACTGCCTATTACATATATATCAAGCTTGATAATAATCTAGGGCATTATAGTGGTATTAAGGCACTATAGAAAGGTTTGAGACTAATAACTGGATACCTAAAGCAGTATGTATAAAAATCTGTAAAGTTCAGCATTTTGGGTACATTGACCCCTTTTCAAAAAGAAAACTATCATTCAAAGAAGAACTGAAACTAGGTTGTGTTGCATTAATTTGGAACTCTATATACATTTCATTTATTAGATATCTAAATATATCAGCACATCAGATTGACGCACTGAAAACATTTTACATTTTGCATAGCTTTTTTTTTTAGAAACAGTACTCTGTATCTAAGGATGGCTGGAGAGATAAAGCTGTTAAAATCAATGTATCAACAGCAATGGTTGCCTCAGGTACAAAACTGGGTTATATGAGAGATGTATGAGAAACATAGGTTAAAAAAAAGCCAGTGACCATTTATATGAACCATTGAAAGCTTCAACAATTAGATAATTAGAAATTATCTGATTTATTTGGTGACTGATAACGGTTTTTTGTTGGCACAAATTAGGGTTTCAACAGTTAGTTATTGGCTATTGACTTGGCAAAGATTTTTAAGTCCGTATGAACCTCAAAAGTGTATTTCTCTACTATGGATTAACAGCATACCAGCCAAGAAAGGGAGAAGCATGGTATGGAATATAGTTCAGAATCTAAGAAAGAGATGGGGGAGAAGCTCATGAATTATAGTTGTTTGACATGACTTTTATTGCTTGTAAGATTTGCCCATATATCTTTTTTTTCTGCCGGGCAATGGAGCATTCCAAAACATTAAATTAGCTGTAAATCATTTCAAGAAAATCTCAGACAACATTCTCTGTAAAACTGTAGTTAATACAAAAAGAAAAATGTAAAATGCACAACTGGGGTATAACTTGTATAAGTATCAGAGGAATCGACACTTAGGGGGAGATTTACCAAGACCCGAACGCTCGGAGCATTTATGCGAACGCTCCAAGCGTATTCTCGCCGATTTTTTCACGCTTGCGCGACTCTTTCGCACGGCCGGGTGAAAAAATTCGGAAAGGCTCTGCTGCTGTTTACAATGGTTCGGTACGAAAATTCCGTGACTTTCGGATCGCCAATACGATATTATTGTGAGTAATACAATTTTTTTGTAAGCATTTTTGTGATATTTGCGATCTTCAGAAATTTTCGTATCCAATCGGAATTTTTCCCATTCGGGATTCAAACTCCTGATTTGATAAATCTGCCCCTAAATCTGTTTGAGCCAGACAACCCAAAGGAACACAATGTAACAACAGTCATATGTTAACAAGATGGACCCAATGGTATGACACACTTTTTCATATGAAATAATAAGTAAAACAAATTGTGTCACTAACTCTTTTGATTTTACCTCCACTTTAAACATAATTAATTTGAATTATGTTGAAAATGTAGTAGAACCAGTTAAAGGTAATAATCCAAGCTTCAGAGCTATGTAATTAGTCAATTTTATGTCCTAATATCTGATATTAACAATAAATTAAAAATAAATTGCAACAAAATAATATTCACAAAAAAGGTAGTGAGGCTTATGTATCCAGCATGTAAAAACCTTGATATCAAAGGCCATCCACTATGCCTATATGTGTGATAATGAAAGCTCAGAATAGTACTTTATTACAAACATAATCATAGTTACATGAGTACATGAAGTAAATAATTAACCACTTACAAACCCAGCCAGAGTGAAGATGGAATATCCCCAATATACTTACTGCTTTGTGTGGAGCTCCATAAGCATCTGGACCACTGCTAAAAGTGTAATTATCACTTTTATTACACCATAATAGAGTGTAGAGGAACTCAGTCTTCTGTTGCAGCTATTTAATAGCTTTAGTATGAGGATTCATTGAAGTGCAGCCAATCAAGGCTACCTTTCATTAGAGAAGTCATTAGATACTACCATTTTGGTTAGCCAGTGCTCTGTGAAAGTCTTGGACCTTACATCTTCACAACTTCCCGCACGCTAATTATCTGGAGACTAAACCTATGCTTTCTATTTTCTAGGTTAATTTAGCAAGAAACCATATTTCTTTTATCATCAACGCTCTAGTGTCTTTGGTTTAATGGGTTTCTGAGTCACTGATGCATATTTAGAGCATCAAGATCCTCTCTTACTTAAGTGTCTCTTACAGCACACCCACTTGGGTTGACATCCTGTCATTTTAAGCCCCCTTGATACAGTATCTGGTTGCACTTGTGCCCTGATATATTGTATTGTATTGCTAAGTTGGTTACTGCTCAAAAGGTAGATTGTGCTCTATTAGTAGTCCTAGATCTGGTGACTTAAAGATCACAGCAGGACACTATTATCAAAAAACAAATAATTTAGAGCCTTGTAGTGGGTACTTTTTATTATCCATATTTTAAAATGATAGCTTCACACATGGACTTATTGATTTAAAAGCATTATATTTGTTTTCATGAAGTTTCATTTTCCAGAGCTTTGTAGTTATAAGCATATAAAAGTTGTGGTACAGGCATGGGGGGTCTGTTATCTGGAAACCCATTATTCAGAAAGTTCCAAATTACAGAAAGATTGTCTCCCATAGACTTTATTATAGGCAAATTATTCTAATTTTTAAAAATGATTTCCTTTTCCCCTGTAATAATAAAACAGTACCTTGTACTTGAGACTAACTAAGATATAATTAAACCTTTTTGGGGCAAAACAATTCTCATGGGTTTATTTAATGTTTCAATTATTTTTTACCAGACAATGTATAGAGATCCAAATTATGGAACAATCCCTTATCCAGAAAAACCAAAGTCCCGAGCATTCTGGTAACAGGTCCCATAGCTGCACTTAATTTAATTCTTATTAGGAAAGTATGTATAGAATACAGATATGGATCAAATTACATTTTAGGCTGCTCATAATTTTTGTATGTTGTTCTGGTGACCCCATATACCATAGTTGTTGCAGCCAATATAAATCTGTTAATGATAAAACAAAAATCATAGACAGCAAGAGTAATAAGACAACCAAGAGTAGTATGGCCATTTTATTAGAGATGTGTCTAATTTTGTTGGAGAGGAGAACCTTATAACATAAAAATATAAAGTATTATTTGTGCCCCTTAGGTTAAACAATAATCACAATAAATAATACTTTTATTATTATGATTATGATTATTATTATTAATAATGTTCACCAGATGTAGAAAGGCTTATAAGAGATAAATCCATGACAACGTAAGACATGCTGCTGACCTAAATGATAGTAGTAGATGCCACAGGCAGTTCTAGTGCTCTTCCTATGGAATGTATGAACACAGCTTTAGAAAAATAGAATTTATTTTGACATTTAGGATAAGATGCCAAGGGATTAAGCTAATTATGCATGAGAATCTTTGTGGCTGGAAGGTTATTTGAAATCTATGACTGCGAACGGGACCCCAGTTCAGGTCATATGGGTCACTGGACAAAATCATTCAGGCAGAAATCTTTCCTGGCCCAACACATAGATCTCTTTTAGAATATGCACATACATCAAGAGTTTGCCCACTGGAAAAATGATGCATGCTCTTAGTGAAAATAAATCTATAGCTGTAGCCAGAGTTTATGGTGGCATACATACATTTATTGATAATTCCCTACTCCTGTCAGAATTCTTTTTAAATGCATGTTGGCCATATAAAACGGAAACGTAAAAAGTAGCTATACTGGTTCACATATATTATCCTTGCCCAGTTGATATGCTAGTCATTGCTGTAGAAAAAACGTTTTTTTTATGTAGATGGATTGGACGATCTCCTGCATTTAGTAGTTAGCATAATTGCCATAGTTATTGCTTAAAAGGGACCTGTCACCCTAAGAAATAAATCAAAATTCTTTTCTATTGTGTTTGTTAAGCAAAATAACCTTCACTTATACTATATAAGTAATATAAATCGTGTTTCCTTCAGTCTGGGAAATACACAATAACATCAAACAGACAGATGCCATTTTGTTGGCACTGTTATTAAGACAAGCTTTGTATCACCCCGAAAGAATGGGGGGGGGGGGGGGGGCAGATGCCCAGGCCCATGCACTGGCTACACAGTTAAATGGTTAGGAAGGAGGGGGAAATTAAGAGATTAATTGTAAGTTAAAGTACTTGTCTGCCCAATATATGATTGGCAGCTGGGATTTTTAAATGCCTTTATAATGGGTTTGGATGTGTTAATATAAAAATGAATTTGGGTTTCTTGTTTAACTTGATAAGTACTTTTATTATACAGCTTTTTATGTCTGGGTGACAAGTCCACTTTAAGTTTGCAATAATTGCCCTACTATGGTATATACTAGGAAATATAATATATATAAATATATAATATAATAGTATTTTTTAGAGATTTTCTACCACTTTACCATTAGTATCCAATACAGTACTCTGATGCCTGTGAACAAGCAAGTTTCAATAACATACCATTCTGCAGAAAAAAAAATTATTAGAAGGAATGGTGAAAGAAGATAAAACATGTGTTTTATTAGTATGTAATTCATTCTATCACTGTTGTCTTAGTATATCAGTTGGATTATTTATTTTTGTATCAAATTTTTATTGATTATTCAGAATTGGCAGTAAATTAATTAAAGGGTAGCATTTTCAAATCAGATCTGACCCACCTGCATTGCACCAGAATTGACTGGAAAAGAGCCTAAAACAGCTTTGCCAGAGCTGTTCCAGTGTTGCCTATGGGCATTTTATACACAAACTATAGCATAACAAATAAGGTCCCAATACAATTAAATTCATTCCTGCACTGCGGGTTTCCTAAAGTATATGCCAGACCAAACTGCAGTAAAAGAACGATCATAAATTGACTTTATTAAAAAGCAAGAGGCCACTGACAGCTCGTCTCCCCAGGCAATGAAATCTTTCTGCCATGCCTTACAGCTTTGCCGTCTTTACCTCACTGCCATGGCTATCATATATTGAGCTAATGCAAATGCAGATTTTAACCTTTTCTTTAGGATTGGACTGTGTGGGTAGAAGTGTGATGCATAATATATCTTATCTCTTTGACAAGCTGAAAAAATTGAAATAAAATGACTTCAGTGCCTTTCCACTAACACAGTCAAATGCATTTATTTTATGAGGGTTCAATGTAAGAAAAGGTACACTGTAGAATTTTAAGCAACCACCTCTTGAAGGCACACATATTATCATGAGTGGGTAAAACCCTTTCGTTGAAATAGCCAAAAATTATGAGCCTGCTCTTGTACAGCATTTCTAAAAAACATTGGTCATTTGGTTAAAATAATTGTATTTGGCATCCCTGAGAGGGGCTGGTCTCCTAATAATTTAGTTTATTCTTCTATAAGTACTGACCATTAAAAACAACAGACAGTTTTCTAACAGTGCAATAATAGTGCTGAATTTTTTACTCCCAATTCACAGGGTGAGATTCAGGTTGGAAATTCCTGATTTCAAGGCTGTATTTAGTTTTGGTGTTGACCTAGGTGCTGGAACTCAGCGTGCACTTTTCCTTCCCCCCCCCCCCTCTTTCCTTGGCAATGTGCAGATCACAGAGGAACAAAGTGCTCCCCCTGCCCCTTAACGTTGCCTCTGAATTTGGCCATAATTATCTGGTGGTGGGCTAGGTTTTTTTTTGTTGTTGTGAATTATTTTATTTACAGTATAGGCACCCAAGAGGCTGATAAGGAATACATCCTGTGTGTGGAGATTCACCCACATGCCTCAATTGACTTGGATAGATTCTGTTCTCAAGCTAGCCTTGGTTACTACTACCATGGCCTTAAAGACAGCACCACTGGTTTGGCTATAAGAGCAGTTCTTTGTAGTAGTTCTGTGCTGTGAAGAGATATCTCTATGTAACTAGTAACTCCTATACTCATACATTCTTATGCCATATGCTCTCGTGTCACAAAGTCTATAAAAACCCTGTGCTGTCTTTGTTCTGTAGTTCTGACTCTTGACTTCACTCAGAACCCATGTACACATTAAATAAACCAAAACTTTTTACCTGAAATGACCTTACGGACACACCTCCAAAAGTTGCAACTCTAGGCATGGGCCCTTGGGTGCCTTGTCTGATTTGGATGTTTCTGATGGGCCCTTGCCTCCCTGCATTACCTAGCCTACCTTTCTCTTATGCCAACTCTGTATTGGATCATTTACTAGTACAAAACTCCACATACAGAAGACTAGGGTCTGTCATGCAGAAACATTGGACTAAGGCAATATGTAACTAAACCATGCTCAGAATATATGTGTAAGTACAGAAGAAGACTATATAAGTACTATAAGACTATAAATACTTTATCTGAATGGGGGTTCATTATTTATAACTTTCTTTGCAATGTATGGAAAGGGGTTGCTTCATGGTGTAAAATATATTCTGCCAGTAACCTAGATACATTTTCTCTTCTTCCAGTGATGGCATTTAAACTATAAAAAGCAACTGCAATACTTATATATTATTAATGCTGGTATTTTCCAAAGAAGTGGTTACTTTTTATACGATATAGTAAGCAGATCAGTGACCTCACTTTCTATCATGTATAAATATATAATATCTAGGACGAATCAAGGCTCTCTCAGATATGTAGCTGGGTGCCATATCTTGGAAATAGCAAGAGAGGAACGTTAGGCTATAAATTGGTCTCAGAGAGAATTGTATATTTCTCATGTTCTACTACCAGGGCATATTCCTGCTTCCTATATATAAATAGCTGTGGTTCACTGAAACCATTACAGTATTTTTATCTAAACGGATCTACATGGATTCCACATTTCTATATGCCCAATTAGAGACAAGCTGAAACATTTCTAGAGTAGCGCACCACACCGAAGTTGTGCAGTTATGTATGGCAGGGTTACGTAGCCCTTAATTATGAGATTATTAATGGCACATCAGCAGAAAATTCTGTTTTACCACATGTTCATTAATGAAGTTAGCAAATTTATTGAAAAGCAACTCTTAATTGGCAGCAACTTACAGATAACAATTATAGGTATTGTTTGAGACAGCAGTAGATAACACTCTTTTAAAAGATTTTTTGCAATGTCCAGAAAACAAATTTGGAGCAATATTTTGGAACATTTTAATCTCTGGCTGTATCATTTTCATTATCCAGGTCAGGACTAGGGAGAACTTGTGCATGTTATTACACTAACCCCCATATGTAATGAAAGGCACTAAATTTGCCCAGGAGCAGTAACCAATAGCAACTAATAAGATGATTGCTTTTAAGCAGGCCACCAGTAATTGCTTCCTGCTGATTGGTTACTGCTCCTGGGCAAACTCAGTGTCTTTTATTACATAAACTAGAGGTGCCAAAAAGGTTCATCTTAATCAACTGAAGCTTGTAACCAGTAGATCCCAGCAACAAATTTTTTTTGAGGCAAATTTTCATGGAACTTTTGTAAAACAATTCACCAATGGCGAAATGCGGAAATTCGCTGCAAATCCATGCCTGGTGAAAAAATTTGCTCATCACTAGCCATCCGTTGCTTGTTCTTTAAAACAAGTCAATACTAAACAAGAATAAAGTCATTTGTTACAGTTATATACAGTGGCTTGCAAAAGTATTCGGCCCCCTTGAACTTTTCCACATTTTTTCACATTACAGCCACAAACATGAATCAATTTTATTGGAATTCCACGTGAAAGACCAATACAAAGTGGTGTACACGTGAGAAGTGGAACGAAAATCATACATGATTCCAAAATTTTTTACAAATAAATAACTGCAAAGTGGGGTGTGCGTAATTATTCATCCCCCTTTGGTCTGAGTGCAGTCAGTTGCCCATAGACATTGCCTGATGAGTGCTAATGACTAAATAGAGTGCACCTGTGTGTAATCTAATGTCAGTACAAATACAGCTGCTCTGTGACGGCCTCAGAGGTTGTCTAAGAGAATATTGGGAGCAACAACACCATGAAGTCCAAAGAACACACCAGACAGGTCAGGCATAAAGTTATTGAGAAATTTAAAGCAGACTTAGGCTACAAAAAGATTTCCAAAGCCTTGAACATCCCACGGATCACTGTTCAAGCGATCATTCAGAAATGGAAGGAGTATGGCACAACTGTAAACCTACCAAGACAAGGCCGTCCCCCTAAACTCACAGGCCGAACAAGGAGAGCGCTGATCAGAAATGCAGCCAAGAGGCCCATGGTGACTCTGGAGGAGCTGCAGAGATCTACAGCTCAGGTGGGGGAATCTGTCCATAGGACAACTATTAGTCGTGCACTGCACAAAGTTGGCCTTTATGGAAGAGTGGCAAGAAGAAAGCCATTGTTAACAGAAAACCATAAGAAGTCCCGTTTGCAGTTTGCCACAAGCCATGTGGGGGACACAGCAAGCATGTGAAAGAAGGTGCTCTGGTCAGATGAGACCAAAATGGAACTTTTTGGCCAAAATGCAAAACGCTATGTGTGGCGGAAAACTGCACATCACTCTGAACACACCATCCCCACTGTCAAATATGGTGGTGGCAGCATCATGCTCTGGGGGTGCTTCTCTTCAGCAGGGACAGGGAAGCTGCTCAGAGTTGATGGGAAGATGGATGGAGCCAAATACAGTGCAATCTTGGAAGAAAACCTCTTGGAGTCTGCAAAAGGCTTGAGACTGGGGCGGAGGTTCACCTTCCAGCAGGACAACGACCCTAAACATAAAGCCAGGGCAACAATGGAATGGTTTAAAACAAAACATATCCATGTGTTAGAATGGCCCAGTCAAAGTCCAGATCTAAATCCAATGGAGAATCTGTGGCAAGATCTGAAAACTGCTGTTCACAAACACTGTCCATCTAATCTGACTGAGCTGGAGCTGTTTTGCAAAGAAGAATGGGCAAGGGTTTCAGTCTCTAGATGTGCAAAGCTGGTAGAGACATACCCTAAAAGACTGGCAGCTGGAATTGCAGCAAAAGGTGGTTCTACAAAGTATTGACTCAGGGGGCTGAATAATTACGCACACCCCACTTTGCAGTTATTTATTTGTAAAAAATGTTTGGAATCATGTATGATTTTCGTTCCACTTCTCACGTGTACACCACTTTGTATTGGTCTTTCACGTGGAATTCCAATAAAATTGATTCATGTTTGTGGCTGTAATGTGACAAAATGTGGAAAAGTTCAAGGGGGCCGAATACTTTTGCAAGCCACTGTATAATATAAAATAGTAATGCATAAAAGAATGAAGGCTTAACAACAGGAATACCAACATGAATACAAAACAGGCTTTTGCTTGTTTGCAGTTCATGGATACTTTTTCTCTTGAATTCAGAGCTATGGTATGCTTTAAAATGAAACAAAAGTGTAAAAAAGTATTAGTCTGAACCTTATGCATAGGGTTACTATGACAATACCCATTTAATATGGAGTTTTTAAACATTTTTGAGAAATGAATCATTGCTGTTATAGCGGTTCTAAACTTTCAGGCCACTGCATGATCCCTATACATAAGGCAAATTACTTTTAAACTAAAGTTGGGACCTTGGTTGTCTTTTAACCAAGAATGACCGTTTATTTTACCAACCCTTTTATACACCAGTTTGGCAATATATTCATGAATCTAAACAATCCTCTTCCTTGTTTAAATTGCCCTTTGCTCATTTGTAGAGTGCACTCTCTCGATGTTTAAGAAGCAAATGCCTGGACATCAATAAGATAATGTATTTAACCTCAGTCTTATGGCGCCCTATATTTAATTTCTTAGCTGCCCATTTTGGCTAATGGCCAGCCATTTGAATCATGAACCTTGCAAGTAAAATGAGCAACAAAACCAAGGAAAAGGAGAGTTCAAATACATTATTAAAACTCGAATGTGCATTTACACAATAGAAGAATGAAGGTGTCTCAAGAAATGGATCTCAGTTTTGTAAGTTTGGTAAATTATTACAGGATAACTGGAATTGTCAGTCTTCTGTTTTATACACTTATATACCTATCTGGGTTTTCAGGGTCAATTCAGTGGCTGACGCAGGATATGATACTTAAATATTTGCTCAAAGTTACTGTGAACAAAGCACCGGGGCCAGATGGAATACGCCCTCAAATACTTAGAGCTTAGTTCAGTTTTAGTATGGCCACTTTTTCTAATTTTTTTAAGATTCTCTTTCATTACTTATGGTCAAAATGGTTTGGAGGAAAGCTGATATAATTCTTATATTAAAAAGGGGATTACAATATCTGCCTGGAAATTATAGGCTTGTTAATTTGGCATCTGTGAAAGTTTGTTAATTTGGGAATTTTTATGTTCTGGAGTAAGTCATTATGAGCAGTCATCAGCATAAATTTTGTATGATAGCTCATGTCAGGCAAAATAAATGTGGAGTTGCAGTAAATGTGGATTTTGTATTTGGATTTTGCCAAAGCCTTTAATACAGTGTTGCATATATGACTGCTTTCTAAACCAGGGTATGTTCATCATGGTAATGGTGTTCTCACATGTATAGAAACTGGCTAATGAATCATGTACAGAGTGATTCGGACAGTGAGAAAAAAGTTGCAGTTGTGGCAAATAAGCTGCTGTTACATTGAAAAAGTCACGTCAAATAAGACAGAGCAAAAAAGTTGCAGTTGCATCAAATAAGTGTCAGTTTCATCAAAAAAGCCACAGTCACGTCAAAACAGTTGTGCTTTAGTCGCATTTCGTAATTTTTTCTCTGTTTTGCAAATTTTTCTGCATTTTTGCCAATTTTTTGGCAAAATGGGACAGATTCACTCATCACTACTCACCTTAATATTAGCCAAGCTGCTTACTTAAAAACTAGCTGCAAGCACAGTAGCTCCCTTCCTCAGTATAAAAGTGTACTACTAATCCAAAATACAAAGCAACAATACTCAACAGCAGTGCTCAACAACTTTAAGGGTTCCTAAAAATGATCTCCTATAGTAGGTAAGCTCTGGTGTGCCCACAAGGAGCATGATGGGTAATGCCACTTTATGACCACCTTTACCCCCATATGTAAAAAAAAAGGAACTAAGTTTGCTCATGTGCAGTAACTTATAGCAACCAATAAGATGTTTTCTTTTAAACGGGTGACTAGTAAACGCAACCTTCTATGGGTTACTACTCCTGGGCAAACTTAGTGCCTTTTATTACATAACCCCTTTAAGTCATAAATAAAAGTTACATTTTTATCGAAGAATCCCTACAAGTTTCAGTACATTGTTCCTTTGTAGCTAGAGTTGCCCCTAGCCAGTATTTTATTGGCTATTAAAAAAAATCATACTACAAGCTAGGCAAGAAAGATGAGAGAGATAGGAAGACTGGTATTTTCTTCACCAGAAATGGAGGCAACATGATTTGCTATGATTGAAATATTGTTAATATAGAGACTAGTATTTCTAAAGAAAAGACACACAGAATAGAAATTTCCCCTTTATTAAGCAAAATCGAGTGAATACATTTTTGGAGCTTAAAGTGACTTTAATATAAACATTTTTGGGCGATAGTTTTTGAAGAACAACTTCTCAAATGTCATAGCTAGCCCTAAGAGATGCTGTCTGCTCTGGGTTTGAAGCTAATGTAAGTGGATCTACACACAGCCAACTGTCTTCTCAGAGGGCATGTGAGGAACATTCTCTTTTATTTGTATTTTTATAGAAATCAGTACTGCGGTGGCAGTTTTAAATAGTACCAGTCTTTGCTGTCTGATCTTTTTGAAAAAAAGTTAAAAATACATTTGCTCGGTTAGCGCTGTTACTAGTTCCCTGCTGTTGCTAATTGTACAGTTTCTGCCTGTGAAACATGAATGACTTGCTGCAGTTGGGTTACTAGCCTGTTCCCATCCATACAACAGTTAAATCTTCCATCATTTTTTTTAAACCCGTTAGCTATTTCTGGCATCCAGCTTTGAACAGTATAAATTTTTAAAGACAAATCTGGCATGCTTCTTAATTTTTTTTTTACCTGACAGGTCTGTTGATGCGGTCTAGCATGGCCTTAATAAAAACTCCATTTATATTCTGCATATCCATCATACAATGCTCAAAATAGGACAGGCTTTTGGTAGATATAAATATGCACTCATGTTCGGGCCATTTGTACAAGTTTGTTATTAATAGCTCAGCTTCAGATCTTCATAGGATAAATTGGATTCTTTTTATAGGGAAGATTATTATGCAGAAAGTATTTGCTAATTAGCTGAGATGGAATGAGTTAACTCTTACTGAAAATTCCAGCAGTTCTTTGGAATGAACTTTATTATATAGAAATGATGCTGTAATTTGGGTATTTGAGTCTTCCATCAAAGTGGTCTCTCCTGTGAATGACAGTGATACTAGCATTCTTAAAAGCTGTTTTTTTCAGTAGCAATCACTGTGTAGCTCAAATCCACCTTCAATGTTCATGTTTGTCTTTTGTATCAGTATGCTCTTAATGTCCATCGGTAGAAGTTCCAGAAAATTGCCTCTTTTTGATTTATAAAAATGAAAATAGTAAAAATATTAAATGTGGTCAAACTGTATTTTTAATACTGTATAAGCTTCATCTCATGGCCACAAGTAACTCTTGTAACTCTCGGTTTCAGAAATAATCAAGGTCATATTCTTTATCTCTCATTTAGCAACTCGTTTCATTCTCTCTTCATGTAGGAGTCGGAGTCAGATCTTGACAGACAGTTAGGTCTAATACATCTTTTGGGTGGCCTCCTTCTGCCGATTCAGCCCTGACGGCAGATTTTTTTGCTCAGGTGCCTTCTATGGCGCCCGATCAAAATCTTTAAACCTGGCCGAGTCAACCAATATCAGCAGCATCCTGCGATATCGGTCGGCACGCCGTCTTGCCATACTTGCACCGAATACTGTACAAAACGAGGTTTCGTACGATATTATCGGTGCGTGTATGGCCGGCTTAAGAAAAGCTCTAATACATTGTAAAGGCAAAGTTAGCCCCCACTCATGTATTAGACCTAAATGTCTAATTTATCCTATGCTTCCTTGTAGGGAAGCAATGTAGATAATAATATCACACAGGAGAGGGTAAAAGTGCTCTCTTGTATGTAAAGATTTGATACTAAATTGGAAGAAGTGATTTAAGCTGATTGAGTCAGAGAGAAGTCAAAATGTGTTTAAGGTTCCATGGATTAGTCACATTATTCACTGTTTGGATTAATAAAACAAAATGTCTCAAGCTTTATTTTCTGAGTTGTATTGTGATATGCCAAATGGTTTAGTATATGGTAACTTCTTACTGTTCTCCCTCTCTAGTGATTAAACTATTCTTTAAAGTAAATACTAATTTGCTATAAATAGTCTTATAGTCCTTATCTGAAAGCAGATTTACTTAGGAAACTTTCAGCAGTGCACCCTGAGAAGCCAGCCAATATGCTGTTAATCTTGAGCATTGTCTCACTGTGCTGCTGCATGTAGGTCACAATGCATATGAAGCGCAAAAAAGCATCTGTGAAACTGTGATTTATAATTTCATCTCCAGAGAAATCTGCTCAGAATGAATTAACTCGCTGCTCAGTTTTTCCATTTTTATAGTCTTTTTTTTTAATAGTATTTGACCAACATATCATCTGACTTGCAGTGTAAACATGCACTTTTCACAACCTTTCCCAGTTAAGAGGATAAGGGCTTACCATATCACTGGCATTTATTATTGTAATGGAGGTTTTATGAGCCAGTAACTGCTATATTAATAAAATACTGGTAGCTCACAACACTCTACCAAGTCTCTTGCTTGCACCAAATTACTAGGAAAATAAGCCCTAGGTTGTATAATTTAATAAAAAGCCCTTTCAACAAAAATATCTCATGCACATATTAAATAAATACCTCACAAATGCCCATCCATTATGTCTAATAAATTGGCAATAACTGTGAAAAATAATGACATGTCAGTGAATGAAGTTTTTATTAATCTGTTCAATATATACATGCTCCTAGATCGAAAATAACTCAAGGTGTCATGTGTGATCTGTGTTCTAAAGGGTTAATACAATCTTAGAAATTTGGCTTAAAAAAATATGTCAGCAAAAAACGTATATTCTCTATACTTTGCAAGCTTTAATAAAATTGCCTTGCTCTGATATTTTACTACATCCTTTGGCAGTTTCTTTAAAGAACCCCTAAGCTTTCTAGTTAAGTAATGCTTTCCTGTATAAGTGCATGCTCTTAGTAACCTACTGATATTCCAAAACTCATTATGGCTCATTAGGGCTCATTGCAAACACAAGCTCAAGTGCTAATGGCAGTTTCTAAACGTATGTGTGCCTTTAGCTTTGATTAATTGCTCACCAAGTACAGGGGCTCAGATGCAAGGTAGCGCTGAATAATGGCATGTACTTAGGAGGTGTTATTTCCAATGGGCCTTTTGCATCTACACAGGCCTTGCGCCTACTGTTTTTACCACAGAAGTGCTGTAATGACTGCCTGTAATTTAACAAAGTGGATGCAAATTTGTTTTGCTTTATGCTTGTGTTAGCAAATAAGCCCTATTGAGCCCATCTCACAGCATTAGAGTATTGTCTGTCTTTTACAAGTGTCCAAAACATCTTACATTTGCCACTTTCCCTTTTTAGATTTCACTCCTTAGAGATATTACAATTGATAATCCTTGTCCATGATTCTTTTTCCTAACCTTTCAGCATGACTCATGCTTAGAGATTTTTCCTTTCACAACTACACCAATGTTTTAGTGATTCTGATAGGACCCCTTAACACTGCAAAAATGTTTACCTTATGCAGAAGGTTAGATTAAATTCAAGTGTGTACATTATGATGTCAGCCTTTCTATTAATGGTCTTCATAATATATAAGTACAGGTATAGGTCCCATTATCCAGAATGCTTGGGACCAAGGTTATTCTGGTTATTCTTTCCGCAGTTTGGATCTCCATACCTTAAGTCTACTAAAAAATTAATAAAACATTAATTAAACCCAATAGGATTATTTTGCATCCAATAAGGATTAGTAGGCATCAATTACAAGGTACTGTTTTATTTTTCTACAGAGAAAAAAAGATATCAGTTTTAAAATTCTGAATTATTTGATTAAAATTGAGTCTATGGGAGATGGCCTTTCCATAATTCAGAGCTTTCTGGATAACGGGTTTAGGGATAAGGGATCCCATACCTGTATAATGTATACATTTTAGGTAAAAGGTTATTTTTCTGCCCATTTAATAACTGACACTATGGGTCTTCTTGGCATTTCTTCCTGATGTCAGTAATTGTAATGTTTTCCCTTTTTCTTGCAGTCGATTGGTTGACAATCTTGAAGACATGAGGAAAACGGTGACTGGTGATGGGGTGAATCGTTGTATCCTCTGTGGGGAACAGTTAGGGCTGCCAGGAACAAAGTGTGTAGTATGTGAAGACTGCAAAAAGGTAATAATTACACCTGCCATATAGGAAGTATGCATCTTTTTAATAAATGTAACTCAGAGATAGGGAAGCTCTTAAGGCAGGGTTGCCCAGACTTTGTCACCCTGTGATCTACTTTTGCCACCTGACCTCTGTCATGAGATCTACTACAGTTAAAATAGTGCAACGTCTATCATTTGGTGCAATTAGCAGAGAGTATCAATTGATGTTTAACAAATACACATAGAGATATATAAATGCAGTGCCAAATTCACATTTAATGCCCAAATAACATTATACAAGTGCCAACTTCACGTTTAATGTGAAAGGATTGTAGTAGTTTTTACTTCCCTTCTTCATGAACCACTTTGTAGTCTGCACACAGAAACATATATAAAGTGGGAACAAATATATACAGCGGCCTGGTGGGGACAATCTTCTATACTGGGATGAAACTACAAAGACGGATGGCTTGAGCAGCTGCACTCAATCTCCAATATGCTGGGGGGGGGGGGGGGGGGGGGGAAAGAGGTGGCGGGATGTCATCCCACTGCATTCCACCTCAAGGTCTACCAGAAACTCTAAAGTGATCTACTGGTAGACCGCAATCTATCTTTTGGGCCTGTCGTAAGGCAACAAACTAAAAGGACCTAATAAACATACATTAGTAGTGTAGTAGTTACCATTGCTGCTAGTGTAGTAGTGTAGTAGTTACCATTGCTGCTAGTGTAGTAGTGTAGTAGTTACCATTGCTGCCTTGCAGAACTGGGATCCTTATTTTAATTTTACCTTTGCCTGTGCACATATTAATTAGATCCCAAGGCAATCAGCACTAGTATTTGTGTTTATGTGTTGTATGAATGTGATAGCAGATGGGATTGCAAGCTCCACAGGGAGCAGGGACTGATGTGAATAATATGTTGGTGCTATATAATTAAAAGATAATAATGCTCTCCATTTTCTTCTCTATCATTTCTGCTCTTAAATGCACAGTACCACCTACTCTGATTCTTTGCAGGCCCATTTACATTTATTCCCTTAGTTTTACTCATCCATTTGATGGAATCGACAATAATATTTTACCAGTCCTAACTCTGTAATTCCAACCCCTCCCTGTGCTCAAATCTGTCTATATATTCAAGGGATATAAGACAAGGTTGCTAGGATACCTTTTCCCTCAAGCTTCACTGCTTCTTTACCCAACCCTAACCTTTCCAAACTATTTAAAATGATAATTCTTCCTTGTTAATCTTTATGCTGATTCCCCATTCCTGCATATTAGATTTTCAAATCATTCTGTTAAAGTCATAGCCATTTAACCCTTATCCCTTAGAATACGATCACACTCCCTTAGAGCTGGCACTTGGGCTTGCTGGCAATCCAGCAGCCTGTGAACTGGCCCAGGAGAGACTGGTGAGCTGGGATTTTGCAGAATTAGGAAACTTTGCAAATTGCATTTGCCATGGACGTGTATTTGAAATCACAAGAGGTTAAGGGTTCAGATTTAATTTAACACGCCATTAAAATTGATTGGCTGATTTTGAATCTCACAAAAAGTGCTCAGATCCTTCTGAATTCCAAACCAAATCCTGGTTTCAACATATCTTCCAACACCTAAATTGCGTTTTAAAACTATACCCCCAAACAATGTATATTATATAAAAATATACTGCAAGAACAAGCTCATATGTAAAACCCTGCTTCATCTAAATAAACCATTTTCATAAAAATATACATTTTTAGTAGTATGTGCCATTGGTAATGCTAAATAGAAAATTGCCATTTTAAGAATTAAGGGCCGCCCCCTGGGATCCTAGGATTCACAGTGCACACAAACAAGCCAAGGCACACATACATGCTAGGCCTACTCAGCCAATCAATGGACAGAGTTCTGCCTTTTGCTCCAACACTACTTCCTGTTACACTTAAAGCTGCATTGTTACCTGTCAGTTGATCACTGAGGGAGCACACAGCCCATCACTAAATGATAGATCAAGGGAAAGGATGTAAAAGGGCAATATTTACTGATATATATATTCCAGTTTGGCGAGATTCTTTAACAGGCCACTTAACGTAATATAAACTTTCTGTTGGTTAAGTATTCATTTTGGGGGTATAGTTTTCCTTTCCTTCCTGGCCCTCCAGCTGTTGTAAACAACAACACTGAATAGGTGTAAACTGTTATTAAAAGTTGTAGTTCTTAATAGCCACAGAATAGCCATGAACTTGACATCTAATGGTATGAGAAATAAAGCTTTGCAAGAAATAACCCATGTGCTTTTTGATAGTAGGGCCATGACAACTGAGTGTTTGCACTGCAGGCTGATTCCCTCCACAGGCTGACTCAATGGATAATGAAGATGATTTATTAAAATGTCAACACAGATTAAAGCCTTTTCCTTCATGCATATTCTGTATGTATGACTAAGTAAAGGTCCCTTAGCAGAATATGAAATCTACAATTACAGCTAAAGATCTTATTATACAGATGAAATGCAAGACTGCAGTTATGTAATACAAATGTGAAAATGTTGACACTCTGGGGATGATTATAAAGGATTGTTATTGGGCAAACTTTTGTCTTGACCTTATTTCTTTTTAACTTTGTCATATATGAATGAATATGAAAGAAATATACCACTAATGATAGTATTGTTTATTTACAGAATGTTTGCACAAAATGTGGTGTGCAGTCCAACAGTCGTCCCCATTCCATATGGCTGTGCAAAATATGCAGCGAGCAGCGGGAGGTCAGTATTGATTTATGTGCAGGTGGTGGAGAAAAGGAGTTTAAAATATCATAGATTGGTCATTCTAACTTGCCTGTACCATGTTAAACATATATACCTATGGCTTTATTCTGCCTCTATGACATAAAAATCCCTTTACTTACATGCTTAAGAAATGATCCAACACTGAAGCAGTGTTTTTGACAAAATAAGATGAGGGGGCTTAATTTACTAACGTGGGCAATAAATTGGATGAGTGCAGTTACCTGTATCAACCAATAAGGCCGCTGCTTTCCTTTTCTACCTTGTGGTGCTTAATGAAGACTAACCTCTTGTACAGGATACAGGATACTGCTGTAATGGAAAATGCACTTATGCAATTTAGCACCCATATTAATATGAAGTGGAAATAGTCTTATGCTTTAATGGATTTTTATTTCTAATATTTAATATTTTAGCAGAAGAAGCCAATTGCCTTGTATGCCCTTACCATGACCATTCCTCATTTTTCTATTAGAACAAAGAGGAGAAATGGAGAAATGGAGAAAAGAATAGATAGATAATAGATAAGGAGAAGCAATTAAAAAAACACAGAAAATGAGAGAAAAGGAGATAGAAATATAGATTGAATAGTTGGCCTGCAGTCTTATGGTTTTATAGGTTTTCAAATGGGAAAACTCAGGGTCCCAGGCATGCTGGATACCAGATCCTACACTAGATCCTATCTATAAATAAACTGGTATAGAAAGAGTACCGCACACACATGGGCTTAATGCAAAAAGAAAAAAGTGTTTATTGAAAAAAGTATTAAATAAACTGGCTAATATCTTTATTTAGCATTGAGACATTAAGAAACATTATTCAACATTCCATACCAACATGCACTTTTATAATAGTAATATAGATTGTATATATAGATTGTAAGCTCTACAGGGCAGGGACCTCCATCCTCTTGTGTCTTTGACTCTTAACTTATTGCAACTGTAACTGTATCTTGTATCTATCTGTATTTATTGTTGTACTTTGTATTTATCTATTATTATCTTAATAATCCCCTGTTTGTATTAATGTATTCTACTGTACAGTGCTGCGTACATAAGTAGCACTTTATAAATAAAGATATACATACATACATACATACATAACCACCCTTCAACATACATTCTCTTACATATTATGAACCTCCATCTTTTGCAAATCACTTGTATAAAGCTTTTTATTGTGATGTTTACAAGTGTTTAATTGCTGTGATTTGTCTTTCTAGGTGTGGAAAAGGTCTGGTGCATGGTTCTTTAAAGGTTTCCCCAAGCATGTTCTACCGCAGCCAATACCAGTGAACAAATCGAAGCCTCAGAAGCCGTCTGCTGTATCAGAGGATTCTGGTCAAGAGCAGAAACGCTACCCTCGCACTCAGAGTCGAGGTGACTATTCCTTTACTGGTAAATTGCAACATATTCTTCAGGTAAAAGGCTTTGTAACAAAGAGGCCATGCTGAATCATTGGGCCCTACTTGTGAAATATCTACCATAGAAGGTTTAGATGCTGCAGTTGCTGTACAGTATAAATATAATATAATTAGTATGTTGTAGGTTGTTTTGGAGACAAACACAGGCTTCATGTAGGATATATTGCCATAAATAAATGATAGGCAGTTCAGCCAAAGTTCATATTCACACATGAAATAAGAGCATGCATTCAGCCTTGGACTGGGGGGGTCCAGGGCCCCTTAAGGCTGCCACATTAGGGGGCCCCCAAATCTCCAGGGTTCCAGCCCCAGTCATGAGGTCCTCCCAACACCATAACCCCCCCCCCTCCTCCCAGACATCTTGTATTCTCCTTTGCAGCCGCGATTGGGGAGGAAAGGTCAGGGGGGAGCAATCAGGGTTTCATGTGGGGAGTGGATCTGGGTGAGCAGGACCAATGAGGGCCATGGCACACTGGGTTTTACCCAGTGTCCCACCAGCCCAAACCTTTTTGTATTGTGAATTATTTTTTTGTTGCTGTGTTATCAGTGCACAAGTTAATTCTTATGTAACACAAAACAGAATGAAATCCAGTATTTTTTATGACAGCAAAATATGTCAAGGGACATTAGTCAAGTGATGCTGTTTGCATTTATGAATATCCTCTGCTAGACACTATATGGTTTTGGTACGTGATCCTAATGTAATATTGCAAGATAAATATGTGTGATTTACTATGTATTTACTATAATGCTAATTTTTTGTATAACTTTGTTTAAGCCCAAGTGGAGCTTGCTGCTCAGCCAGACCAAGAACCCTATGGTAAGTGGAACTAGTTTGCTTACTGTACAGTACAGAACCAACTATCTTTAAATGTAAAACCGAATACATTATTACATTTGCTTTCCCCTATTACCATGGTAACCAGCTCTAAACATAATGTGCACGCTTTTGTGTGATTTAGGCTGTCACTGCTCATTGAAGCCTTATCTCATATAGTCCTGTTCCGTACAAAAACAATTGTGTGTGGATTGGATTATGTATTTCTGGAGACTCGTTTCCCTCACTTAGAAATGTTTCGTACCCTGCAATTGTTATCAGTTTGCTGGTGCTTAAAGATGGGAGAGGACTGAGCAGTATAGCAATGAATAGTAGGCATGCACAGGGAAACAGACAAGGCTTTTTATGACACCAGAATTCAATGTTTAGCAGAGGCTGCACAGAAGGGAAGAAGGGAACGGAGAGCATGAGGCAAGCAATTTTTTCTCTGCTGACGCCTTTACTGCAGTTTGTTGCAGAGTGAGGTTGTTTAACATTATGACCCACTTTTATGCCTGAAATCAAAGTTCTCAGCAATGTGTTTACCTCATCGATCAACATAAAAGGACTGGTAGTTCAGCTGCTATGCTGTATGTGCCAGTAAAACATACTGCTGCGAGGTGATCAGGAAAGGAATGAGTACAGCTCAGGAAAAAGCAATATGGTTATATGCACATAAATGCATTTATCTGCAGTTTGCTGGTACTAAAAAAAACCCAACCACCTCCCAGAATATTACACATTGCTCAACTTTTTAACAGTTAAGGCAACGTCACCCAGGGAGGCAGTGTACTTGCTTGGTGCAATAATTATTAGTGCAGGATTAGGCATAGAACTATCCAAGGTGGATAGCAGGGGCTGTGAGCACAGGGAAATTCAGAGCATTTTTTTTAATCAACAGACAAGCACTTTAAATTGAAATCACCCATAGGAGCAATGGCAGACAGGGCTCAGAATCACCCCAGCCACTTATTTAAGTTGCAGTTGCTTGAACCCACAGGTGCACTCACTGCCAAAGTGGTTACCACTCAACATCGCTGAGTTCTAGTGACGTGTGGATTGGATATATCCTGCCCCACGTCTACCCCAAACTCTGTTTCTCAACTCAGCCCAAGGTATTGATATTTGCTTTGAGGTCTCCATAAAATCCACCTCTTGTTTAATTGGTGCTGTCCTCAGGTCCTGTGGTAATTAAACTCCATGGCAATTTTTTGTTTCCTATTATTTTGACAAGGTTATCAGATCACATTATCTAACTGATACTGTTATTGTGAAAATGTAATCCTTTCAACCCCCCCCCCCCCGGAGAAAAAAAAAAGGACATTTTTAATTATTTGTATTGTACCTGCTTAGGAGATGCTATCTGCGGATTTACACTTCTCCTATATCTCTTTTTGTTTCTGTTTACCCAGCAGTCACAAATAAATTGTATATTGTCAAATAAGTCCTATTTTATAAGAAAATGCTTTTTTAACCCTATACCATTGTCTTCTAAAGAGTTTATGAAAAACCCTTTATTTCTTGATGTTATTGATTGTTTAGGCTGATGTCAAAATTGCCATTTGCAGAGAAATTCGCATGACCATTTGCATGGGTGCCATTGACTTCAATAGTTATGGTATTTCTCTGCCAGGGTGAAAAGGTTGGAGGAGAATCCTCTATGAGTGATATTAGGCTTTATGTCTATAATGTAGTGAAAACAAATACTTAATCTAACTTGCATCATTGAAATGTAAGGAATATTTGACAGAAATGTAGTTGTTTCAGTTTTTATTTATGGTTCGGTTTAATTAAGCTACTTAAATGGTAGCATAAGCAATAATACTCTTATGAGAAATGGTTTTCTGTTGCTGAATCATTTAATGAATTAACTGTAATGGTTGGTAAGTGATTAGTTTTGAAATGTGGATATTTTCACTTGCAACACATTGATTGCAGTACTTAATCTCTCCACTTTCATAGGCAGCAATGGTTTCAGTGAAGGATGAAGACAAATACTGGTTAAAATATTGGCAAGAAGCAAAGCAAAGCAGGGCACATATTTTACTACCAGTATTTTAGCTGTGTTTGTTTAGCTCCATTTGCTGTTAGCTTGCCTTGTCTTAATTTTGTGTACTACAAATTGCACACTTTGAATAATCTGAAATGTTTAGGTTTGCATAAATACAGTAATTGTAGTTTTATTTCTTTTACAGAGGCTTAACATGTAACTGGAACAGAAATAATAGTATTCCTGTTGTACTGTATGCTTATTCTTGGCTGTATTTAAAGCTGTGCATATTCTTTTTTGTTAAATACCTTTGCAGTTAACTGATACAAATATTAGGAGAGCATTGTATAATTCCTGTAGCAGGGTTGTACGTAATCATTATGTATAAAATAGGATTTGCAATGGCAGTAAGGCAAGCAGAAAGATGCATAAATCTATGCATAAATCTCTAAACGAAACTCTTTTTAAAATATTTTTTAAAATAATATACCTAATAGTCTGACATAAAGATAAAATAATTTAATGTACAACTATGAAGACAACTTTCATTATGGTAATGCTGCAAAAAGGCAGCACTTGTATGTAGATATATAGAGAGTTAATAGACCAAAGTGTAACAAAGGGAGAGTAAGACAGCAAATTGCATGGCTGGTTTTGAAAGGATACTGACACAATTCTTCATTAAATATGAAAGCTAAATAAAATTATTCTGAATTTCTGTGCTTCTAGAAACAGAATCAACTGCTGCCAATCCAGGAAGAACCAATTACCCTCCTCCTGCTCGGAAGGCAGAGTCAAGAATGGCACCAAGTGGTAGTGAATATGAGGGAGAAGAAACCAGAGACAGCTCATACGGTGGTGTAGACAATGACATAAACAGAAGCCCAGGAGGTCAGTTTGCTTCCCAATGTCAATCTTAATTAGGATATAGGAAGAAGTTAAATAGTATCTTTAAAGGAACAGTAACACCAAAAAATGAAAGAGCTTTAAAGTAATAAAAATATAATGCACTGTTGCCCTGCACTAGTAAAACTGGTGTGTTTGTTACAGTAACACTACTATAATTTATATAATAAGCTGCTGTGTAGCCATGGGGGCAGCCATTCAAGCTGGAAAAAAGGAGAAAAGGCACAGGTTACATAGCAGATAACAGATAAGTTCTGTAGAATACAATAGTGTTTTATCTGTTATCTGCTACGTGCCTGTGCCTTTTCTCCTTTGAATGGCTGCCTCCATGGCTACATAGCAGCATATTTATATAAATTATAGTGGACTTTCTGAAGTAAACACACATCTTTTACCAGTGCAGGGCAGCAGCACATTATATTTTAGTTACTTTTATACACTTTCATTTTTTGATGTTACTGTTCCTTTAACAAACTCGCAATGAATTGTATCCTTAACTAACGTGTATTGTGAAATGGCGTAGTATAATTATTTTTTAAGGTTTTGCTAGGGTACAGATATAAATATGACACCATATATTAGGGGAATAGATTCATACTAACTCTTATGTTGTAATTACATTTGTAAGGAATATAAGATATGTATTTTGTTGAGATATCTTGTTATTGTTACTATTGGGTGTTAGGTTTGTTGCTACCTTGTAATTTGCTGGTAAAGTAGCCATGGGATCCAAATGTATTTATATCATACCTAACCATGAGCTCTTCCATTGTCATAATATTACCAATTTATTTCTTCCAAAACCAAAAAAGCCAGCCAAGAGAAATATGTGCCATTGACTTGGCACGTGGCAGTGGAATATAGTGTATAATGAAGGCATGCTAGGCTAGATGAAGTTAAGCTTGTCTACAGAAATGGGTTCTAAGAGATTGTTAAAAGACTGAGAGAGACAGTGAGAAAGGTGAATGATACATAGAGACAGTTCCAGAGAGGGTGTTAAGTCTCAAAGTCTTATGGAGCAGTTTTCATGCATAGGTTTTAAATGACCCTATGATTTGGTATAATCTGAGCCCCTCTAACTATGAAAACACCCTAAAAACATTTTTTCTAATAAACTGGGCATCAGTAGAGGAGATAACTATTTATGTGTTCTATAAGGCTTATTGAACATGGAATCTTTTCTCTCTTGGGATTTTTCAGGTGGCAGAGAAGTGCCATAGAGACCTGAAATGTCATTAATAGAAACTGCCTGTCATCCAGTGGTGACAGGCCAATTACAGCCAGCAAACACGTGCCTGTCACCTTTGGTGATAGGTGTTTCCACTAAAACTGTCAGGATTTGGGATCTTTTATGCTAGTGGAAAAATGCCAGGGGAGAATACCATGAAACTAAACGTGCTAAAAAACAAAATTAAATATTTAGACATCTCTGAGCTGATTTGCACTCTAGACGTCTAGTTTTCGTGCCAGTGTTGCCTTCTTCATATTGTCCTATTGCCATAAAAATAATACTCCCATGACCACTGACAGAATCATTATTTGTATAATATGTATGGTTTATTGATTTTGGATAGAAAATGGGGACTAAAAGGAAATTTTAAAACAAATGTATGGTGATTGGGATGGAGGGTATGAGGATTTCATGGAAGGACCTTTATAACAAACCAATAGAAAACAATTTTAACAAGCCCTTATCAACAATGGCACCAGACAGGGGTGCTCCTTATCTCTATTACTATATGTACAGGCTACAAAATAAGCTTATCAATAAGACAGAATCTAAAGAAATAACTGCTGAAAACAGAGAAAACAAAACAGCCACCTCTCTCTTAGCCTCATTAATGCAAGAACCAAATGCTTTGGTAAATATAACCATTTCATAATAAATACAATGACAAATAGATATGAGTAAACGACTTATGAATGATTTGTTGGCATATTTCTTAAGGGGGAAAAATACACATTGGCACAAAGGCACTCTTTCATTATTATGAATCTTGTTAAAATCAAAATTTAAGAATGAACATTTTATAATTCAACACAGTAAATTGTGTCCTTTGAGAGAAAAGAAAAATTTTGAAGGAGCTAGAGAAAAAAAAAAAAAACCTAGTCAGGACGTAGAGATGACAGGTCTAGAGGGAGACTCTTGCTTTTCATCTTTTTCACTAGTGAATACTTCTATATACAGACGTATATATATATATACATAACTTCTATTAGCAGTATTCCTCAACAAGAAATAGCAATACAATTATATTTTAAAAAATGAGCTATGCTATAGAAAATGAATAATGTCTAACACGCAAGGCGAGTAGAGGAAATGTAGTACAGGTATGGGACCTGTTATCCAGACTGCTTGGGACCTGGGGTTTCCTGGATAAGGGATCTTTCCGTAATTTGGATCTCCATACCGTAAGCCTACAAAAAAATAATTTAAACATTAAATAAACCCAATAGAATTGCTTTGTCTCCAACAAGGATTAATTATATATTAGTTAGGATCAAGTATTACAAAGAAAAAGGAAATATTTTGTTAGAAATATGAATTATTCCTTAAAATGGAGTCTATTGGAGATGGCCTTTCTGTAATGCGGAACTTTCTGGATAACGGGTCCCATACCTGTACCAATTGGCTATGTTTTCCAGTCAGTTACTGAGTCTGTATTTGAAATTAATGCTCACAGGCACAGGAACCCAGCAACTGGAAACCTACTGCTCAATATTTTTTGCTACCCTCATTTTGTCTATTTATCCTCATGTTTCTCTTTATCCATATAAAACAGTTTGACTCAGGCCGTCCCTTTCTTGTCACTGACTAACAAAAAATTCTGCAGATGAGACAGATTATTTGAATTAATTTTACTCTCTTACTTTCTGGGACTTTGGATCTGTGTAAACAATTTGTCAATCTTTTTGCTGTCCATAAACCATTTGAATAGGGCTAATTGCAGATGACAAAAGATCCTTGTATCTTTAGAATTCCTTGATGCTTCCTTGGAATTCCTTGATTGCTGATCCCCAAGGTTTCTTCAATGTATTAATGTCTAAAAAAATGATCTAATATTTTTCTGAAAAATAGAGACATGGGGGGGGACATTTACTGAGGTGTTTTTTACTATTCAATCTGAAGCAGACTGATCAAAGCAGATTACTGATTGGTTGCCATGGGTTACTGCTCTTGTGCAAATTTTCCTTTATTAGCAAATGAGCCCTCATGTGTTACAGCTGCAGCAGCCAAGACTGAAGTGTTGTTGCTGGCCAGCGCAAGTGAGCAACAGAGGCGGGGGGAAGCAAGGTATTAACTTTAATACGCCAGAAACCTTCAAAAAAGTAATAGTGAATGTGCTGGTATCATACACCTAGTGGGTTCCAATGGTTGGAAAAAAAAAAAAAAAATCACGCACTAAAATTATTTTCTACATAAAACAGTTTACAAGGTTCCTTCAAATCATTCTGCTGTTTAATGCACTAATTAGGAGTATAATAAAAATATTATAAATGTGAATGTGAATTGCTCTGTTAAATACTTTGCATTAAACTGTCAAACCAGCAAAATTATCTGTTAAACCATAATTAATAACTTACAATGGCCTGCAAACGACTAAACCATGAACCTAAATGCGCAAAAAAAAACAAATTAAATATGTAGAAGTCTCTGAGCTGATTTGCACACTAGACTTCTTATTGTCCTGTTGCCATGACAAAATCATTATTTGTATAATATGTATGGTTCATTGATTTTGAATACAAACTAGGGGCTTCTACATTTTTCATTTGCTAAATTGGTTTTAAAGACAATTTTCCTTATAGATATAAACTTTCAATTATGAATATGCAAACAGGACAACGCTTTCCGTGTTACATTCCTCAAATCTGTTTGTAGAACCAAAAAGTGCAATCGCAGCCTGCAATCTTACCCCCATGAAAAAATAACTGATAACTTAAAGAAAAGTTATGAAAAAATGATTCCATGGAATCCGATCCAAAAGACCCCCACCAAAAAAAGACAGATAGAAACTAAGTTCTAGGCACCTGTAGATTGTAAGCTGTTGTGTACAGGGCCCTCTGATCATATTGTCACTCTGTATACCCTAGAATTTATTGGGTCTTTAACAATTGCAGGCACTGTAGCTTTAAGGTATTTCAGTAACTAGGAGTTGGTTACAGTCAGTGCCGGGCCAAGCCAGCCGGGTGCCCTAGGCAACCTGGTCAGCTTGGCTCACCTAGATTCTCCGCCACATGTGCTTGCGTGCATGGGGAAACCAACAAGGCGGCGGGGTTGCAGGCCGCTGGTGTGGGGACTGCAGTAAGGAGGAAAGTGCCTGGAACTAGAGGTAGGTGAAAGAAGAGCTACCTATCTGGCACCCCCCCCCCCACCGTTGCGCCCTAGGCAGGTGCCTCTTTTGCCTACCCCTAGTTCCAACCCTAGAAATGACCAGCACATGGTTTTCCTAACAATTTGATTTCTTATTAAAAGATACTACATTTCTTACATAGGGTTCAATAGGACCATTGGCATATGTCCATCTCCACTAGGCTCAACATAGTAAACTATGCACAAAGGCACAGATATGATACTGGTAGCTTTGGATGGACAGAATCTCCCTCCCTGATGTTTGTACAAACCTATGTAAGTTTGCTGCTAGATTAGAAGTGTCCATTTTTACTTTCTGAAAAATTCTCTCTGAAATGAGTGTCATAAGCATTCATCCTGTGCACTGTATTTTGGATTGTGCCTGTTCCTATGTGCCCTCGGTATCAACTGTATCTACTGTATGAGTGCTTTAAGGGCAGGAAGGCCAGGGCTATAGATTTAGAATTCTGCTGAGTTGGGGAGTCAAGTAAACAGATTGAGCAAATATCTATTTCTCTAAGTATATTTTTACATACAGTTTATAACAAGAATAGCATTACCTCCATCCCCATTTAAATCCAGTAGGCTTTAGCTGTGATAATAAAACCCTTAATCCTAAACATTAAATGAAACATCCGCTGAATGCTGAATACAATCAGAGTAGAACACTTATTTCCCAGACCAATATGCAGAAGGGTGATAATCAACATTATGCTGCTCCTTTGTGTTAGAAAGAAAAAAAGACTTTTTGTGAAGACTCCATTAACAAAATCACTCTGCCTGAGAGATTGCATTTGTGGAGGAAGATGTTATTGTGACTAAGGAAATGGCAGGTATTCCACCCTGAGCCTTTATTATTCCATAGAATAGCTATGTTTATCCTAAACCACGGCATTCTATTATGAAGAGCAATGGTGGCTGACCTCTTCTACAACAGGTCCCCTAAAGGGCTGTGTAGGTTAACTGGCAAAATGAAAGTCAAATTCTTTGTTCTGAAAGAGTAAAACGGGATACATGTTGTGATCACACACACATACACATACAACAAACCTCTTTGGTTAGTATTCAAGTTCTTTCTTCAGTGTTTCTCATGCTGGTTTTCAAATGAAGAATTTAGCATTGAGCTGGCAGTGGTAATCATGCAGCTGCAATCTCTTGAGAAACAAATTACAGAAAGGAAATAATTACATTGCTGATTGTAGAACTGGAACAGTTCTGAACTTTGTCAACATCATATTCTGTAATGATTTTTACCATTGTTAAAAAGAATGAGAACTTTTAGGTAGGAAAAAAAATGCTTCTGTTACCAGATCCAGAATTAACTGAACATTACCAGCAGCAACCTGCTTGGGCTAAAGTGCATTTACTAAGAATGTATATAATGTGGGGTACTGTGGGTGCTAATATTTTTTTAGTAATTGGCTGAATTAACCCTTTAGTGAACACACTATCGGAGACTTGTAGTTAAATGCTTAGAAGAGAAAAAACTGGAGGCCCCTACAATCTTGTAGATGAACACAGTAACAGCTTTATTCAGTCACTAGCACAGCTTTTTGAGTCTTAGTTGTTCATACAATACCCAGTAGTAATGTTATCAAATAGAGAACAATAATGCCCTGGCTGCTAGGTTCTTTCCTACTGCCTACCTTCCTGATGCTCTTCCTTTAGATCAGGTAGCTCTACAATGCAGTGGTTTTTGGCACAGGAAACACATTGTATCAGGGGTGCCTTCTATGCAACAACTAGACCCTACCTAGTCCTTGATCCAAATATATTGGGTCCCTGACTGGTCATGTTCTGCAAGGGTGCTGACCCCTTATTTACTTCTTGATGGAACCTCAGCCGCTCGGCTGCTCAACCTTCAACCTAGACCTATTTCTCACAAATCTGGCCTACCATCAGCTCAGATTATTGCTTTGCTTGCCTTGGTACCTCTTTGAATTAACAGACCTCAGGCTCCTTGGCTCCTTGCTCTCTCCCTTATATAGGCTATCTAGGGAAATTGTCTCCTTAGTGCCACAGAGGAGAACCTGCTCTTTATCTTTCACAAGGGGATTTCCTACTAAACGATGCCATCTATTGGCTCAAATAACAATAACTACTAATCACATAAAATATACTTATTGATTTATATCTACCCCTTATATGCAGCTGCCGGCCTGCAAATGAAATCCATGGGAAATACTGAAATACTTTTATATGATTTAACTTTCCTTGACAAATACACAGCAAGTATTCCCGAATTCTTAATCCACATGCCTTAGCAAAACTAGGTCAAAGGCTGAGAGGGGGTTCCACAAAAGCAGGCTCAGTGCTCAGTGGTCCTTACCAATACCTCCACAGAAATACTGTGCTGATTACCAAAATCCACATTATAGCTTTCCTGATATTTGCTTTGTAAATTGGGCATTGTGTAATAGCACTGCTTCTTCAAGATTAACTATTATTCAACTATTAATTCACAGAGGTTTGTTGAATAAAGTTTTCCAAAAGTTAGTCATTTGGATATAAATTTCAGAAAATCTAGGTAGCACTGTGTCAATGAGCTCATTTTTCATTCATAACAGTCTGGGGCCACAACAAATTCTATATGTTTATTACAGATACATCAATCTCACAACAGCTGCAGCAATTACAGTTTGGTAAGGAACAGCTTGCCTGTCTGACTACTTAAACTGTAATTTGTGTCTTTTGCTGGGATTTAATTGAATCATTGTCTGGTCCTACACAGGTATAAGATTCAGTATATGTCTCCAAGCAATTTCAGTACAATCAGAAAAGGCCAAACTCTGTCCCTTGAGTCACATCTTCTGAGCATTGTACTGAAATAGGTTGGATTAGAAGTTTTAATGCTTTTTAACCTATGTGCTTGCCTTCTGGGAGCATTCACTTGCTGCACTGGGCAAATAACCTTAGCCAATACTGACCCAGTGTCTGTCTGCAGGGACAAATGTAATGGCGCATAATTTAAGTGCTCATTCAGCTGTGCAACTCACATGGCGATTACTAAATTACTGAATCTCTTATTCCATTATAATAATATTTTATTGTTGTAGACGTCAATAAAAACTGCATTCATTACTTTACATAACTAAAGGAACTGCATGAGAAAATGCACTTGTTAAGATGAGTAGAGATGTAGCGAACTGTTCACCAGGGAACTAATTCACGCGAACATCGGGTGTTCGCAAGTTCGCGAACTTTTCGTGCATGTTCGTAATTTGGGTTCGCTTGGTGTTTTTCCGCTGCGTTTTTTCTCGGCCTAAAAACGCTGCACAAGCCACACATCGTGTTTTTCAGCAAATCCCGTTTCCATGGTGCTAATAGTGCGAAATAGCAAAAAATGCCGCGTATTTCCGCTAGGTCTGCCAGTTGCCTTTGCGTATACATAGGAATAGCTTGCGTTTTTACGCAACGCTGTGTCAACAACGTATTTTTCAGAGAAATTTTTGCCCTTGATCCCCCTCCTGCATGCCACTGTCCAGGTCGTGGAACCCTTTAAACAACTTTAAAATCAGTTTTCTGGCCAGAAATGGCTTTTCTAGGTTTTAAAGTTCGCCTTCCCGTTGAAGTCTATGGGGTTCGCAAAGTTCGCGAACTTTCGAACTTTTTGGCGTAAGTTCGCGAACTTTTTTTTTGAGGTTCGCTACATCCCTAAAGATGAGATGTGTAAAACAATGAATAAAACGGGTTTTCACACTGAGACTGGAAGAATTCTCTTTTTATGAAATTTCAAATTAATATTTAAAATAACATTTTTTTTAAAGCAGAAAGGACAAACCTGATTGCCAATATTTCTCAACTGTCCTGAAGACATTTCCATTCATCCAAGATTGCTCCTTTTCTGTACTGAGTTAATGTTGGGGCTCATTTATGTCCGTAAGCACGATGGGCAATTTTGGGCGCAGTCATCATGTTTGTTCCCAGACCTTTCTATAGGGATCTGGCTTGTATCCAGAAAAGAGAATACATCTTGGCTGTGCTTGATATCAACTTGAAAATGGTATCCTTAACATTGCCTCACGTTTAATGTTCCACTGCCTCTGATGTAAGCAACTTTAATAGTGTCTGTAATGTCATCAGTGTTAATGACTACCTTTTCTTGGTACTCTTTATTATATGTCCCAGTTGTACATGGGCACAATATGCTCTAATATGTAAACTTCAGCATGAAAGATCATAATAAAAGTATTTTTCCTACCCATATATTATGTCCTTAATTACCTGTGTTTAGTAAGCTCTCTCATTTTATTTGCACATGCATTGACTGTGGTAATTTCAAGCAGAAGAACCACTATTTATTATAAGAGTTTTTGTGCATAGTTTGTGTACTGTTTTTGCATGGATGAGTTTGTGTAGTTATATGGTTTGTATGTGCACTGCGCAGTAAACACGTTGAAGCAAATCGTTTTGTGTGCATATCCTTTTTGTGCTCATTAGAATCCACAGATTGACAGTCTGGGTCTGCAAACCCTTTCACCTGTGCATTTTCACTTTGGGGGCCCTCTTTGCCATGGGGCCCCTGACTGCAGTGCCACTGACTGCAGTGCCACCTGTCCCCCCATGATTGCCACAATACCATTTATACCCCATGTCTGGTCTGGGATTCAACATAGGCCCTGGCATTTCAAGTACAGAGAACCCCAAACAACCCCCACCAGCCCAATAAATAGTGACTATCTATGGCGTCTTACAGCAGCCCAGTTTGGGTCTGGCTAACTTGTAGGGAGTGGGAGATCTTCTCAAAGGACAAGGAAAATACAGAAAGCAACTTACTGGAACTCCCTTCTTATACCAAAAAAACAATTTACTATGATGACAGGCCTTCTGCATAGGCTTATTACACTTTTTCACATGGAATATATTTTGAGTACTTGTGTCTTTTCTTATTTGCAGGTGTGAAACGTGGCAGTTCAGTGCAGGGAACAAGACCTACCTCTGCAGTCCAAGGAAGTAACATACAGCCTACCCAACAAGGTACTAACTTGAGCCATAGGGTAACTGGAACAAAACAAAAACAACAAATTCTGCAAAAATGCTGAGACCTTATTGTAGCGGAAGTGAACCTCTGCATGGAAGGGTGCATAATATACATAGGTGGTGCATCTAGGTGTTGAAAAAATTAGACTGGTAAATGCACTCCAAGTATATGGAGTAATTCATGTTACAGTAGAGTTCCACAGTTATGAAACACTTCTTTTTTTGCATAAATAACTGGCTGTCTGGCCAATTTTATACTATTTTTAAATTAACAATTCAGTGGGACAGCAGTGATAGGTAAAAAACTTGCTGCAATTTGAATATAATATTTAATATATATATAATTATTTGTTCTGGCAGTTCATAGAAATGATTTTCAACTTTTCTATACATAGTTACATAGTAATATTGCTTTTATTTTCAGCACCTCCAGCAAGTGCTAGACCAGCAGCAAGGCCAACTCCTGCAAACAGATTTCCAGAAGAACAAGGTTGGCAAATGACTGATATTTTTTTAGGGCATATGCATCACCTGTTCTAATAAACCTGCCATCAGAATTCTAAAGAAACCCCGATTCAGAGAACTATTCAAGTTTTATGTTATAGGGCCCTCAACCATATAAGGTTAATTATTAGTAATTTATTAAGATTCTTATTACATGGCAGCTCTGAAACCAGTACACTTAGCATCATTTAATAATAATCCCTGTAGCATCAGATTATATGACAGACAAACCTCATTTTCTGCTTGCTAATTTGCTACAATCCCTAAGATAAGCTTCTCAACAGCTGCTCTAAGCACACTGAGCATGTGTAGTGTCACTGACAAAATCAAGGATGGGGAACTGTGGCAACTGTAAAGACCTGGACCATTACTAATATAGAGATGCTGAAACTTTAGGCTGGTTCATTAGGGCCTGTATTTAATATATGGTATTTCAAGCCATATTCATGCTTAATGTTTAGTTCTCCTTTAAAGTGTTTAACATTCTTAACAAAGGGAGGAATTCTATTATTTTGCTTTAATTAACACCCCCCCCATGGATAAATGGGAGGAGCTTAACTTTTTTTTTAACTGCTTTTTCCAGCTTCCATCACTGTATTACTGCTTTTTATTAGTACTAGTACAGACCTCTTCTCATGTGTACTTATTATAATGGTCATATAGGTGGCACTACCCTTCCTGCTTCACAGCCAGAGTCAACCTACTCTGCATCAGTTCCTAGAAATGAGAAAGCTGATAGTTTCACGCCACAAGGTGTAAGACAGGATCGTCCCCTTCGACAGGCTGCGTCGTACACTTCATCTGTTCCAACAGTGGCAGCGCCTTCTGCACGGCAGCCACAAACACAAGATGAAGAGGAGGAGGAAGCAAATAGCTATGACTCCGATGAAGCAAGTAAGGAGAAGCAATACACTAGGCCTCACTCATATTGTGGCTTCCCTTCACTTTACTGGTTGCTCTGTGATATTTCCAGATTTTAGAATTAATTTACATTAATTTAATTAGCATGGTAATCAGCTATTTTCTAGTTCAAAAAGGTGGCCATGCACAATGGCAGCATTGTCCAATGACTTTTACTTGGGAGCATCATTTTAAATAGATAAGATACCAATTTAATTGGTATTAAATGTATTTAACAAACATTGCATTTGTGTCTGAGATTAAAATGTGTAAAAATTTAATTTGTTTTTTAGCCACACTTGGCTCTCTGGAATTTAGTCTTTTCTATGACCAAGAAAACAATTCTTTACATTGCGGTATTATCAAAGCAAAGGTAAGTGTTAATGTTATACAAATACATAGCTGTCTTTGACCATATTATTGACAGTATCAATGAATACAAAGAGCAGGGTAGCAATCTAGAGCATTTTTAAATGGCAGCATTTTGGTCCTTAAATGAATAATCTTGCTCTTGCACAGGTAGTTTTTCATGGTGTATTATATATTGCACTATAGTTACCTGTAGTTTCATTTTGTGCTTTTGCATTTATTTCTATTTCTGTGTATGCTGTGCAGTTTGCTACTTTGCGCCTTTGGGCATTTAGAAGAATAGAGTTTTTGCAAAATGACTACTGAAATGATGGTCTTCAAGAAAGTATTATGAGATATGACAGAGAGCAAAACTTCATCTTCATCACAAGTGAAATGTTTAAATAACTGGCACATACTTTCTAAGAAATAATTCTAGTCAGTGTCGGACTTGGAACCCAGGAGCCCACCAGAAAATCTTAGGCCCTAGGCCCGTTTTCTATTATTCCTCCTTTCTTCACACACCCTTTTTATTCTCCTAGTCTCTTCTATTAACATGCTAGTATCTATTCTTCCATCTGTTTCTCTTCTTTGTTCCCATTCAGAAATAGGGAATGATCATTGAAACAGGCCAAATGGTCAGGAGCAGGAGGGCCCACTTACACCTGAGCCCACTGGGACTTTTTCTGGTATGCTGGTGGGCCAGTCCGATACTGATTCTAGTATTGAGTAATACTAGATACTGATCTTTTTGAATCTAAAAATCTAAAATCCTTAAAGGATAAGTAAACCTTAAAAAAACTGAATGCAAAATTGCTCAGGGTGGTTTTCCAAGCACTTTTGCAATTTACATTATTGATTTATTTTTTTCAGTTTCAGAGCTACTTAAGTTTTTATTAACTACCAATATAATGAATTTTGTAACCGTGCCACCTGCTGGTCATTTCCTGTACTTGTACAGTCAAAGACGGCCAAAGGCAGAGATTTGTATTCAGAAGGAAAACAGAAGTGTCCTGCTGTTGCTCTGCTCAGAAAGAAGATGGGAAAGGACATTTGAGGCGTCTAAACTCTTTCCTGAGCAAAGCAACATCAGCATGCTTCTCTGTTTTTTTTCCTGAATATATATTTCTTTGACTGTACAACTACAGGAACTGCCAGCAAGTGGCATTATTGTTACAAAATGAATAATTTTGGCAGTTAAAAACATTGCTAGCTCTGAAACTGAAAAAAAAAATGTAAATTGCAAAAGTGTTTAGAAAAGCACCTTCAGAAATTTTACTTAAACATTTTTTTTATGGTTTACTTATCCTTTAACACATGACACCCAGCCCAAGTAAACACACAAATAATTATCTACATTACAATCAGACATTTTTTTTCCATTTCTTAAAAATAGGATCATTAACTGAAGTGTTAGTTTTGATTATTTTATCACAGAAAACTTTGGGGATTTTCTTACCACCCACTAGCAACACCAAGTAATAGCGTTAGCTTTAGCAAGAACAATGCCACGTGTTTGTTTCTGTGAAAATGAATTCTGATGCTATCTGATTTGGCAAATTTAATTAAGCAGAGGAGCAGGGAGCGTGTGTTTTATATCACTGAACATATTTCTTTTTATTACTGAGCTTTCATTTGGTAAAATCTCCAAGACCCGCAGAGGGTTGTAGAGGCTTTCCTGGATAATTAGAGGACCAAGTATACACAACAAGCAATTTGTTCCCCTAAACCCTGTTGTCATGTGATGAATTTAGTTGGACAATGTATTGATAATAGTTTATACTTTTTTCACAGTCATGACGACACATCTAAAGGAGAGATGTAACAAAGGCCTTATTTACTGTAAAATGAGAGTATTATTATTGCTTTTTCATACTGAATACTATACTAAAGCAAATCTAATTGTGAATACTAGTGATGAGCGAATCTGTCCCGTTTTGGTTTACCGAAAAATTTGCAAATCTTTGAAAAAAAAGAAATAGTGAAAATGGCACACATCCAAAAAAAATTGATGTGCACATAATTTTGTTGATGCGCACGAGTTTTTGTGCGCACATCAAAAAAATTACGCATATGGCAAAAAAACAACAGGCGAATTATTTTTTTTACACAGGACATTGTATTATTTGCTCATGTCTGTTGCCAGTAAATATAAAATGAGTGATTTTGGCCTTGGTTCAATTGAAACCCCCTGAACAATCTGCACACATTTCATGTCAATTTTAATTCTATATTTTGGTATGAAATGAGGTATGTACCTTCCCCCACTACAAACAAAGGTATCACCAACACCTCTCCATAATACAGGAAGACTGTTTGGAATGTTTAGTTACTAATCATGTTTTTTTTTCTAGGGCCTAAAACCCATGGACTCCAATGGTTTAGCTGATCCTTATGTAAAGCTGCATCTTCTACCAGGAGCTAGTAAGGTAATGCAGAGTGATTGTTGAAACTTAATGCTCTGGTTGAATAATATGCAGTTTAAAATGCTGGGGGTTTCTCTTCAGAGTACAGCAAATCTGTATTTTGTCTGTTCATATTAAAACGTATTATGCTGTCTGTTCTATTGGGACACAAGGCAGAAATTTGACTTTAGAATAAGTATAAATACCTTAAATTTACTGGGTATTTACAAGTGCAATGTTGCTCTCAAAGTTTAGTAATCTATAGTATCAATTAGATGCTACATTCTGACCTGTCCTTAGGTTATTGGGACTGGAGCAATCTTTGCCTAGACTGCTGCCTACAGTTAGCCAGTGGTATATATACTGAAAGGTTGAAATTAATGGCAAATGATTATTTTTCACCAACATTTGCTGTGTAACTATAACCCAGTTCCATGAAGTTACATGTCCAGACTATAATCTTATGTAGGCCTTTTCGACAACATAATATAACAACATAATAATTGTTAAACATATATATGACAAAAAGGGGGATTAAAACTGTGTAAAAGAAGCAAATTAATACATCATTAAACAAAGGCAAAGTAAAGAGTAAATAGGTCACAAAGTATGTGTCTACTCTTTTGTACGACTGCATTATAGTTGCACAGAAAAGCAAGAAAGGATCCTGTCCTCACAACACCCACGAGACACTGCAATTAATGATGTGCATACTTGTGTTGATTTAGTATATTATATGAAATGGAGGGTGGCAGAGTTAGCAAAGTCTATATACATCTCATTCACCCTTCAAAATTGTAACCCATTATCCAGAAAGCTCTGACAGCAATCACATTTTGCATAATGTTAAATTCAAATACAGTTCTTAATTTTTGACAGATTTTATATTTCTATGTAGTAAAAAGACCTAACAAACATAATGTTAATGTGTACATTAAAAAACAGCTAATTAAGCTATTGTGAAGGTCAAATTGTCTATAATATCAATTATATTTATACAGGCTGTGCACAAATATGAGGTGTGTGCATCTAAATGAGCGGTTGTCCTAAAAAGGACTACTTCACTGGTATCTAGCATACATTTATCTTTTCTCATTTTTTGTGGGAGAGAGACTCCAATTCTTTTGGACTATGTGAACACTTTAAATAAAATAAAACAAAATGGTTCTCTTTGCTCCATCAACACTCACAACATCCCAGAGATCTGTTTTCGGGGTTATCTTTGATTTTGTCCTATCCATCACTTCTTATATCCAATCAATAACTAAATCACGTTACCTTCATCAATGTAATATCTCTAAAATATGTGCCAAATATACTGCCAAAATTCTAATTTGCTTTTTCATCATGTCACATTATGACTGCTGTAAACGCTCTCTTGATTGGCCTACCTATACACAAAGTATCACTACAGCCCATGATATTTACAGCTGCCAGGTTCATACATTTTACTAACTGCTCTTCCTCTGCTATACAACTTTGCCAGTCTCACATTTACATAACATTTATCTACTGACCCTGATGACCAAGGCACCTGGCAGTTCTGCACCATACAGTATCTCTAAACTTGTCTTCAAGTATTCACCAAACAGCTCATTGCGTTCTATTAACGATCTATTCCTCATTATCAAGACCTCAAATTTCTAAATTAAAGAATTTGCTACAACTGAAACCATTCTCAGGGATTCCCTTCCTCGCTCCATCAGAAATCCTGTTACTCTTTTAACTTTCAAGCAGTCTTTTGAAACAAATTGCTTGACAACTAACCCTAATCTAGCCTAACATTCCATCATGCTACACTATAAACTGCTTCAACCTGCTAATGCTTATCAGTGAATCTCTTTCCTAATTCTGTCCAACTCTGACCTTTGCATCTAATATCCCCTCCCCTTAATGAGAATGGCACTTTTTACTGTCTATATTTTAGTATGTTTAATATATATTATACATAAAGAGGACCAGCACATGGAAACACTTGTCTGGGGTTGTTCCCCTGTGGTTTATTAGTCAAAACTGTAAACACAACATTTCATTGGCATGCCCCTTCATCAGGTGCACCTGATATAAAGGGGTTTTCTGCCCCAAAATGTTGCACCTCTGCAATAAAATTTGCAAGGGCTTGCCCTGCTTCTAATCACTCTGTGTGTAGGGAGAACCCGGGTAATAACTTCTTAAAGGGACAGCGCCCTTACCTGGACTCGATAGGCCACGTCAAAATCAAGGGAAGCACTCCAAGAAGTCATGTAACAAAAATCACTTTATTCCCTCGTCTTGTCTGGGAGTCACAGCATGCAGGTCAAATCACAATGTTCAAACAGGCTTTCTTCAATCATGCAATAAACATATACCATGCCCGTGTCTAGAAGACATCAGCCTTACCAGAGGTAGCTACCTTTGTCTCTTCACCACTGTCCCCAGTCTCAGTGGGATCTCCTGTCCCCACCTAGCTCAGCAATCCGGCACTCCCTGCGGTGCCCCTTTGCTATTCCACCAGGAATTTTACTGGCAGACTCTTAGCCGAAGCTCAACTAACCCTCTTGTAGCCTACCCCTATCCGCTTGGGTCCCTATTCTGTGGATGATCCACTGGAAACACTGTTTCCCTCTAATCTCCTGGTTGGGGCAATAGGCGGCCCATGCTACATAACCCTGACTCAGACACCTAGTGCCTGCTCCACTTTCAGCTGCCCTGTTCTACCCTTTCCTTACCCTACAGGTGGTTCTTCTTTTCCTTCAGCTGGCCTCTTCCGTGTTCTCCCACAAAGACCCTTAATTCTGGGTGTGGTCCCCTTTTTATACCTTCTACCCCACACTGCCTCTAGTGGTCGGGGTGTGAACTACACTTATACAATCCCAATAAACATTAACTAAATTCTGCTGCCACCTAGTGGTCATACCAAGTAACAACACTTTCCCACATACAAATTAACACACAATTTTCACCTTCTTACATGTGTGCCATTGCTTTTCTCTCCCAGTACTTCAGCACTGGGTGGCTGTGATAGGGTGTGCCTGCGGACATTATATATAACTGTTTGATATATACATCTTTCTGTTGTACAGTACTAAAATACTAGCACTTTATAAATGCTTTTTATGAATAATAACAACAGGAAAGAAAGTTTTACCTTTCACAATACTAACAAAAGCCAAGTTGGATTTTTTTTAATTATTGATGTAAATGTTAGGAAGTACATATTTTTCACAAAACACTATTCATTTGGCTTAAAGTGAACACTGGTGTGTATATCTGCTTTCTTATACATAGGCCACAGTGTTTCATAGAGATTATTACCCATGAGTAATCTAGGTTCCTTATCGTATTAAACAACAGTTTATTTAATCAATAGCTTTTGGAGTGTTTGTAGAGACTTAAGTACCCAAAGGAAACCCATAAAAAATTCTAACATCACCAATTGCATAACTACAGCACATTTCCTTTTAGACCCACTGTTACTTCCCTAAAATAGTCATTTATACACACAAACAAAAAATGCATGCTCTAATATAAAAATCAGGCATTCATTGTGGTTTTATTACAGTGTATAAAAAGAACAGCAGAGCATGCTTTTAAAGATGCATAGAAGTGTTTCTTTTGTGTAAATATGAACCTGACTGGTAAAATTAATTGTGTTATTCTTTATATTTAGGCTAACAAATTACGTACTAAGACTCTGAGAAACACACGCAACCCTATATGGAATGAAACCCTTGTGTATCATGGGATCACTGATGAAGAACTGCAGAGGAAAACTTTAAGGTTGGGAGAACAATGTCTTTTATTTCCAGATTATTATTGATCCAGAGCAAAACTATCCTATTCAGCAAAGGGTTTGGATTGTTTTATGGACAGTGAAAGGGTCAAATAAATGATTCAATCACACGTATGACAATATTTATTATAGGAGTCATTAAAGGAACCAAAAATATTGCCCTGCATAGACATTTACTGCATTTCCAATGGGAAACGTAGTTATTGACATGTTAATCAATAAAGTGGTTGCTAAGGGGTATATAGGGTCATGTGTAGTCCTGAGTGAACTTACACTAGCATAAATACACCATAACAGGTTATCATGTGTGTCCAGGTAGTAATTTCCAAGGTGACACCCCAAAGTATAGGATATATATAAAAAAAAATCAATTTAGGGCAAATGCAGAATCAGTGCTTAAAGTGAAGATTTTGCCAACATGACATGTTTCAGGCATGAACAGACTCTTTTCAAATATGTACATAACTCATACACACAAATATTTACTGAACGCACAAGAATTACCTCTGCTATACTTCTACTCACCAACTAATGGGACCGATGGTATGTAGTTCTTCCATTTGGGATAGACAGTAAACAAATTCTGTTCACATATATAATGTCCATATCGGCAAACTGTCCCAAAATATATATGGCATTACAGTCCATAATAATCAAGTCAAGTTGCATTAGTAAGATTAGTAGCTTAATCCTGGTACTGCCTAATACATGGGCCTACCCTAGGAACAACATGATGCTCTTATACTTAGGATACTGCCCATTGTTAGCATTAACAATATACTTTTCCTATACAGTACGGGATTCATTATTTAAGTTACAGAAAGGTCATCGCCTGTTTTAATCAAATAATCCAAAATTTGAAAACATATTTGCTTATTCTTTGTAATAATAAAGCCAGCTAATCCTTATTGGTGGCAAAACAATCCTATTGGGTTTATTTAATGTTAAAATGATTGTTTAGTAGACTTAAAGTATGGAGATCCAAACTACGGGAAGGTCCCTCATCTGGAAAACCCCAGTTCCCCAGCTTTCTGTATAACAGGTTCCATACCTGTACTCATATTTCTATCTATAGGTAGCAATATATTCTGCTGTTACAAGCGTTCCATACTGGTACATTTTAGTATTGCCATTAACAAAGTAGAACTTTTAGACATATAGGTATATTTGGCCAATTGGGTATAGATAGCTCTGCATACGTGGACATCAGTTCTAGAATGGATTCTGTGCTAGAAACCAATGGTTTATGGATTTTTTGTTGCAAATATAAAGTAAAGTAAATGTGGGAGGTCAGTGTTTACATATTTCTTAACAGGTTCCTTTTTTACACTATTTTCCCAAATGCCATAATCAGGTGGTTGACCATGTTTAATTTTTGAGTCAAGTGGAATTTTTTTAATAAAATATGGTATTTTACACCAAAGATATCAGGAATCATAGTTGGGGCTGCCTGATGCGGCTGAGGCACTAAAGGCCATATTTAATAAATGGAAGTAGAAAATAAAGGAATTGTACTGCAACCTTGAATTGTCTTGGAACCTATACTTTCTTTTAAAAAAGCATCATTTATATTTCATTTTAACTGATGATCATACAACTGAATTGCAGAATCTCTGTCTGTGATGAGGATAAGTTTGGCCACAATGAGTTTATTGGTGAAACAAGATTTTCCTTGAAGAAGCTGAAACCAAACCAGAAAAAGAGCTTCAATGTTTGCCTGGAGCGCGTGATTCCGGTATGCTGAGGGGAATACACAATTGGGCCATCACTCTGCTACTTGCTTCACTTCCACTGTCTGTTTTACTCTTAGAATTAACATTTTTATTACTTTAACTGCAGATGAAACGTGCTGGGACTACAGGATCTGTTCGTGGAATGGCTCTCTATGAGGATGAAGTAAGTCAGTTAGAAATGTGCATATTGTTTCCTTGTAATGTTTCATTATACATAAAAATAGATATTTACTGGACATTTGCAATCATTTATATTATTTTGACAATGAAGATTTCCAGACCAATTATCAAAATATAATCCCTGTTCCAGGTTCATTGTTATTAACAATTAAGATTGTATCTCTTTTCAATTTGTGGAGTATTACATACAGAAGAAATTCTGAAGGAAATTCTAGGACCATTTTTTAAATGAAATCAACACTTCTATGATTGCCTGATTATATATTCTATGAACCCTGTCACATTTATACAAAATACATGTCAATTTTACAGCAGCTTTTGAAGGATGGGAAGAAACTGCCAGTAATAAATCCATACGAGAACATACAAACTCATTCTGTATAGTTAAGAAAAACGTAATCAATTGTTTGCCCATTGCTAGTTGTTCATTCAGCATGTATACCAGGGCTGTGTTGAACCCAAAAGCCCAGTTTCATCAAACATTAAAAATTGAAACATAAATTGTCATTTACAATGGTTGTGTTACTGAATCCCAGATCACTGTACCATCCATGCAATCGAGCAGCTTGAATTCACAGTATTCATGTTCCATGGTGTTTAAAGACCAAAGTGCTTTTGCTGGCCCAATAGGTGTACCAATATATACTGTGTCTGTACTTTGACAGCAAAAGGATTCAGAGAAATCTAACTATCCCGATTTTCGCAGGACAGTCCCGATTTTGACAGCTCAGTCCGCAGTCCCAGATTCTTACTGAAAATTCCCTCACTTCCTTTTGATCTCCTGCATTGAACCTGCACTGAACTCTAAAAAGATACAATATTTCCCAAACTTAATGAAATAAGTAGCTTTTGGCAGAGAGCCCAGAAAAGTTAACAAGCCACAATGTAACTAATAAGCTAAACAGGTCTCTTAGGGGAATTGAGGCTTAAAGGGCAATTTCACCTTTTTAAGCAAAACTGTAATAACACATAAAAAGACCCCAAAACCCCCAGAAATTTGTTCAAACATTAAATATCCTGCCAAATTTTGTAAAATGGGAGTGGTATTTAGGGGGTGTGGTTGCCAAAAATGGGCATGGACAAAAAAATTGCCGCACTGCATGCACCATTTCTTTTTGTTCATCTTTGCATTTTTCAAATGTTGGGAGGTATGAAAGGGTATTGTTAGATTTCTTTGCATATTATAACCTACAATACTTAGCTTTATACTCATAACTGTACAAATTCATTTATAGCACATAACGCATCACCTTTAGCCTTAAATACATACCCTTCCCTGCTAGTATATTAAATTATTACTGAAACCTAGGAAATATTTACAGTTAAAAAAAGATTACAAACAGCAGAATAACACAAGAGAATCTGGGATTTCTGTCATAGAAAGTAATCTGAACAATGAGGAGCAAAATATTTTGTGAAAGAAATGAGTTCCTGTGTCTGCGTCTGTGTTTCATTCACATTGCTTGAACCTTGTGACCGCAGCACCTGCTAGAAAGCTGAGTGCCATCTGGAGTATTCATCAGAACTGTGATTGCAGAGAGCACAGTCAATCAGGGGATTTTTGCATAAGTAATTAAGGAAGCAGATTCACCTTTACAAAATGTATTCCACTCTGTCACTGCTCGTTCATTTCTACGTTCTGTTTGTTTTAGCAGATGGGCTGGAGCTACAACATCCGATATGCATTAAGAATATTAAAGGCTAATACTATCCTACAGGAGAACTAAACTCCAAAAAAATACTGTATAGTTAGCATTTTATTTACTGAACTTACTGTACAAGCCTAAAGGTTCAGGATCTCTATAACAGAAATGATCTAGGTCTTTAAAGTTATGCACAGGAGCTCAGGGTCGGACTGGGCTGCCGGGACACCGGGAAAAATCCCGGTGGGCCCCGACCTTTGCCGGCGCTCCCCCTACTGACTGTTCCTCCCCTGACGCGTTCAATTTATACACGCTCGAGGAGGACGTCAGGCAGGGGCCCTTCGGGGGGGTTAGGGGGGCCCCTGGGGGGGGACACAGCTGGGGCACCTGCAGGGCCCCTGGGGCAGGAGCCCCGGTCCGACCCTGCAGGAGCTTGTATTTTGTTAGAAGAGTCAGTGACACTGCACATGCTCAGTATACTCTGGGCAGCTGTTAAGAAATTAAGCTTAGGGGTCATCACAAATCATTAAGCAGCAGTTTGTCTATCAAAGAAGCTACAGAGCTGTATATTTAAATATACAGTTTTAAATATACAGTTTTAAATATACAGTTAAAGTCTCATGAAGGTGTTACCTAAAAATATCCTTGAAGGATGTGGTAGAGCCTGTAACATTAATCTAATCAAGGGCAGAACTATTCACAGTGCACATGATTGTGGGCCATTAGGTTTAAAGGTATGGGTGATTACTATTGTTTCTGATGGACAGGGGTGCAATCGGCACAAACTAGTGTATACTACTAGTGTGTTTCATAGGCATCAATCAGAAGCCACAGGGGTGGCCATGTTACCTACAATTTTTTTTCGTGCATCTGGGGACCTGGCTATAGAATGTAGCCCACTCTAGGGTTGCTGTACTCTCCTAAAATATGTGAACTGAGAACCTTAGCTGTAACTGAACATTACGAGGGGAGTTTTTAGAACAAAACATCCTGTCCTGGTCCTGATATGATATATGGTTTATATATGTGAACAGTATGCCCAGGGGCCAGCGCCCAGTGAGCTTGGGATGCCAGTACCAAATGCCTTTCCCAATGTAATGTGTTTGGGTTACTAATACCCACAGCCTCACAATGTATATGTGTGTGGGGTGGTCAGTGCCCACTGCCTCTCACTATATAATGTGTTTAGAGTGCCATGCCCAGTGCTCTCACTGTATAATGTGATGGTGATGATTATGCATTTTGCTCACTCTATAATATGCTGAAAATGGCATATAGGTGGCATGGCGATTTTGTGGTTGCCATCTCTTTCTTTCCGTGGTGAGGTCAAGTTTGTATGTTCTCCCTGTCTGTGTGGGTTCCCGTCATTTACCATAAGACATGCAAGCAGGTTACCTGGATCCTTATTAAAATGAGAAGGAAAGGCTAATAAAGAGTTAATCTCAAGCTGCAGGCATACCTTCAGTTCTCTCAATAGTGCCCTTAAGTCTCCCCATATTTCTCCTGTTCAGATGATCAGAAGCCAAACAGGAAGAAAAAATGCTGAGCTGTGTAAAGAAAGTTCCCATAATGCCTCACTCCTGCACCGAGACGGAGACACAGGGGTATATTTCTCATGCTGTGTAAAAAGTGGAGTGAAGCATTACTGGTGATGTTGCACAGGGCAACCAATCAGCAATTAGATTTCAACAGTTAGAAAACCAAAGTGAAGCAGCTGATTGGCTGCTATGAGCAGCATTACCGGTGATGTTTTACTCCACTTTTTACACAGCATGATAAATATACCCCCAAGTGTACATGCTCAGTTAGTTAGACTGAGTCAGCTTCCTGCTGATTGGCTTAGATCCACATTCCTAAGGGGGGAGGAGTGAGTTCTTAGCATTCTTGAGGGAGGGGGGAGCAGGAGAGAGGAGACAGCAGAGAGCTGCCTGTCTCTGTTACATGAATTACAGACACAAGAAATCTTTTTACAGAGAAGTCAGTGCTGCGTTTCTGTGAGTGCTTATGGCTGTATTTACATAGACCTTTCTGATAAAGCTTACTTGGTTTTTACCTTTCCTTCTCCTTTAAACTGACCCTAGTATGTAAATAGGGGCCTTAGAAATGAAGTGCCACTATAGCAGTAACTAATGTGAATGATAAAAAATCTCTAATTGTGCTCTCTAAAGTGCTAATTAAATACCTTGGCACTACATAAATAAATATTACCCATTTATTTATTTCCCATTCCTCCCACTGTTTAATATTAAAGAAAATACCACAACAGTCAGCACGATGGCTCAGTGATTGGTGATGCTTCCTATCAAGGTACCAAGATATTTGTGTATTGTTAGGCTAGGATATATTCTATGACTTATGTTGATAAGTATTTACATGTTCAGCAAATTCATTTGGCTAAGCTGAACCCAAAACCTTCTTAATATGTTACTATACAGCTAAATGTAAATGAAGGCAGTGTATCTGGCACCCAAAAGCTGGATTCACAAACACATAGAGAAGTATTTGGTGTTCAAATGACTTGGTGCATTCTTAATGTTCATTATTATCTACCTCTGCAATCCAACTGGTTACTAACTGGAGAGCCACAATTGAAAAATGTAATAAAAAACCACAAGCACAATCCCCACACAAAACCTAATTTGTTACTTATTCTGCTTTTAAGGATACCAGAGTCAGTTACCCTGGCAACAAACTATCAGTTTAAGTGACATATTGCAAATGGAAATAAAACCTATAAAATCATAAAAGTCAAAACTGTCATATAGGTTGTGTCACAAACAATACACTGCTTTTTGGCTGTCCATTTTTGTTTTTATAGCTTTACACTGATGGGGAAAAAACACAGACAAGGCAGGCTTACGGCCATTACTGTTGCATACAGTCAACACAGATTTTAATTACAAATTTGCCACTCATGACAGATCTCCAGGTGGCTGCATACAGAAGAGCCTGTCACATGGCCAACTAACCTACGAAATACTTCATTAAAATCACTGCCGCTAATTCCCCATGTTTGGTCTCCATGAGAAAAAAATGATGATATGTCACCACATATTGTGGTCTTTATAGGTTAACATTCTCTTTAAATCCTGGAGGAGGGACATTGATAATTAATAGTAAAGTGAGCACTGATAACACTAATGGAAGGAATGGAACATTAAGCACATGGAATGGAAAGGAAAGAAGTTCGAGTAGCGCATATTTTTTTGCAAATGGTTGTTTTGCACATTTTCCCCTAAACAATTACATTTTGCATTGCTATGCCCAGCTTTCCTTTTTTGGCGAATCATAGTGAAATGCGAATTGTGCATATAAATTTGTAAATACGATTGTGGTTTGCGTGAGCATGCCCCTGTGTGTTTATTGTGCGCAAATATAGCGCAGATTTTTACTTTGCAAATATAAATTCTCAATGTGCAAAGTCAGTTTCGCAAATATTTTTTCCGTCACCAAAGTTGTAGTATGACCCGGATGCAGAGTGTGCTCATAAATATTTGTAAATAAGCCATATTCAAAAAGCTTTTAAGTACATTCGCACTGCAAATAAAAATTAGCAATTATTAAATGCAACAATTTTGTCCAGCTTTATAAACATAAACATGGGCAGGGCAAATAAGGTCGCCGTGCAAATTTTATAAATGCAAAAACAGAGCAGAATGGAGCACAAAGGCATTAATGGACTAGGATATCAAGGTTTAAATACTTTCCTCCTATTCATATGTGAACTGTAGTATAGTAGGGATTCCTAGTAAAGAGAGCAATGCATACAGAGATTTGTTCGTAAAGCCTGGGTAACCTAACTGTCTTATGGCCAGATGGCAAAATTGGACACCATGCAGCTATGTGACCCAAGGGCTGATGTGTTGGAAAACCCACATATTCAGCCTGTGCATGGCTGTTTCAGGGGCTGTATTCCTTTTTAGCAAAATGGATGTTGTGGGGGTCTTAAACTGAGAGGTCTTATGTTTCTGAGAGATGCCTTTTGTGTTCTACATTGTATATAAAAACAATATGACCCTAAACCCATTGGCTGGAGAGAGTATTTGTGAATATGGCTTGCAGAATGTCATCATGTGTTCTCCATGCCTATTTTTATCTCCTCCTTCTCCTATTCTTCATAATGCACAAATACAGTACACATATCTAGATTTTTAGGGAAGTATTTGAAAGTAGGAGAACATTTTATTTGAGCTATTTGAGAAAGCTATTTTACAAACATTGCCACGGCTACAAAATGTGTTATAGCACAAACATTGATATGTGCTCCCCACCTGGGACTACATTATGCTCCATCGGCTCTTGTGTGAATGTTGTTCCCAAGTTCCATGCGAGACCTTGTTAAGCTTATAGATGTGGAATGTAAACCAAGTCTGCTCTGGTGAGTGGCACTTCACATAGCCCCTACTGCACATAGTCTTTAGATGGATGGCCATGACACCTAAACACATGCTATTACAATGAAATTATTGCTGTTTTGATGTTTTGCTCTCTGAATGCATGCAGTTGATCTTCCCAAATAAGCTATTCCTGTCTTTCTCCAGAATGATCGTGGGGGAGATGTTGAAGAACGAGGGAAGATTTTAGTGTCTTTAATGTACAATACCCAGCAAGGAGGTCTGATTGTGGGGATCGTACGTTGCGTTCACTTGGCAGCAATGGATGCTAATGGCTACTCTGACCCTTTTGTTAAACTGTGAGTATCTATTTGGAATAATTATAAAGTGTATTGCAAATGCATATGTTTTTGGAGCGTGGACAGGAACCTTAGTGCCCAGAGGGAGGCAAGAATAAGAACAGGCTGAAGGCTGTGGTTGAACCCAGAGCTGCAAAGCATGGGCAATGAGATGCTTAAGAGCTGCTCATAAAAAAAGACATTAAAATACTTATTAATTTATTACTTATGTAATTGTTGGCTACCAAAATATTAAAACTTGACTCCCCTTTCTTATAAGCTTTCACGTCCAAACCCTAAGGCACTGAAAGGCTTTTCTACTGGAATATTTCTGCCTGACTCTAAGAATCTCTTTCCCTGACCCACTTACAGAGCATTTTCTTATATGGGCTGCAATTATTTGTGGTGTCACTCATTCAGAATGTTTGTTTTTTCTAAAGGGGCTTTATCTGATATGTTTATCATTGTAATAGAAAGATGTAATGCAGTTATTTTATAAGGAATATATTTAAATGTTCTATTGTTTTATTAATCCACAGGTGGCTGAAACCTGACATGGGAAAGAAGGCAAAAAACAAGACTCAAATAAAGAAAAAAACACTAAATCCAGAATTTAATGAAGTAAGAAGACATTGAGCTGTTTTTATACTTGCATTGTTTTTGCCAAGCATGGCCAAATTGACCTTTAAAGTTTTTTTTAGTAAAGAAAATACTATATGTACATACTAAATACTGTATATAATAAGCTTAGTTTTTGCTCTCCCTTCTACATTTTCTACATATAACTAGTAGCCTAGAAATAATGTTTTAATAGTAATTCATTTAGGTTCACATCACATGGTAGCTTAGAAAGCTGTGCACTTTGCATCAGAATTTAATATTTAGCCCTGTAGCATCAGCTTTTATTACAGGTCAGCCTCATTTTCTGCTTGATGACTTGAGATGAACCCTAAGTTTAAATTCCAAGCAGCTGCACAGAGCACACTGAGCATGTGCAGTATGGCTGACCTCTTAACAGAATCCAACATGACAATTCCATGGTACACAACTTTGAAGGCCTGAATCATTACTGTTATAGAGAGGCTGAACCTTCAGTCTAGTGCAATTACAGTATATAAAATATGTCAATTTGTAGCCATATTCAGGTTTAGAATAAAATATCACAGTTTCAACCGCCCATATGTCTGCTAATTTCCAATAAGCCTACCAGTGCAACTGTTTGAACTGAGACAACCAGACATAACACAACTCGGGCACATTATTATACTTTGTACTGATGGCATACGACAAGCTCTAAGTTACATTATTTCCTTTGTAATGAACATTATCCTGTACATGTGGAACCTGATTGTTACAAAAAATAAATAAAAACAATTTAATAATAAAAAAAAAATCACAGTTTCGGCATAGAATGTTATTCAGAGAATTAGTTAAGTGTCTGAATACATTTTCAAGACAAAGTATTTTTGAAATCTCAATTTTATACTGAACATAGGGTGATGAATGTTTTAATAGCTATTTCAAGCATTCAAATCTACAAAAGATTCATTACTTTTGTTTAACATCAAAAATATATATTTCCAGGAATTCTTCTATGAAATCAAGCACAGTGATTTGGCCAAGAAGCAGCTGGATGTTTCTGTGTGGGATTATGACATTGGGAAATCCAATGATTACATTGGTAAGCTCTTTATGCTGTGAGAAAGCTGGTGGTAAAACATTTGTGGGGTGCCTCATCCTGTCCCTTTCATCATTTACATCTTGAGATACTATATTAATTATATTGAGGCATATGTTTTGCTCTGAATTAGTGTAACTAACCACCAGCAAACAAATGTATTGCCCCTGGTTCTAAATACTGGGTGAGGTGTAAAATGATGTAATGGAGGTTATTTACAGAAGCAGCAATTACAGCTTTACAATTCCTAAAGTACATTTAGTTACAATATGACAGATGTATAGCTCTGTACAAAGGGTATTTGATGATGTTACTAAAATGGCAAATTCAGGGGATGTCCTGAAAAAATGTGCTTGGGCTTGGGTAGGACATTCATTATCTAGTAAGGAAATTAATTAAAAAAAACAAAAAAAAACCCATACTCTATTTACATTTATTCTTAACTTAGTCTGTATGTTGGAACAACTCTGTACCATTTCTAGAAATTATAATATATTTTTTTAAAAATCATAAGCAGTTTTGTATGCAATTATTTTCATGGTCAAGGTGTAAATATATATATTCTACCATTTCACTGAAGCAATAGATCAGGTGGGGGTTTGTTTAGACCAATGCTAACAAACTACCAGGAAGACCAGGCAAATTATTATGCCAGAATATGGGTTTCTGCCACATCTCTTTTCTAGCCTTACCCCTCACATCAACATTAAGTTGGAACTACTACTGCCACTATTAGTTTCATATACTGTTGCAACCATTACTCCCACCAATTTTTCTTTTTCATTATCACTCTTCCCCCTATTTTTTATTGCTTTTGTTTTTTTTTTCTCCCCTTCCCGATTCTACCTCTTCTTCTCTTTTCTTGTCTTTTTTCATTCTCCGCCTAGTTTTCTTCTAACTCCTTTACAATTTCTTTTGTAATCTCAATTTTATTTATGTTCTCTTACCTCCCTTTCTAACCCCAGCACTATTTTGGTTTTTATTCCTAGCCTTTACCTCTGCTCACTTCCCTGTCCTATTCCTTTTCTTTACTCTATACCTTCTCCTCTATTTGTTTCTAAAGATAATCTTTTTTATTTTATGGGGTGTTCCCCTGTAATCATCCTGGATATTTTCTCACTATACAGTCTATGGAGAAACCAATCATACTTCCCTTGCCTGGCTGCACCAAGGTTGAGTGCAGTTTGAATACGCTGCTACTGGTACAGATCCTTTATATGTCACTTTGGTTTCCAGCAAAGACAGCTCAGCAATTTCTGAGGGATCCTTCTCAGACTGCACAGTGGGGAAAGCAACAAAGTGTTGTGGCTATAGTATGTTACTGGTCTTTTAATCCTTACTGGAGATGCTGTGGTACCTAGCATCATATAATACGATGTTCTAAATTTTGTGCAATGACCGCTGCTTTTACTTGTTGTGGGTTAAAAAGCGCACAAAAGTTCCTTAGCAGGGCATTATCTCACACTATTATCATCACTATCTTATCTAACTAACACTCCAGTGTCAGTGCCATATTTTTATACCACTCACATTATACTATGTAAAACATTTCCATGTGTCAACTGATGGGTGGTGATATGGGATTGGCAGGGCTGCAGATAAAATCTACTTTCGTGCACTCTGAACAATTTTAATATACCCTGTCTTTGCAGGTGGATGTCAGCTGGGCATCAATGCTAAAGGAGAGCGGTTGAAACACTGGTACGAATGCTTGAAAAACAAAGATAAGAAAATTGAACGTTGGCATGTCCTACAGAATGAAAATCACGTGGCAAGTGACTAAAGTGCCACCAAATTGCATCACATTCATTTTCTGTACCAGTTCATTGTAAACTTTTTATGTCTTGTCTTCCAAAGTCTTCTCAATTGAACCTGTAGTTTTAGCTATGGAAACAAAATGACTACTAGCTTTTAGACTCTTCTATAATAACATAGGGAAAGCAGCATTTGTGTTTGTCAGTGGGCAGAATGCTGAATGAAATGGTTCCTCAATGATTCTTGTGCTTGTTGCCCTATTGCTGGTTTGAGAACCTGTCGTTTAGAGATCAAGTGGTTTAGCTTATATAAAGAAAAGCTTTTACTGACGTCTTTCCATAAAAGAAAACATATTTCTTAGTTTGATAATAGACAGTCTAGAAGAAAGAAATGTATACATGTAGCTTTTATAAACAAAATACTTTATTGAGGCACAAAGTCTTTTTGTACAGTATTATACAGTTTGTATTGCTAAACCAAACAGGTGAATAATTGTCTTAGAGATAGATCATCCAACAGGTGCCGTTTGAATTCCTGTTCAGTATTATGTCTTACTGGCTCTTAATATTACGTGTATGAGCACAAAACTTTGTGATATGAAACCTAAAATATTCAGTGGTCTCTCTTTGTAGATAAACAAAAGCTCGTGCCACCAGGCAGATACCCAAGAAATAAACTGGGGATAATATTTTCTTTTTTTCTTATATTTCAGGTATATAATTTTTTTTTTTTTGCCAGATGTAAACGTTAAATGTCCAACATTATTGCTAATTTACCAGGAAGGTATACATGGCTGCACTCTGGACAAATAAACTGAAAATACATTGGAATTAAAATCTTTCTATAGACCAGGCATTTTTGTTCCTAAAAGAACAAAGAAAAGTAGATTCAGCGGGGAAGTGTTAGTTGCTTACTTCAGACCCCAGGCCAGCTCTTCTCTTCCAAAAATGCACAGATGCAGAGTACTCAGTGCTCTCTGTACTGTGCTTCTCAGAGCCTCAGCACCATATGCTTCTGTTGGGCCAGCATCTTCTGAGCCTGCATATGTGAAGTAGAAAAATTGGCTAAGAATTTCCCTACAGCACATGTCCTTACCCAGGGCAGAGGAGGACAAGCACAGAGTCTGTACCCCAACTAATCTTAGGGTACTCTACTATATTCTTAGTAGAAAAAATATACTAGACCATTTGCTAATTCAAATATAGGATCCCTTATCCAGTGTCTTTAATTTGGCAGCCCTGCTCTTACCGTACCTGCAATGTTGTATCCCCCACCCTAATCATCACCCTAATCACTACCTACAGTATACTGCTGCTATCTGGTCTGCTGTGCAGTAGCTAGAGCAACTTATACTTATCCAGACTAGCTGTGTCCGAGGACAAGTACAGGTATGGGACCTGTTATCCAAAAAGCTTGGGACCTGTTATCCAAAAAGCTTGGGACCTGGGGTTTTTCAGATAAGGGATCTTTCCGTAATTTGGATCTCCATAACTCAAGGTGGCCATACACGGACCGATTTTTTACTTACAAACGACCGATTCCCGAACGATCCGATGCTATCGTTAAGTTATCGTATAGTTGGTGGTGTACGAACGATCGTCGTCCCACTAAACGAGCCGACATTATCGTCCCCAAAATCTATCGGCCAGGTTTAAAAATTTTGGTCGTTTAACGATAAAATCTGCCAGTTGGTGTGAGTGTCAGACATTTGTCTTTCAACGATTGTTCTCTGCGCATGTCACGATTGCCAGCAGCGGAAGTCAACGACATTCGATCGTACGTAGATGTACGATCGTAGGTATTTTACGACAATGATGCGACAAAATCTTTCCCGAATTATCGTTGCTCGTGGATGGCATATCGTATGGGAACTCGATCGCCATACGATCGTTTGTCGATATAATCGTTCATCGCACAACGAGCGAAATCGCCTCGTGTATGGCCACCTTTACGTCTGCTAAAAGTCATTTAAATATTGAATAAACCCAATAGGATTGTTTTGCCTCCAATAAGGATTAATTATATCTTAGTTGGGATCAAGTACAAGGTACTGTTTTATAATTACAGAGAAAAAGGTAATAATTTTAAAAAATTAGAATAATTTGCTTATAATGGAGTCTATGGGAGATGGCCTTTCCATAATTCGGAACTTTCTGGATAATGGGTTTCCGGATAAGAGATCCCATACCTGTATTTGAATTTGAAAACACTAGAATCCAAACTGCCCCAAACCCCTGGAAATACCTTTCCTACTACAAAAGTAGCAAACCTGATTCCCACTCAGGCAGAGTGCAAAATATTGCCCAGCTCTGGCACAAAGTAAGTAGATAACATAAGAGAGAAAATAAAGACATTGCCATTTAATTAACATAAGTTAGAGCCCACACAAACAGAAATATATACAATATATACAGAAATATATACAAGGAAAAAGAGATACAACAGAGAGGTGAATAAATTGTAGAAATCCATTTGCCCGTAGAAGATGGTGACTGCAAACTCCTGGAGTAACATACCTGCATTAATGTGTAATGCCCACACAAGGGCACTTGAATGCAAATGCAAGTGGGACGTGCTAAAATAGATGAATTAATGGTATTTGCATCCATACATGCTCCTTGAACTTTTGTGTGTTTGTGGGGAGTACCACACAGGAGCTCAGCCTGCTCTGATTACGCCAAATATTGGCACAAAGGGACCCAGGAATTACTGCCAGCCTGGACATTGTGGTAGTTTCAGAGCTCTGCAGTGCTTTACATTAATAAGTGCTAAGCAATTGTGCCAAACAATATGCATACTAATGCCATTAATGCCAAATATTGGAAGTGATGCCAATCTAACTCAAATCATGTGAAAACGGCATCCATTGGATACTACCCCTCCTACCCCTACAACTGGGGTATGTGCACTCTATAGTAACAACACAAACTTCTGCTGTGATATATTTTTTTATGGTATGATGCAGCAGTTGTATCCAGTAACTTGCTATACCGTCTCAGGCTTGAAACCTTTAGTGTCTAGTATTTCTATGAATAGTACAACTAAAACAGAGCATAATACGTAGTTATAGGCAACTAACAGCTGTTTCAATATTGTTGAAGTGACAACATCATGCCAGCAGCCAAAGGCTGTGTGTGTTTTACTTTCTATTAGAACAAATATTTCTAAAGACTGGCACTCCTGGACCTCATGTCTATTTCAGTAAACACAGACTTTTTTCTGCATTCCCTGCCCTATTGTATTTAAGTCCCCTGCTTGAGGGCATTTCTATAAGAAAGTTGTTGGAGAAGTTGTAGGGACCCAACAATGAGATCTTTGCCCTGAGCCCACTGGTACCTGGTGCCCTGCTGGCATGGGTTCTGGGAGTTGTAGTTCCTACAGCTGCTAGTTGGCCATGACATTTTTATCTAGACTTACATAACCTAGAATCCACCACTTAATTGATTAATAGATCCAGAAGCACAATTTGCAATCGACCCCTGTATCACAGTACCGGTGACTACTTTATGCCTTCTCACTATGTGAATTTCTAGATCGTATCCTGCTTCTTCTCTCTGTGTTGTTTTCTGTCCCGCTTCATTGGTGTTCATTATTTCCAGGGTTGGACAATATTTATTAGTGTGTGTTTCTACTATCAACAAGTGTGCAGATATTCCGACACGTCCAAAGTGTCCGACTTTGCTCTGTTCTGAGTCATATTACACAGATTACCCGAATGGCACACCCGTGTATTTTACTCTGGGAATTTTTTATATTTTTTACCAACTACAAACTACATTTGAATCTGTAAAAGGACTGTAATTTTGGGTTGCACATTAAAACACTTTGTGTGTGTATTTGTGTGTATCGAGGGGGTTTTTAACATTTTCTCTGAATAGTAAAGTACTCAAATAATGTGTAAACCTAACGCAAAGTGCCATAATATATTTAAGGGGATGTATACCCTTGATAAGCAAGGCTTCACTTTTATCTTCTCTCAAACTGACTATGACTTAATAGAGTGTAAAGTATTTTGTGTGCATAATATTCTGTATATATTAACATTTTGCAGTACATATGAGTGGGTGCTACCACTTTCACCCTCTCAAGTGAAAACACCTTATACTAGCCTCACTGGTGCTCATAAGGGAAAGTGTGCCGGTATTGCTCTCAGTACTTAAATCATATACTCCCCACTGCAATTATTTTAAGTTTATTAAGTTTATTAAATGAATTAGTTGTAAGGGCAACTGCACATGGGTCAACCCTGAATGTTTTGTTTTCCCTCTACAACAAATAGTAACTCAATGGGTAGCATTGTTGATCGGAGACACTGCCATGTTTTTGAGCGACAATCACCTGACATGCAAGGGCACCTTTCCAAAAAGGCAATTGCCATACATGTGGGTGTGGGCAGCTTTGAATGTTTTGCCCCCTGCCCATGGAACTACTAATCAGTGCGGAAACAAAAGGCTCAGAACTGTGCTTTGTGCTAAGCCAGAGGTCACCGGGCTTTTTGGTTCAGACCTCCTTTGTAGTCAAACATGTTGGATACCCTTATTTCATAAAAAAATCACCAATAAACCAATTAAAACATCGCTATTGTATAGTTTCAGGAATAATTAAAACAGTAAATGATTAATCAACCTTAAATTTCACCCAAATTAACTTTGAGCATGGGCCCTCGGGAACTACAGCCTTAGGTGAATGCAACATTGTGAGGGACATTTCTCCAGGAGGAAAATGTTGCAAACTCTGGATACATTCCATACACATTCCAAGATGTCATGCTTATAAAAAAAGAAATATATATATTTTGAGTACTGAAGCTACCGTGCTACTTACACCAGCTGAGGCCCTCTCCATAGACAACAATGCAAATGTTTGCCCAGTAGGTATAAATAGATGGTGTAGTTACTATTACAGTCTATGAACAATGTGTGCAAAAGCAATCAAATAAAATAACCCTTGTACATATGTATAAATGCAAATATGCTATAAAGAATGCTCTGTGCATACAGCAAGCAGTGCTCACAATGACAGTCTACTGAAGGGAAAATACATGGGAAAGAGACCCAAATTATTACCCTTATCAGCCCTAAAATGTGGGCAATAGTGGTAGAGAATGCAACACTGGCAAGGATGAGTCCAAATACACAACTATCCAAATGTGCAGTCTTCCTTTGTTCTGTGTAACTTATACCTTGTACCTTCTGCAAAGCATATTTCTATTGTTATTGTCACTGGCACAGAAACCATGAAGGCTTTTGATATACTATTATCATGCCACAGACTACCATGCTTCTCTATAATTTCAGTATAAAATGCAAGTATACATTGTATACATGAGACAACATGCAATAGGATTCATAGAAACCATCTCTCCTGAGCTACCCAAGCCCTCTTTTACCTCATTTCATTGTAAAGTGATGGATTCTGGGATCTGAGTCCCTCTGCTTTCCATAGTGGGTGGTGCACCGATTCTCTCAAATGCAAAGGATTTTTAATTCCCAGAATCCATCAATTCAGAAAAAGGCAAGGGAGGGGTTGGGAAATGGTTCCTTTGAGGCAATGGCAGACTTTTATTGTTTACTTTCAATCTTAATAATTATGTATGTCTTTGTAAAATATATGCTATATACTGTATATATATCATTTTTGGCAGCTTAGACAGTGTTTATGCATATTTTTACATAAGCAAAACTGACTGAGCTCATGTCAGAAAGGAGGGGTAAGTTTTCCCTTTAAGGGAACATATACAAAAATAATTCAGGCTTTAGGTTGCCTTTTAATCATGAACAAATTGGAGATGATTTCCTAACATTGTGGTCAATCATTTAAGGCCTTGATTGCATGACTGATTTCATTCAGGGACTTCAATAGGAAGAATGTCAGTGCAGTGGGTTTGAAAAAAAAAAAAATCTATTCATCTGATTTCCATGGTTGAATCTATTAGGGATATTTACGTATCTAGCTTGTTTTATTGCCATTTATAGAAAAAAGTGCCCAGAAATAAATTTACAATTGTTCTTAAATGCCAAAATATAAAAGTGTCACATAAATAAGCTGCTTTGTATCCATGGAGGCAGCTATTCATGTTCTAATAGCACAGGTTTCATAGTAGATAACAAGTGAACTCTGTAGAAAACAATGGGCGTCATTCTTACACAGAAATCGAAACCTGGTATATTCTATAGAGCTTATTTGCTATGTAACCTATGCCTTTCTCTTGAATGGCTGCCCCTATGGCTACACGGCAGCTTATTTATATAAACTATAGCAGTGTTATCGAAGCAAACACACCAGTTAGTGCAGGGCAACAGTACAAAATATTACTAATTACTATAAAACACTCATTTTTTTGGTGTCACTGTTCCATTAAGGGCAGTAATCATTTTTTACAGATGTGATTATTATGCTTTCAAGATATGTTAATAAAGACTTTGTTAATAAAGATCTTGATAGATACCTCGCTATGAGGTAATTTGAAATAAATAAAAAGCAAATTACGATTAGCATACAATGTGACAATATCATCTCATTGCTTTATAAATGTTCATTTTGTGATGAATATTTACAGAATAATCAAGTGTGATTAAACAAAAAAAAGAATATTGATAAAAGAGGTGTAGACCTAAATGCTTATCAGTTTAATAATAATAAATAACGTAATTATCAAAACAGAACATTTATTTGCTCAGCTGAAGTATTTAAACAATATACATATATATTCTTATATTATTAAATAATGTTAATTTTTTTTAAATCTAAAGTTTATCATAATTATTATCAAGTTTCGAAAAACTGGTCTTCAGTTAATGGAGGTTTAGAGGTTGAAAATTTCTGCTCCATCTGTATGCCTTTTACCATTAATTCAGGGGGCAGGTGTCTTAAGTTAATGTAGCTCCATCTGTATGCCTATTGCCATCTATTCAGGGGGGTCTTAAGGTAATGGAAATTGAAACCGTCTGCTCCATCTGCATCAGTTTAATTAATTGAATGGAAATATAAAAAGTCTGCTCCATATGTATACCTATTATCATTTGGGGGGTGGTCTTAAGTTAATGGAGATTTAAAAAGCTGACCATTTAAATATAATATATGTATAACTGAACATGGCAAATTATTGGGTTCAAAGTAAAAAAAGGTGTGGCAGTGTGCGCCAGATGATTCAGTCGCTTGTGCTCTATATCGTTAAAGTATGCATTTAACGTAAATGAAAAAAACAAATACTCTGGAGACTTGCATCTCTTTCTGGCTCTTTCTCTCTCTGATTTTGTATTTGGATTTCATCCATGCAGACTGGCAAAGGCGAATGAATAAAACACAAGCTATCAGATTTTAATATCCAACAAAGTATGTCTGATGAGATTGTTTCTGTAACCAAGGCCGACTAGTACAGTGCACGTGGCTCGTGTAGAAGACAGGATAACATAGCACAGTACATGCATGATTACTCAAGTTCATTTCTAAAGCATTTCACATTGATTTGGGTAGAGTTTTCCTGATGCAGGTTAACATAAAATTGTTGTTAGTGGATCTCAAGACTCCAGACTTGGACACAACCAGTAATTGCATCCAATTTATTACTCATTTTCCTTCACAGATCATTCAAAGGTAGTTTAGTCATCTCAACATGTTTATATACTGTATTTAAAATATTCTTGAGTTCTGAGGTCTGAGCATAATTTGTTTCATTCTGTAAATATAGCATGCACATATGGACTGGAATGGTGCAGAGACTTATATGCTGATGCTTGCATTCTAAATAGCATGACATGATTTTATTAGAACCTGTCACATGTCAGATATAAAGCTGATGTAACCCAGAAAGTAGAACTAATACTGTCTTCCTCTGCATGCAGATAGCACACATTGATCTCTTTCTGTGATGTATCTAATAAAATAAATTGCAAGAATGAAGGGTTCTGTCTTTATTCTGCGTGTTCTTTTCTGTCGGCTACTTATGAGTGGATGTATGAAACAGCCTCATGGACTAGTATTAGTGAAAACGCAATGTGTTTTTAATGTGCCTACATAATGTAAAATAGATTTGTTGAAATGATATAATAAAGAAAACCACATTTTTAAAGGAAAACTAAAGCCTATAAAACAATATGTCACGAGAGACCTGCTTGGTAAAGGTTCCAAATGTTCCAAATATTATCCCCATAACATATATACTGAGAATTTGAAATGAGATAGATAGACACCACCTTATTTTAGAAGCACAACCTTCTTTCTGCCTACCAAACTACTTGTTCCACTTTTTGATACTTGCCCCATTGCCATTCAATCTGCAGTCACAAAGACACATGTGTTGACAATTAGGCTCTGAATTCAGAATTCTGTTCTCATTTAGAACCAATTTTGACAAACAAAATTGCCCAACACAGTCACGGAATTTTTGAACATAGCTCAAATCAAGGGAAAAGTTATGAATTGCAATGAACCACTACTCTTTAAAAAAGTTGATATATTGTGAATGAAGCAAAACAGCAGTTAAAAAAATATTAGCGATTTTGAATGCTAAAGATACACTTTCCATTGACTTCTAAACAATCTGAGCAGGTTTAGGTGGTGAAATTTGAATTTTTTTGTTTGAAATTTTTTTAAGATCCTGCAGAAATATAGTAAAAATAAAGATTTTCTCTGAAGACAATGTTGGGCAACTGCAGGACATCGCAGCGACGCATATGTCATCCCACCACCGATTAAAATTCTAGCCGGTGGGATGGCATTGCAGGGAGATTAGTCGCCCGCAATAATGGAGATTTGTCGCAGCGTGTACCCCTGCCCTAAAGGAACATATTTATTATAGTGTGTAAGCCAACATCCCCTGTGGTATTGCCCATAGCAACCAATCAGATCTTTACTTGTATTTTCTAACTTGTAGGTGAATGTACAAATCTAATTGCAGATTGGTTGCTATGGGCAACATCACCGGTGATGTTGGCTTACACACTATAATAAATATGCCCCAGAGACTTCAAATATCAATACCATGCTGCAATCCTGTCATAAATTGGTCTTCACATGATGGTTTGATGCCATTTTGGCTTACAGTGGAAGAAACTGGTCTCTCCATGTTAGTTCTAGGTGTTTAAAATATAAACATAAAAGAAGATGTAGCTATTCTAGACTTGTATGCATCCAGGATTCATTTAACAGTAACAAAGTTAATGTCTCTGTCACTTCAAAGCTTTTCACTTAAAATATGTCAGGAACCATCTGCTATGTCAGCTGAAACTGCAGGAAATCCATATGCACAAACAGTTATTTGCATTTTTATTACCACAAGCCCCTAGTGCACATTACAAAATCTTCCCTAAAAGACAAAAAAAAATCTAAATGAGTTTCTAATATATAAAGTTTCAGCTCCCTCCGGCCAATAGTCCAATTCCCGCAATGCCTGGCATGTGCCTTCACGTGTCTGTTAACCGTCTGGCTTTTGCTATAGTTATTATTTAGTAGTTATTTATGGTTCACCCTTTAAAAATTAGAATTATTGGATGATGATCTTTCTGTAATTCAGAGCTTTCTGGATATCAGGTTTCCAGATAAGGGTCCCATACCTGTACCAACCACGTTAATATACTTAATGGCATAGCTGTGGTATTTCTTGGTGAGCCAATATGAAGAGAGATATGTTCTATCATTTGATCTGGCTGAACCAGTATCTTCTGAAATGATATCAGCTGAAAAACCTCCTTCCACATTTCGTCATCTGCCTCCAGATTATCTACATACCATTTTGGGTTGTAGGTGCTTAAAGGGGAAGGAACACCACATTTCTTTTATTCTGTATATATGATCTTCTGTGTCAGACTTCCTTCTCTCAGAAAAATCCTTCAGGGCATGGCACAAGTCTGCTCAGTTTGCTCCTCACACCCCCTCCTTTCTGCTCACTCCCCCTCCCCTCGCTGCTCTCTCCCCCTCCCTTCTACTCTTTCCCCTTCTATCTCTGCTGTGTAATTTGAGCTAAAAGCTGTTCCGTGCCTTCAAGCTGCAGTCTGTAAATGAAGCTAAAACCGAGCTAAAACGGCAGTTGCTATGTTAAACAGAGGGAGATTCTAAGGCTGTTAACTCAGGTATGGTAAAGCATTCTGTAGAATAAATATAGCATTTTAGGTGGCACTATTGTGACTAATCTATTGGCAGTAAAATGCTAAAATGCCTTTCCTTCTTCATTAACAGCATAAGAAAGACACACATGTAGATCCTGCCTTGAGCAATTCTGGTTGGCAATAATATACTTCCAATTATTTCAATTGGCCTGTGGGAAAGTGGGGTGTAAATGTGGATATTTGCTGTGAATCCATGCCTGGTGAATTATTTCTCCGATCACTATTTGTCTTCATTTTTTATTATTTGTGGTTTTTCAATTATTTAGCTTCTGATTGTTAGAGTTAAAATACCTTAGCAACCAGGCAGTGGTTTGAATGAAAGACTGGAATATTAATAGGAGAGGGCCTGAACAGAGAACAGCACAATAGAACAATAACATTAGTTTTTGGTTGCTCGGTAAGAGAAACATTTAAATTTAACATCTATGATTTTCTTGGCTTGAATAAGATTAATAGGGAGCCCTAGGGAATTTTATGTAATATGAATTATACCCATGTGTTATTAATAGGCAAATACAGGCTTAAAGGCACAAGTGTCAGTCTTACATATTGTTATTTACAATTCTGAAGACCTTTGGGCTATTCTGGTTTGTGTACAGTTCAATATCTACTTGGGTTAATGGGGTTGTTTACCTTCCAATGAGCTTTAAGTATAATGCAGATAATGATATTCTGCAACAATTTGTAATTAGCTGGCATTTTTTCAGTAATAAAGCTTTTTGTTCAGCAGCTCTCCGATTTGGAATTTCAGCAGGTATCAGCAGGGAGATAAGTAATAAAAATTAACAATAACAATTCAACTGTTAGCTTAAAGGACTCCCTAAATAACCCCTATAATGTTTCCCTTAGCAGAGGTGCAGGCTAATAGAGCCCACACTCCGGCTGGGAGAAACAATAAAAAAATTAAAAAATCACAATGGTTCCATTGAACTTATTCAGTTAGGTGTTGGCTGAAACCGACAGGTGTAAGATGAAGAAGCCACTCGGATGAGTGGTGAAAAGTTTTCAAGAAAATACTCAGAAAAGTCCAGTTGTTTTAGACTTAATTCTATTAGATACTGTATATCATGACCTGGATGAATGAGAATCTTCATAGACAATATAGGGGTGATAATTGCCCTTTAAAGAGCAATAGTTTTTTTGCTGTCAGGGGTCACTGGACCCCCATTAGAAAGCTGTAAAGCAAATAATTCAAAACTATAAAAAGTAAATACGACCAATTGCAAAGTTGCTAGGAATTAAACATTCTATAACATACTACAAATTACCGTAAAGGTGAACCACCCCTTTGACCTTGATACTGATTTAGACCTTTTTTTCATATGCTCATCTCAAGAGGTGCTGTAGGTGTTTTCCCTGCATTTGTATTATAAAGGATTGATCCTGGTTCACCAATTTCATTTCAGAAACACAAACGGTTCAGTACTCATCCTTTGCCATTAGAGGGCAGTATCTCCAAGGAAACCTACTACATTCTAGTTTCTGTCACTCAGACTGGAAACATAAGAAGATTCTGCCAATTTCTTTCTTTTATACATTTTTACAAATGCCATTGTTCAGAGAAACTGTTATAAAGGTAATAACTGTATTAGTACAACTGTAGTTTCCAGATAAGATGTTACGGTTGTAATGCAGCTTGGTTCTTTGGAAGGTTGGTACAGATGTGTGCTTATCTTTAGCCAGAAGATGGCAATCACACTCCTAACATTGTGGATTTATGATAAAGAAGAGCTCATCTCTGTGACTATGCAGTTTTACAATAAAGTGCATCAACTACTGGAAATATATATACATAAACAGATCTGCTTATATCAGTGGTGGGTAATGTGCATTGAAACATGAAAGAATGCTGCCTCTTAAAACTGCATGTAGCTTGCCGTGGGCAAACACTGAATCAGCTTTGGATTCCTTATCCTATACATGCCCCTCCAGCTCTGTGTTGCATTGGCAGCCTCTTAAAAAGCCAGTAAGCCAAAGGTTTTTATCTGAATTGACATGTTGCTAATTTTTTTAGAAATAAATGATTTCTGGGTATTAGGGTTCCACTGACCCAAGCAACTAAAGCAGACAGGAGGGCCTGTACAGAATAAGATAAGTAATAAAAATGATGATATCTATTAAAATGTAGTGTTATAATAAATCTGTTTCTAGTTGCCTGGCTTTAGTAGCCCCAGCAACCACTACACACTGCAGTGTGATCTGTGAGAGGCTACAGGGGCAGAACTGAGCAGCAGAGGTTCAGATTAGAAAGAAAATGTATTTAAACTGAGAGCTCAGCTACATTACCAAAATGGTGGCTGCAAACAGGTAAATTTGGGAATTTAGAGTATAATTTAGAGAATAAATGCCTTTAGAGGAAGACTAACAGCAGTTTTACTTGTAGGATTAACTTTTGTTCTCCTTTAAAGAAGAATTAAACCCTAAAAATGAATATTGCTAGAAATGCCATACTTTATATACTGAACTTATTGCACCAGCCTAAGGGTTCAGCAGCTCTATAACGGTAATGATTCAGGCCTTCAAAACTATCCCAGGAGGCTCCCCATCTTTGATTCTGTTAGAAGTGTCAGTGACACTGCACATGCTCAGTGAGCAGCTGTTGGGAAGCTAAGCTTAGGGTTCATGGCAAACCATCAAGCAGAAAATGAGGTTCCTCTGATATATAAGCTTATATTGTTACATTATATACAGTATACTGTATATATATATATATATATAAAAATACACAAGAACAAACGGAGCACACCCTTCAGAAAATCAAACGCCCTGGGTGCTGGTCAAAATTAACAATAAAGGAACTGTCAGTCCACGTGGACTTAATGAAATGCTTCTTCTCTCTATTTTATATGATCCATATGACCTATTATGTGAATGACCAGTGCTTATTGGACATTTTGTGCTTCTTTACTTTCTACTTTTGATGTTTCACTGGTCTATCACGTTTCTATATAAACCCAAGTACCTTAAATGGTGTTAATGTGTGCTGAAATGAACGTCTATATTAGCGCTTTGCTAATATAAATGTTAATGAGGCTTCATTTCTGACGCAGACCTGACCATCTTCCATTGTGACATTTTTTTAAATGTTTTTGCTCCTTTGTTAGACAGGCCCATCACATACAGGCTATCACACAATTTGCACCCACAACTAAATCACACAATTGAAATTTAAATACACATCAACAGAAAGTCTAATATTTGTAAATGGCTGTAAATCCCAACTTATACTGAAAGGGAAGCTAAAGTTAAGAGCAGCTGGAAAGTACAAAAGCATCAGAAAGCCATAATGGGTAGATATATGTCTGTTATCTCGCTACTGCATGCATCCATCTCACTATAGCACCCAGTGATCATTAATATCCATCCACTGATATATACAGCCATAAATCATTTCTATGTCCAGCTTTTTATCAACCTATGTATACACCTGTCCTGTCATGAATCTCTTTTAATTGCATCTATCAATCATGTACAGAATTTATTCCTTTGTCAACAAAAGCGGCAAAATTGAAACAGGCACCTTAATTGGTAGGAGATTTATATTAGTGGCTACAGCAAAAGGCAGAGCTAGTGGACAGTATATTTTCCATCATTTCATAAGGCATCTTTGGGACCCCCTCTTCCTTGAAAAGAAAAATATTATTGTTTCTTTTTTTTAAATCTCGAGTATATCTAACTTATAACCAAGTTTATAGTAAAAAGAAGAAAGTCCAACACCGCAAGCCGCTTCAGTACAGAGAGAGGGCACAAGGTGTATACCACCTAAATTCAATAGCAAACACTCAAGAAAAATTGTTTTAGTGCTTTTATCTCTAAATTTAATACTTAAAATTGATTTAGTTCAAATTAAAAAATCCTTAGATACAGTTTAAAAAGAGGAGACATTTTGCAAACCCACAGAAATGAGATCTCAATTCATTGACCATATTAACACATGATATGGATAGATAGTTAAAAACAACTTTATCAGCTCCGAGTTTAATCATTTAAGTTCTTTCTTAAGATATTTTTAATTTCAGAGCACGAAAAAGAAAGGGTGGAAAAAATTAGCACAACGGGCAGTCTAATTAATGTATTTACAAACATATAAATAAATAAATAGTATAAGTAACTGACTAGGACACCCCTACGAGTTAATGATACTAGGTCGCATTCTCAATCATCAAATGGAGTACCACTAAGTGTAAGTTTGTGAAATCACACACCCTAGATCACCCAGGGGCTATGGGAACTTGAAATATGCAACAGCAGACCGCTGCTACTCTTGCAGCGTGATCTACTCGGTAAATCCGTAATCAGAACATCTGCTAGTCAGGGCGGCACTTCAGTGAATACTTATGCGACCATCTCCGCTCGCATTATGTAACGTGTACCGAACCAGTCCCCATAAATGCTAACCTATAACCTCCAGCTGTTGTTCAAGATTATGTCTCACCACAATTGGGTGTTGTAGTTTAACAATAACTGTTGGATATAAACTTTTCTCTGCACCTGTTATAAGAAGTAAAACACATCTCATTGCTTTCCAGTATTTTTAAAGGAGATCTAGTGCAGTTACTAGTGGCAATCCATCATTTTAATAATGCATATATATCAGATATTAAATTCTAATTACACAGTAACATTCATACATATTAATTTAAGTTGAAAAAAGACAGGTTGCACTGGTATGAATTGGATTCTATAAAGGGGCCCCAGTGGGAGTCAGGGAGAATGATGGGCACCATGATTCAGGGATAATGCCCTTTTAGAGGTAAATTAGGTTGGGAATTAAGGGACTGTTAAAGAAGTAGTCAGGAGTTCAGAGGCAGAGATGCCTTTTTAGTGTGTGGGGAACATCTTCCCTCACTTCTGGCCTTATGGAGACTAGGAAGTGCTGTAAGCAGGGAGCTTAGTCACAGGCCGGTGGGGTGGGGCTGAGGGTAATGTAATGTGTACATTGGTAAGTGTGAGGGATGGCCCTGGGAGTAGGCTTTAGCATGGAGTCTGTACTGCAGCGAGTGGGGGAGATCAGGAGGATGGAGGCTTAGTCTTAGACCTGGAACAAGCTGTTTAAAGTAAAGCCATACATTAACTGACTAAGCATATTGCTAAATCAAATATTAGGGTTGCCCTCTCACCAGCCCAGGAACTCCGGTCAGGGAGGTGGGCCGTGCCATCACAGGGGCGGGGCTATGACGTGGCAAACTGTGATTGGCACACCGTGAGTGGCCAATTGGCGCGTCAACCTACAAGAATCCTGCACCTGGTTTCTGTTCCCTCAGAAATCAACTCCCAGTTCTAACTGTAACAGGAAGTGTGGGAGTAAAAGACCCTACCCTAGCAAGCTTGTGTTCCCTTGGTTTGTGTGTGAGCACAGTGCATCATATGAGCCAGAGAGCAGACGTTAGCATTTCAATTTGAGACTATTTAAGAGCACATATATATTTATATATTATATGTGTAATAAAATTGCGTATGTGCGGTACCCTCTATGAAGGGTTCCCTGTGTCCAGAAATGACATGCATGTGACATTGTCCTATCAGGAGCTGCGCAGGCTGTCACAAGCACACTAACAAGGGGGTAGGAACAGAAGAGAAGCCTTTTTTAAGGCTGCACACATACAAATTGCTAGTAAAATGCTGGGGCTCACACAATTTCTGTCATATATTAGAAAAATTGTTAAAGGAAATAAATAAAAAAAATGCCAAAGGGGTTTAAAAATCAGAAGGAAAAGAGAAAACAGAAAATGGAAGACCCTATTGTGAAATTCTGGGGATCACACTGCGTCTGTCTGTCATGCTATGGCTGTTATCAAAGGCTTGGGGGTCTCAGGTTGTGTCTATCATAGAATGTCATGGGACTCACATTGTTTCTTGAAATGCAGGGGGGCTCACATTGTGTCTGGCATAAAATGCTTGGGGCTCACTTTTGTCTGCCATGAAAGGCTGATGTCCTTGCATTGTGTCTGTCATTAAATGCTGGGTGGGGGGGGGTACATGCTGTGTCTGTCAGGAAATGCTGGGGGGCCATGCGATGCTTGTCATAAAATGCCGGAGGCCGTGCTATGCATGTCAAGAAATGCTGGGGGCATGCTGCCACATGTCATGAAATGCTGGGAGCCACTGTGTGTGTCATTAAAAGCACCCTCTGCATCATTGTCCAATGGGCACTATGTTTGCTAGTACTAATAGAAAAATATTTTTATAAAATAATGCTAGTTGAGGACATACGGATTGTGGCTTAATTAAGAGCACTTATGTTAGGTGAAAGATGTACGTTTATTAATAAATTAAGCTACTGCCTTTCCATCTAATTTTTGGTTGGGGCTCTTGGGGAGTCGGCCTAGTTATTGATCGTACCCTTACCCTTTTAAACATTTAAATTAAGCATGTGTCACAAACTAAACCCCTTCCCCTCATTATCAGAGTCAAAAAAGTCAAGGTGCTGATCGCTAACCTGATTTGGAAAACTCAACAAACGGAGATAAGTGATAACAAGATTGATTGCTGTCTCTAATCTTGCAGTTTTGTCCTTCCTGGCACTAAAGGCCAAGCTTGATATTTCCAGCACTGAATGTTTCTTCTGTAGTAGAAAATCTAGCGTTAAGAACATTTAGGGAAATCTGCACAATTTCTTCTTTATTAGATGGTGAACGTTGCGGATAATGCATTGCTTCCCAAAATGCTGAATCTTGCAGCTTGAGTTACTTTGCCTCTTTTAGCAAAAACCGTGGTAATTTGTGCTTTAGATGGCTTTGGAAAAGTGAAAAAAGATTACTCAAGCCTGATAGAAAATAAAGCTTTAGATGTTCCACTTATGAAGACAAATTAGTCTCTCTCCCATGATTAAGCGGAAGAGTGAGATACTTGAGCTGAAGTTTTCTTTGCTTATGAGTAGATTACAAAACTCAAGTATGCTGATCAACACAATTTATATATAATAACAATATACCTGGTTGGAAGCTACCGGAATAAAACATTTTTACCTATAAAAAGATAACACAATAAAAGTGCACTCTGGGGTTGCATCATTGTTGACACTAATGCCTAGAGGAAATGTTGTGGAAATTTTAGATAGCGAAAGTCATTTGAGGTAAATAGGTAAGGTTTATTTGACACGGATGTGGGTTCTGAACACTGCCAAGAGTCAGAACTACAGAACAGAGACAGCACTGGGTTTTATGGTAGCATATGACATAGAAAACGTACAAACATAGAGGTGTTACTAGTTTACCAGGGTACGTGCATAGAGATATCTGATCACAGAACAGAAAACAAGGAACTGTTAACAGCCAAATAGGTGGCTCTGCCTTTAAGGCCACAGTAGTAGTTACCAAGGCTAGCTTGAGAACAGAATCTATACAAGTCGGGGGGGGGGGGGGTGATAGAGTGTCTAACTGATTTGCAAGCAATTTTCTGTAGTTCAGGTGCACCTTTCAGAGGTGTAGAAATCATTAAATGGGAAGTTGTGCTCAACCACTAACTTTTAAATCATTAGGCGGGGGTGCAATGAGGCTGTGGCCACAAAATTCATATAGACAACAACAAAAGGTTCCCTGCACTCATCCGTTATCAATATATATAGGACATTAAGACATTCTGTGCATTTTGTTGTTGTCTATATGACTTTTGTGGTCACAGCCTCATTGCACCCCCTAATTTAGTGGTGAGCACAACTTCCCCGTTTTTTTTTTGTTATAGTTTATACAGGAGCAGTGGCCAGCTCCTTGTTGTAGCACCCAACATTTTCAACTACAGTCAGGTGACCCCAGTGGGCCAATAAAAGGGCAACCATGTGGGGGTTTTAACCTTGAAAGCTAAAAGTTGAAGGTAAATCTCAGTCCCTTTGTTAAATGTATATTGAAGCAGTAGAATTCTTAATGAATCAGATAAGTCAGTGTAGGACTGGCCAGACCAGGGATGACTTTGACTTGTTGCCAAGCTTGAAGTATATTGCAATGGACAAACAATCCCTGCTAGCTTAATGCACAGAATATCTTAATGTCATATATATATATTGATAATGGGCAAGTGCAGAGGACCTTGCAGGTACATTGCAGGATTTATTGCTTTTCTGCAGCCCATGGGAAGAACAGCAACCAAAATGTCATATAGTTATTCCAGCACAACAGGGCCAAGTGCATAAGATATTATATGATTCAGTGTTAAAGGGGGCATACTGTATAAACAACAGTTATATGCTATTCTCTGTGCCAGGAAACTTTTGTGGGATGCCCACCCACCCACATCTTGTGGATGTATATCTGTCCATCTAGCAGATCAGGATGGGCATACTACAATGCAGTGACAATGAAGTGAAATTTATAAAGATAGAACACATTTTCTTGTAAAAGAGGCTCAGACCATTGACGAGCTCAAAAACAGCTACAGAATGATTTTAAAATGTACCAATTCTTTTTAGTTGGATATTAAATCAAATAGCATATAATATTCATTATTTCCTACAGGAAGAGCATGTTTTCAAAATGCTATTTGCATTTAAATATACCTTTAAAGGAAAACATGCCCCTGAACAGTTCTCAAGAAAATATATTGCATAAAACACCCGCTGCTTCATCTAAATATATTATTTGCATAAAAATATACTTTTGTACTTGTATGTGTCATTGGGTAGTTCTAAATAGAAAATTGCCATTTTAAGAACAAACGACAGACACACTTGGTACATAAATCAACCAATGCATTGACAGAGTTCTGTCTTTTGCTTCAACACTTCTTTCTCTTACAGTATTTCCTGTCAGGTGATCTCCAAGGGAGCACACAGACCATCACAAAATGGTGACCCAAGGGAAAAGATGTAAAAGGGCAATATTTACTGAGATATATACCAATATGTTACACTTTTTAATGGTACTTGAGCTTAGTTTATAAAGCAAACTGATATGGTAGAACTGCTTTTCCCATCACTCTTCAACCAGATGCCCTCTATGTGGCCATAATGCAACTGATAGGGGCACATTTACTAATCCATGAACGTCCGAAAAGCGTCTGAATGTGTTTTTTTCGTAATGATCGGTATTTTGTGATATTTTCGTAAATTGTCGCAACTTTTTCGTAGCCGTTACGACTTTTTCATAAATTGTCACAACTTTTTCATAGCGTTACAAATTGTCGTGACTTTTTCGTAGCCTTCACACCGAGTACGAAAGTTTTGGATTCACTCAAGCTTCAGTATTGTGACTTTTCTTGGGCCAGGGTGGAGCTGCAGAGTGCCATTGAGCCCTATGGGAGACGTTCCTTGGGCCAGGTTGGAGCTGCAGAGTACCATTGAGCCCTATGGGAGACTTTCCTTGGGCCAGGTTGGAGCTGCAGAGTGCCATTGAGTCCTGTGGGAGACTTTCCTTGGGCCGGGTTGGAGCTGCAGAGTGCCATTGAGGCCTATGGGAGACTTTCCTTGGGCCAGGTTGGAGCTGCAGAGTGCCATTGAGCCCTATGGGAGACTTTCCTTGGGCCAGGTTGGAGCTGCAGAGTGCCATTGAGCCCTATGGGAGACTTTCCTTGGGCCGGGTTGGAGCTGCAGAGTGCCATTGAGCCTTATGGGAGACTTTCCTTGGGCCGGGTTGGAGCTGCAGAGTGCCATTGAGCCCTATGGGAGACTTTCCTTGGGCTGGGTTGGAGCTGCAGAGTGCCATTGAGCCCTATGGGAGACTTTCCTTGGGCCGGGTTGGAGCTGCAGAGTGCCATTGAGCCCTATGGGAGACTTTCCTTGGGCCAGGTTGGAGCTGCAGAGTGCCATTGAGCCCTATGGGAGACTTTCCTTGGGCCAGGTTGGAGCTGCAGAGTGCCATTGAGCCCTATGGGAGACTTTCCTTGGGCCGGGTTGGAGCTGCAGAGTGCCATTGAGCCCTATGGGAGACTTTCCTTGGGCCAGGGTGGAGCTGCAGAGTGCCATTGAGCCCTATGGGAGACTTTCCTTGGGCCGGGTTGGAGCTGCAGAGTGCCATTGAGCCCTATGGGAGACTTTCCTTGGGCCAGGTTGGAGCTGCAGAGTGCCATTGAGCCCTATGGGAGACTTTCCTTGGGCCAGGTTGGAGCTGCAGAGTGCCATTGAGCCCTATGGGAGACTTTCCTTGGGCCGGGTTGGAGCTGCAGAGTGCCATTGAGCCCTATGGGAGACTTTCCTTGGGCCAGGTTGGAGCTGCAGAGTGCCATTGAGCCCTATGGGAGACTTTCCTTGGGCCGGGTTGGAGCTGCAGAGTGCCATTGAGCCCTATGGGAGACTTTCCTTGGGCCAGGTTGGAGCTGCAGAGTGCCATTGAGCCCTATGGGAGACTTTCCTTGGGCCGGGTTGGAGCTGCAGAGTGCCATTGAGCCCTATGGGAGACTTTCCTTGGGCCGGGTTGGAGCTGCAGAGTGCCATTGAGCCCTATGGGAGACTTTCCTTGGGCCAGGTTGGAGCTGCAGAGTGCCATTGAGCCCTATGGGAGACTTTCCTTGGGCCAGGTTGGAGCTGCAGAGTGCCATTGAGCCCTATGGGAGACTTTCCTTGGGCCAGGTTGGAGCTGCAGAGTGCCATTGAGCCCTATGGGAGACTTTCCTTGGGCCAGGTTGGAGCTGCAGAGTGCCATTGAGCCCTATGGGAGACTTTCCTTGGGCCAGGTTGGAGCTGCAGAGTGCCATTGAGCCCTATGGGAGACTTTCCTTGGGCCGGGTTGGAGCTGCAGAGTGCCATTGAACCCTATGGGAGACTTGCAAAATCATGCAAAGTCTGAAATTTTTTCCCGCGTTTACGAGCGCTCAATACGAAAAAGTCGCGACAATTCGCGCAAGTCGTAATGGCTACGAAAAAGTCGCGACAATTTACGAAAAAGTCGTAAGGGCGACGAAAAAATCGCAAAAAATACAAAAAAGTCGCAAAATGTTAGTTTCCAATCCAAATTTTTCCCATTCGGATTTGTGGATTAGTAAATCAGCCCCATAGAGTCAAGGGCCTTTGCAAATTCTCTACTACTACTATGACCTAGCACCTCTCTGAAGTATTAAGTGTGTGTTGATAATTACAGTAAGTAGACCTCTAAGAACAGCATTTGTGCTACTCAGCCCTTCCTAAATAATAATACATATGTATGCAAATGTGTGTGCCTATGTGTGAATATGGAGTTATGCAACACCATACATCCTTCAACTGCGAGCACTTTAATAGTTTCCATATTCCAGCATATGAGATGCATTGTCAGATTTAATCAACCTCTGACCAAGGGAAACAAAAGAAGCAATTACAATGCATTGCAGGCAATAGCGAATAATAGATCTGTTCCTTTGTTTCTCTCCCCAGCATCTTTACTAGAACTGTAAGGAGTTAATGCAGTTTATGACCCCAGAAAGCCTGCAGAATAGAATAATTTAAATGTGAAAGCTTTTTAGTGAGCATTAAGCATATTCAATGCAACACTAAAAGGCTTTGCTATTATTGAAACCAGCTCAGTCATATTTTCTTTTACTTATAAAAGTGAGAACTGCTTGCCTGCCTCACAGGGAATAAACTTTACCCACAAGAACAATACCTTAGCAGATTAAAGAGCCTCATAAATATGGATGATGTTCCCCCTGCTTCGCTGTCTGGGCTTTTTTGCTTGGGATAAATCATCCTCTTTTTCATTCATGGACCATAAAGGCTTGTGATTCTATCACTGGTTTTACCTGGTAACCCTTTCTTTACCTGGGAAACTGGACATTTCTGATACTTTTTTCAGTTCTGGGCCTGTTCTATATTACAGTATAGTTTGCTAAGCAACATATACACATGGAATATTGGACAGCGCTGAAGTAAATCAGGAAAGCGCTGAGGGACTGTGGAGCTAGCCAGGGCCTATTTCCCTCCAGTGCACGAAGAGTTAACTGCTCAGGTTACTGGGCGGGAAAAGAAGTCACTGCTCACCCCCCCTCCCCTTTGCCTGAGATATGCTTATAAATTGTGGTACGTCACAGCAAAGGCAGGGAGAGTCCTTGGCCATTTAATGTCGGTTTGTTTGGTGGTTTCCACATGCCCACTGCGTTCGCAGTGACCGGCATCCGTTATAATAACAAAAAGTTTGTTGTGAAGTTGGAAAAGTTGGAATACATGGCAAGGACTATTTCTGAAGTCGTATTCTTTAATAAAGCTGTGGCCGAACCCCACCCAGAAAAAATTGGTATGTTTTTTCCCTGTGTCATGTGTTTATATTGGGGTGAGAAGCTTGGAAGGGAGGGAACAAGTCTCCGCAGTCACACATGGAATATAACAATCTTTCAACTATGCCAATCTGTCCACTCTTTTTTGGGTCTGTTGCCACTGGCATATTTCAGTAAGCTTGCAGCTTGCCCAAATCTATGGATGCTTACACAGGAGGAAAAGCACAGAAATCATCATAACGTATCATAGCTAAAAAGGTAGGTGTGTAGAACTGAAGCACAAGTAAGATCTCTGTGTCGGTTGGAGGATGAAGCTTGCATCATTTTTATCTATTCAAGGAAATATAAACCCTTAAAAAAATTCATGTACAATTGCTCAGATTACTCCTTTGAGCATTTTTGAAACTGACCTTTTTTTTTCTAGTTTTCAGGATATTAGCTGTTTTTACACTGCTGTTCATTTCAGCTGACTCAACACAGTAGGTAGAAAAAGCAAAATCACACAATTTGCCCATTTTCAGTTAATTAATTTGACTGTGTCAACCAAAATGAACAGCAGACAGGGCAAAAACTGTTAATATATTGAAAACTAGAAAAAAAATGCAAATTGCAAAACTGCTCAGAAAAAATCTTTTTGCAATTTTATGTTAAAGGAACAGTAACACCAAAAAATTCAAGTGTATAAAAGAAATTACAATATAATGTACTGCTGCTCTGCACTGGTACAACTGGGGTGTTTGCCTCAGAAACATTACTATGGTTTATATAAAGAATGCAGCTGTGTAGCCATGGGGGCAGCCATTCAAAGGAGAAAAGGCACAGGCACTTAGCAGATAACAGATAAAACACTATTGTATTCTAAAGAGCTTATCCATTATCTGCTATGTAACCTGTGCCTTTTCTCCTTTTTTCCAGCTTGAATGGCTGCCCCCAGGGCTACACAGCAGCTTATTTATATAAACTATAGTAGAGTTACTGTAGCAAACACACAACTTTTACCAGTGCAGGGCAACAGTACATTATATTTCTTTTACTTTAAAACTCTTTAATTTTTTGGCGTTACTGTTCCTTTAATTTGATAAACATTACATAATACATTTCCTTTCAGCGCAGTTCTGCCCATGCTACATTTGCATTCATAGCAGTTTTAGTATTCCCTATGGTGGAGAGTATGCTGAGTGTCCACATAATGTGGCAGGTGTCTGTACAGCATATTATACATAAATGCTAGAAGCATTAAGATTTCAGCATTATACAGTATATTGCTTGCTTCCAACCTCAGTTTTTTACATTTACAATCTCCTATTGCCTATGCAGATGACCAACAGTCAGCATTGTTGGCCTGATGGCATATAACCCTACCGTAAACCAACAGAGAGTTTAGATGGATTATAGACAGACTTCTATTTTTAATCCTGTCAAACTCTCCTGTACAAGTTTATTTATATAGTACCACAGGGCACACAGCACTTTACATAATTGCAGGCATGCAGTAGAAAGCTTAAATAGTTACAGAAGATGGAGAATAAATAAAAGTGCATTAGCAAAGAAAATTGAGCACTAAGTCTATGCTTTGAGCAGTTTACGGACTAACTGGGTGTATGTAAAATGCAAAGATCATTAAAGGAAAACTTTTAGGTTAATGGAAATTAAATATAAGCTTTAGCTCATGGAAAGTACAATATTTTTAAATATTATCAAGTAAAAACTCTGTCCCATTTTTGAAATAAAGTTAATCTTTAACAATCTGTCTCTCTACATGCAAGCTCTGTGTTGGAGTCAAGTAATTTTGAAACAGTTAGCTCCAATACATTTAATAGGGTGGTCCCCCAAATACTCAGCGCTTCTTGGTGGAGTTCTTTGAAACCAAATCTTCAGTATAGTAGAAACTGTGTGATCGTGTGCTGCCTCCTCATAAGAACAACCCTCCCTTTTTAGATGGGTCTCAGATGTGTGTAATCGTGTTGATGGAAGCGCATGGAATTAGAGAAAAACAAAAGCAAAAAGATTTTTAGCGTTCTAATTTGGTGCAAAATGTGCAAATATATTAAGTGAATCGAACAATCAAAAGTGCTTATATATCAGCCCAATGCAGTGTATCACACCCACACGATGTGTCCAAAGTAAATGCTCACCAGATTTGATTAAAATAAGAGCATGTAGAGAAGTCAATTCGGCTATTGATTGCAGTGCATCCTTAGTCCTCAGAGTATATTGAATGAAGAGGAATCGAAAATAGTATAAAATCGTTTAATATATAAAATAAAGCCCCTGCACAATGCAGGCTACTTACAGTGTGAAGCAGTATATCAGACACAACAAAAAGCCCAACGCGTTTCGCGTGCTCACGGCACGCTTCCTCAGGAGCAAATTACGTATTGCACTAGTTTTGTAGTAATTCCATGCGCTTCCATCAACATGATTACACAGCTCCAATACATTGTATAGGCAAAGAAAATAGTGATGAGCGAATCTGTCCCGTTTCGCTTCGCCGAAAAATTTGCGAATCTTTCAAAAAATTCGCAAAACGGCAAAAAATTTGTGAAACAGCGGAAATGTCGCGCAAATGCCCGCGACTGTTCTTTTGTTGACCGTGGCTATTCTTTTGAACGCACTGCAAATGTTTCTGCAGCAAATGTTTTCATCCATATCACGAAACAATCCGCCAATGGCGAAATGCGGAAATTCGCCGCAAATCCATGCCTGGTGAAACATTTTGCCCATCACTAAAAGAAGACACACACACCAATGTATTTCCCCTACCTACCAAAATCTGACTCCTGAATGACTGGTTGCTCAGAAAAGGGATATTGAACAGAATTTTTGACCATGATTACTCATTATTTCATATTTGATTCCTGTAATAAAACCTCTTAACCGTTTTAGTGCTATCAACTAAATTATTATTACTAATCACCACAGAAAAATGCACCCACTTTCTATTTATTCCTATGGGATTTTTAGAAGCGTATTTATTAAATGTTGAACTTTAACTTTCACCCAATAAATACACTTCAAAAAATCCCATAGGAATAAATAGAGAGTGGGTCGATTTTTCTGTGGTAAGCTTTAATTTTACACTTTGATACATCTTTCCCTTAATGTATAAACTGTATCCAGGGTCAGACTCGGGGGTGCAAGGCCCATAAGGGCCCGCACCCCCCAAGTGGCCCCCTCCAGCCGCGTCACCCGCACCAACCACAGGGGCCCCGCTGTGCCCCCCAAACCCCCTGTAGGGGCCCTGCCACCTGCCCGACGTCCTCCTCTGAGCACGCGTAAGTGAAATGCGTCAGGGGAGGACATCGGCGACCGGGGAAGCAGCAACAGGGATCAGGTCTGGCCACCGGGGCCCACTGGGTTTTTTCCCAGTGTCCCGACAGCCCAGTCCGACCCTGACTGGATACCATATAGAGATACCACCACCATCTGGGTCATGCCCACCATGTTACCATACCTCATCATTTCTCCCTTCTGAGCATGATTATTTATTTTCTTGAGATGACAATGGGCAACATAAATCAAAACACAATACAAATTCAGAGACAAAACGCAATACCAATTAAAAATCAAATGCAATGCCAATCAAAACCTCATACCAATTAAGTTTTGTAACACACTTATAAATTTTAACAAAGACACTGATTTATGGATGCACAATAAAGGTAATCAGAATGTCTACGTATATAAACACATGGCATTACATTTATTTATAAACTGTATATGTTATTATTAAAGGGGACTATATTTTAATATTATATAATGCCACATTAATACAAATATAGCTTTCAATTTGCCCTTTAAAAAACATTTTCTAAGCCTACATTATTAAAAATTGGGAACCCTTTACATGATATAGTGAATCTATAAAATAAACATAAATGCCTGTATTATGAAATAGTAAATATTCTCTAAATGAAAAAAAAACATGTTTCCCTTCAACCTAAGGTCTAATGTGTTTTTAAGATAAAAAGATAATTAACGTGCATAAAGGGGTTAGCCAATCAAGAGTTAATTAGTTGTATAAGAATATGAATAAAAATATGAATATTTCCCTGATTAACATTTTATAAAGTTTTAATTAGGTCTGCTTGAGCATAGATTAGTCCAATATTTTTTTTATATAATGATGTAGTTTGATCCATATCCATTTCCTGGTTGGCTTGTAATTCAAAAGTCAAATCAATTACACGAGACAAATAACAATATTGAAGAACTGGAAATTAATATTTAAAGAAAACAGTAAAAAAAATCCTCCAATCTTGTAGACAATAATGAAACATATTGGTGCTGATTTCACTTGGGCTTTAAATTATTATTATCTGTTAAAAAGGCCCCTTAATTGGAGCTCCCTGTAGATCTGCTACGGTCCCTGTCTGTGTTTCAAATAAGGGGTGGGTGTGTTCTAATGGTCCCTGCCAGAAGTACAGTAGGAGGGGGATAGCCAATCACAGCCCTGCAGTCCTGCTGATTGGTTCCTATAGTGCAGTGTGCTGAGTGCTGCCGACCCCCTGCACCGCCTGGGAAAGGAGGCAGCAGGAAGTGTTACAGATGGGCGGGACTAGCGGAGTTTTTGGAGAAATTTTCAATAAATCAGCCTGAAACAATACTTCTTAAAGCACATTACTTCTATATTTAGCAAAGTATAATGTACTTAGTTTTTATACAATATGCCCCTTTAAAACATGATCTTGGGGCTTCTATACTAACATTGACCAAATGAACAGGCCCAATCACCCATACAGGGATGGGGCCTATTATCCAAAATGCTCAGGAGCTGAGTGTTTACTCAATAAGGGATCTTTCTGTATGTTGGATCACTATTAGGGATGCATTGAATCCACTATTTTCGTATTCGGCCGAACTCCGAATCTTTCATAAAGGATTAGTCTACTACCGAACCAAATCTTAATTTACATATGTAAATTAGCATACGGAAGGGTTAAAGAGCACCGCACTCGAAGTGCACGGTGAAAATGTTTAAACTTCCGTGTTTATGTGACAAAAAGTCACGCGATTTTAATGATTCCGATTTGGTTCGGCCAGGAGCATGGATTCGGCCAAATCCTGTTGAAAAAGGCTGAATCTTGGATTCAGCACATAACTAATCACTATATATAAAGTATAAAGTCTGCTAAAAACAATTCAAAACCTCAGTAGGGTTGATTTGCTACCAATATGAACTCATGCAGCTTAGTTATAATTAAGTACAAGGTACTGTGTGAAAAAACTAGAATTATTTGCTTAATATGAACTTTCAGTGTCTATCAGTGTGAATGGTACAGACATGCTTATATGCATTTGGAAGCACTGAGGCTTTCAAAATGTTAAAGATCTATGGAAAGATTACGAAGGCTACTATTGCAGTTTCTATTTCATTTACTGATCTTGCCCCTTTATTGGTTACGTGATTGCTCAATCAGCATTGTTTCAGCCAGCTGCAGGAGGAACAATGGAAGCAACAGTTTGATGGGTAAATTAAAAGCAAGCCCTAAAAGGATTTTGTTTGAAACCAGCAATTCCTAGTAATACTGCTCCTAACCAGTATGCATTAAAAAAATAGGATAAAAGGTTTATTTCTGTACATTGGAAAACATGTAGCAGGAATGGTAGTGCCAGAAGAAGAAGTGATGCACTATGACTGAAAAAGAACTGATGAGGGATAAGGACTACAGCCTAAACAAAATGAAGGTAAACACAAGGATACAGTTATTAACTGAGAAGAATAAAAAGATGACAGTGCTTGCACAGTGACTGGAAATGAGAAATACTTTGTTATTCAAGAAAAGACAAAATAAAAAGGCCAAAGTCTGTAAGAATGTTTTAATTAAGCTGCAATATACACGTATGAGATTTATGAAGGGACCAAAGAGAATGTGTAATAGGTTTGTTCAACTGCAAGTAATACATTATTTTATGGAAATTGCCTGGGCATTTGCCCAGTGGAACAATACCTGTGGAACAAGATATATATTTTTAATCCTGAAATATAGTCAGCCCTACTGACAATTAACCCTGGGAGCTATGAACATGGGTTGAAACATTTACTGCAGGGGCGCCTGGAGCTGCAGAAAGAAAAGAAATAAGAGTGAATAATGAAATGCCAGATGACCAATACTATTAGCTGTATCCGAAAAGCCAGGTAACCCAGTAACAGCAGCGCATGATACAGGCTCATGTACCTATATGTGTTATTAGCACTAATGAACTATTTTTGGAAATAGAACTATTTCAGACAGAACTGCTAGTGGAGCTTGTATATGGAAAATCATATGCAGTATCCCTCATGAGTGTTATATCAGTGATGCTGGACAGTAATGCAGGCAGGTTGTTAACAGTTCACCATCTTTATTTCTTACACACAGAGAGAAGCTTCCTAGTCTCCTCCCACTATTTCCCAAGGCTGCAACATTCAACTGCATATAACTTTATAAAACATAACACAGCTTATGCACATACGTAACATTTCTCCCCCCTTCTATTATGTTTCAAAACCTGGAAACATTATAAAGCACATAGTCAGCCAGATGCTTAGGCAAATTATATGTGCGAGTTGAACTTCGGTGAATTTCACTGGCCAGTTCATTACTGCCTGAAGGGTTGTCCGGTGTTTGTGGCTGTGCAACCAGATTGGGTGGATCATCCAAGAGATGCCAGTTAGAGGTAGTGTCCCGCACCTGTGAGAGCTCAGGAATAGGGACTAAACTGCTCACATGCCAAGTAGATCCATCCTGCAGTCTGTAGGTTACTGGTCCCAACTGACTGTGAATCTGAATGGGATCAGAGAAAATAGGATCAAATTTTGATCTGATTGAGGGCTTTCTTATTCTTACCCATTGCCCAGCATTAAGAGTTATTGTCTTAGCTTTTCGTTTTAAATCATTGTAAGCTTTCGTTTTGTCCTGATAATTTTTTAACCCTTGCCCGCAACTCTTGTGGTTCACTGACTTCCATCGGTGGCCATAAACGTGTTAGGGGCATCCGTAGACTGCGGCCTATCATCAGTTTTGCTGGTGTTTCCCCAGTTGCACTATGGGGTGCAGACCGGTAGTGCTGTAGGACTGTAGTTAAAGCTTTGCTAAACAAATGGCCTTCATGCAAATGTACCTTAAGACCATTCTTTAAAGTCTGATTTAAGCGTTCCACACTTCCATTAGCCTGTGGATGGTATCGAGGTGTTAAAATGTGCCTTATGCCCTTCAGTTGAAGGAAATCTTCAAATTCTTTTGACACAAACTGTGGCCCATTGTCTGTAATAATTTCTAGTGGAAGTCCCCACCGTGAAAACCATCCTTCTAAGGTTGTGATGACGACTTTAGAGGTAATGATTACTGCTGTAGCTACCTCTGGCCATTTAGAGTACAAATCATATGCGACTAACAAGTACCTCTGGTGTTGTGGTGCAACAGAGATTTCTCTACATATATCCAGCTGAATTGTATCCCATGGCGCTTGTGGAAAAGGCCTAACTTGTAGTGGAGCAGTGGTTTTCTTCAGATTTTTTCCAGAGAGTAAGCAAGGTTCACAGTTTCGAATCAAGGTTTCAATTTGTTGGTCTATTCCAGGCCACCATACTGCTTCTCTACAAAGCTGTTTTGTTCTCACCACACCTAAATGCCCTTCATGGGCCATCCTGAGGACTGCTGGCCTTAGTGCAGTTGGAATAACTGCCCTATGCCCTCGTACTAAACAAACATCTTTCCAAGGTGACAATTCTGTTCTCACTTGGTAGTATGACTGAAGGTGTCCTGGTAGAACAGTTGGCCATTGGCGTAAGTATGTTAATATTTCTTGAATCACTGGATCATTCTGAGATGAGGTCACTAAGTCTTGTGGCGTAACTGTAAAGACAAATGAATTGGATATCACCAGTCTTCTTCCTCCTGTGAAGTCTGTGTCTCCTCAGGCTTGAGGACCACACGGGACAGGTAATCTGCAACTTGATTTAATTTTCCGGGTCTGTAGCGTACTTCAAAAATGTATTGATATAACCTGTCTGACCATCTGTGAATACGCAGGGGACGATGGCCTGATCCTGATGTAGACAGCAATGAAGTTAGGGCTTGGTGATCTGTTCTCAGGGTAAACTTCCTGCCATAAAGGAAATGGTGCCATCTTTCACAAGCCTATATACAGGCCAATGCCTCCCGCTCTCCCGCAGCATATTTCTGCTCAGCTGGAGAGAGAGTTCAAGAAGCAAAAACAACAGGGTGCTCCACTCCATGTTGAATCTGTGATAAGACTGCACCTATGGCAACAGCTGAAGCATCACAAGAGACAAATGTAGGTGCATTTGGTGAAAAATGTGCAAGGGTTGTAGCTGAAGCAATATACTGCCTTAGTGTACAGACTGCTTTGGAACAAGCTGGTGTCCACTCCCACTGTACATCTTTTTTTAACAAGGCACGTAATGGTGTTGTGATTTCTGCATAGTCAGCTACGAAACGTAAATAATAGTTTGTAAATCCCAAAAAAGAAGCAAGTTCTGCTCTGTCTTTTGGTTCAGGCAATTTATTTATGGCCTCAACATTGGATTGTAAGGGTTGAATTCCCAGTGAGGATAATCTATGACCCACAAAGTCAACTTCCGATTGTGTGAAAACACATTTTGCTTCATTCAAGGTGAGGTTATAGTCCATCAGCCTGTGGAACACCTGATCAAGGATTGCATTGCGTTTCTCCAGAGAGGGTGCATGGATAAGTATGTCATCCAGAAAAATTGTTACCCCAGAGATTCCTGCAAAAACAGACCATAACTTTCTGAAAAAAGCTTGGGGCCGAACACAGTCCGAATGGCATGCGTATTTGTAAATAGCCTTGACGGAGGTCCAGCTTTGTGAAAATTTTTGATCCATGGCATTGGGAAATTAAATCTTCTGTAGTGGGCAGAGGGTAACAGTCAAGTATAATTGCTTTGTTTACCTGACGTAAATCCACACATAGCCGAATCTGCCCATCCTTTTTTTTTGCAATTACTAGGTTTGAAACCCATGGGGAGGAGTCAATTGGTTCTATAATATCCTCCTGCAACAGCTTATTGAGTTCTGCTTCTACTGCAGCGCGGATTGCTAGAGGGGGCCTGCGCAAGGACTGCATCACTGGAGATACTTGAGTGTTCACCATTGGATTGTGAGAAAATTTGCATATTCGACCCAGTCCATTAAAGGCCTGAGGATATTTTTCTTTCCAGACAGTGTCTACTATGTGTGTTTTTTAGCATTTGTCTGGTCAAGAACTTTAAATCCCAGTGCATGAAACAAGTCCAGCCCCAGTAGGTTTGCTCCTTTCTCAGTGACATAAAATGTAAAGCTTCCCAAATGCTTGTTTTGGTGTGTAACAGGTAAGGTTACCTTGCCCAAGACTGAAATTTGGGTATTACTGTAGCCTGTTAAGCAAGTTAGTGTATCTTGGAGTGGGTAATGCCGAAAATGTGCGTTGTATGTAGCAGCGTTTATAATGGAGACCTTTGCCCCGGTGTCCACAAGTAGTGGTATTGTGACATTAGCAATAACACAGTGGCAGAGTTTGAAATTTGCATTATCCTTACCCACAGCATGAATCTAACTTTCATCAGGTACACAGTCATCTTGCACTAAATTATGAACTGATGTGTCCGGCACGGAGCGGCAGAATTTAGCAAAGTGGTTAATTTTATTACAGCGCCTGAAGCGTTTCCCTTGTGCCGGGCACAGTTTCATGCCACCTTTATGGCGGCTGCCTCCACAATTATAACAGTGTGCATTAGAGTTACTGTCAGTCAATTTGTGTACATGAATGGGGATCTCACTCCCTCCTGCAGGGGGCAGCATATTTCTGGCCTCCAGCAAAACCATTTCCATTTGGCACCCCAATTCCACAGCTTGTAAAGTAAGTGTATCTGGCTCCATAAGCAACCTCTCTCTCTGAGTTTAGGGTTTGTTGTTTTTTTAATCAGTTGGTCTCTAATAATTTCATCTTGTAAGGACCCAAATTTGCAGGGGACTGCTAGCTGTCTCAGCTCAGCAACATAGTGACGTATAGTTTCCCCTTCAGCCTGACAGCGCTTACGAAAACGCACTCTGGCCACTAAAGCATTTGGGGCAGGTTGAAAATAATTCTCCAGGGCCTGTACTGTAGCAGCGTATGAGGCATCTGCTCCCAGAGTTGTGAGGATGCGATATGCTTCAGAGCCCAGGGAGTTAAGTAACAGGGCCCTTTTCCTCTCAGGGGAAGTCCCATCCAGGCCAGAAGCAAGTAAGTAGATAGAAAACTGTTCATACCAGAGATCCCAGGGCACTGCAGGCTCCCCAGGGTGCTGCAGAAACGTTTCAGGGGGTTGCACAGAGGGTTCAGATGTCCTTGTCGCCATTGTTATATCAGTAATGCTGGACAGTAATGCAGGCAGGTTGTTAACAGTTCACCATCTTTATTTCTTACACACTAGTCTCCTCCCACTATTTCACAAGGCTGCAACACTCAACAGCATATAACTTTATAAAACATAACACAGCTTATGCACATACATAACAATGAGCTATACATTTTGTACGTGTTTGATTACAATACACTTTAACAAGTAACTAGTAACAAGTTCCTCAGGTTTTCTGGGCTTTTTTTTTGCCCTAATTATAGCCCCTAGCAGGGGATATTTGATATGCAGCCAATCCTGACTTGGTGGCTGATAGGAAAAGAATGACAACAAATGTATATTGAAGTTATTTATTTATGTGTAAAAAGATATCAGGAGACTGACGTACCCTTCAACAGCTGTGCTAGTAGCTCCCATTTGAGTGTATGTTGTATAACTGTTTAAGTCATTTTACATATACATTCCTATGGGAGGTCTTGAAGTATACTTCTCCTATATTTTACTCCTTAACTCAGGGAACCCCAACCTTTTTTTACCAATAAGACACACGTAAAAAGACTTGGGGAGCAACACAAGCATAAAACATGTTCCTGGGGGTGCCAAATAAGTACTGTTATTGGCTATTTGGTAGCCCCTGTATGGACTGGCAGCCTACAGGAGGCTCTGTTTGGCAGTATACCTGGTTTTTATGCAGCCAAAACTTGCTTTCAAGCCAAGAATTCAAAAATAAGCATCTGCTTTGAGGCCACTGGGAGCAATGTCCAAGGGTTGGGGAGCAGCATGTTGCTCACGAGCCACTGTTTGGGGATCACTGCCTTAAATGGATAAAATCCTGTTATTGCAGTCGCCATGTCTATTTTGATTGATGTCACATCCTAACAGCGCTGAACGATTATGAACATGCACAAAGACTTTTTCTTTCTGTACCCGAACTCCTCATTATACCCGCTGATGGTGCAGGAATGATAGTCACACTAAACCCTATGTGAAATAGACTCATCATGGGAAATATGGTGTGAGGTGTTTAGTTTTGGGGGGAACAGGGTGACCCCAATTTACCATAGGCTTACATTATTCTTCCTATTCAGTTCACAACAACCCAAAGTGGTGTTATTGCCTATACTTATTGCTTTGGTCAAACAAGCCCCAAGCACTAGGGGAAGCTCACAGTGGTCCCACAGAAAGGATTTCTTTCCGCAGCCTTTCTAGTACAGCGTTTCTGGTCTATTTGTTAGAGCCTCTGGCTAACCTAACTACCCTGATTCTGCCTCTCACTCCTAGAGAAAGCTATTACAAATCATCCTACCATTACTACTTCTACTGGAACATACCTCCATCCCAGGCCCTACAGCACTACCTCCTCCAGTAAGTGGGGACCAAAAGAGGCTGAGCACATGGTGCCTTCCCCTAATAAACTTTGGAAATCCTGACACCCTTCTGCTAGATCCCTCCTGCCAGGAAAATACTTCAAGCCAGAAAAAAGGAAACACTCCCCCTTGCCAAAGCTTCTTTTGCAGCTTGGTGGTAAAGATAATACGTCTTTCTAATTTCAATGATAAATTAAATAAAAAAGAAAAATGTTATATATTGATTCTTATTACATCCAAATGAATATTACTGTGGCAGATAAGGTTAGAAAAACAGGTATGGCTACAAACACAAGTAATATGTTAGCCCAGGTGTCCAAACCCTGGGCTCCTCACTACACGAATTCACAAACGATCTGCAACAGTTTGTAGGAGACTCACCGCAGTCGATGAATGGTCCGGGTGCTTCAAGCCCCGGACCCATAGCCCAAGGGAACTAATCCAACTCCAATCGTTTACAACTTAGAACGCACACCTGATAGCCGTGAGATTTTAAAAGCTTACAACCTTTATTTGTATCTTAAAAACAGAGTGCCTGACGTGTTTTGTGCACATGCGCACTTAATTAAGGCATACATCCAAAGACTGATACGTGGCTTAAATAGCCAATTAGTGCATGACATCACAAAATTGAAAATATATACAAAAAATAAAGATAAAACAAAAAAGAAACAAACAAAGGTAATACATACATCGGTAACCATAAACAAACTCACTTTGAAGGAATATAGCAATTTATATCAAAGACTGAATTCAAACCAAACACTCCCCTTCTTTCACAGCTTGGTGGTAAAGATGATACGTCTTTCTAATTTCAGACTAAGTTTAGAGCGTATAGATTCTTCATTAGTCCTTACCATCATTACCTTTAGCATGTAAGCATGTTTATGAAAGAGAACTTAAATGTAAATAAAGGCCACTTTTTTGATATTTATTAGATCAGACTATTGGGGCTTTAGACAGAACTGGCAGATGGCACTGACTGAAAAAATAGAGGACTGATTTATGACCAGAAAATCTTGTTGATATTTTATATTGTGTGCCTATGGGGTCGGCACATCTGTAGCTGTGTACCCTTGTTCCCAGCAAGCCATTATTTTGCGTACAAATTCTATCTCAAGCTAAATAAAATTCCCACTACAGCTGAGTTCACTGCCTCTCTCTCTGCAATGTGGGATATCTGTGAATATATATTTAGGAGGCTCAACTGGCTTTAAAATTTTAACAATACACTAATCACCTTTATAACTATGCAGTTGGGGTTATGATTATTTAAAGAGCAGCATGCCTTCCAGTTTTGATAGATGAGATTCTGAAAGAAGTCTTGAGTGTATATTTGGCAGACATTATTTTGTAAATGCTGTCTGAATAATAAGATGAAACTTTACAAACCCCCCCCCCACAATTTTAACACATATAACAAGATGAAACTTTACAAAAAAACCCACAATTTTAAAGAATAAAAGCAATAAAAGCAGTCTATAGTTTTATGATACTGGTAAATAATGATATTTTCTACAAAGTGCTAGTGTACTTTAAATAAATTAATGGCAACCCAATCTCTCTTTGTATTTGGCCCTATACTGACAGGAGGGACTGGTACAAGTACTGACATTTTTTGGCAAAATCACACCTAATGTGATTAGAACAATGTAACCTCCAGACCATTGACATAATGCATCTGTGATTGCCCTAGTTTAGCTCTCTGGTCTGGGTATCCTCTCTTGATCAGTTGTGAAAATATAATTTACTATAATTTCCAGTTCCTATTAGCCCTTTAATCTAAAGCCACTGCTACACCACACATATTTCACAACCTTTTTGATCCTTAAAAGGACATTAAAGAATGTTGAGTGGGGGTTTGTAAAGTTGGTGCCCAGGATTGTTACCTTTTTCCCCTGGGACCAGTGTAGGCCTTTGCTGAGAACAGCAGTAATGAAGGAAAACTGACTTATTGTTGACTTCTCACGCGGCAGACTGGAGTAAACCAACCAGGAAGTGTATAGTTTCACTGAGTTTCATACACACTCACACAAAATATTCTTCTCTTAAAGCTCTTGGGACACTTGCCTCCTTACAGTGCCCAAGCTTCCCCTGACCTATCTCTCTCTCTTCAGATTCTCTACAAGGCTGCTGCCCTAATCCGACACACTTATAATCCCTGTCTGGCATACAATCGCCTCTGGGGCTCTACCCCAATTACTGACTCCTTGTAGGAACCCAAGCTGTCCTTACTAGCTGACCTATCTAACTCTCGCTCCTAGTATGAGCTTATCACCTTGTATATGTATGTATGTATGTATGTATGTATAACTTTATTTATAAAGCGCCACAAGGGTACGCAGCGCTGTACAGTCTTACAGAATACAAAATTACACACAGGGAGGACAAGTGATATAATAAATAAATACAATAAATACATATATGTATATATATATATAAGTGCCATGTGGTATGAGACACAGTAGGAAGGAGGTCCCTGCCCCGTAGAGCTTACAATCTGAGTATATCCTTATCTACCCTAGCAAACACCGGGTAGACACCTGGTTCTTAATCAGTGGAGTCTGTCTCTGCAGATCTTATCAGGTTGAAAAGGAAGTAACTGAACAAGGTACTGCCCTTTATAGGCTCCTGCAAGGGACCTTCCCCTTACAGGCTAACCTTATTGGTTGGTGCCATCTACAGGCCAAACTCAGCACAGCCCAACTAATAACATAAAATAAATTCTAATTACAACAACAACAAACATTTGTAAAGCGCTTTACACGGGAGAAAAGAGAAAAGCGCTTTACAAATGTTTGTTGTTGTTGTTGTATGTGGACATAAATGCCAGGCTAAACAGGTGGCTTTTCAGTTTTGATTTAAACGTGTCCAAGGTTGGAGCTGTCTTGATCCCGTTTGGCAAGGCGTTCCACAGGGTAGGGGCAGCATGACAGAAAGCTCTGGATCCAAAGGTTTTCAGTTGAACTCTGGGGATGGTCAGATTATTGGATCCATTTGATCTAAGATTGTGGGAGGTGTGACGTAGTTGCAGCAAGTCCTCCAGGTATCCAGGGCCTAGGCCATGTAGGGATTTGAATGTTAGCATCCCAATTTTGAAAAGGATTCTCCATTTTATGGGTAGCCAGTGCAGTGAGCGAAGGATTGGTGTTATGTGGCAATGGCGGGGTTGGCTTGTTAGCAATCTTGCGGCAGCATTCTGTACGAGCTGCAGGAGGTGTAGGCCTTTATTTGTACTGTACCTCCTTATAGGTTCCCTGGGGAAGGTATCACAGTGTTTAGTCTCAGGACTAAAAAGTAACCCTCTGATCAACAACGTACACTCAAAGAGTGAAGCAATCTAGGCCACTACTGTGGTCACATGATTAAGAAAAATCTCTACTCAGCTTTATGCAGACCCTACTGTGGGATGAGATGTCAGCAAACTGAAAAAACAATGCCTCTAACTGAATATAGACCTGAGTAAAAGGAGTACCATATCCTGGTGTACGAGCCCTACTCACATTCTGTTAGAAAGGCCGTTAGAAAAGCCAAAAAACTTCAAGGCAAGACTGGCTTTACTTGCTTGGAGCCATTAAAAAATGTTCTATCAGCAATAAATAGGAAGAAAAAAACTCAGAGTACATGTGTGTGTGCATAATGGAGGACCTTATGTGATATAAAGACAAGGAGAAGCTCCCATATTGCCATAATTTGTTTTTGGGAAACCTGTTTGTATCTCCCATTGTTTAATAATCATCTATGTTTCAAGGTCAATAAATGATGTTAACTGCTTTCCCTGTTGCTTAAAATATGATGATCTATGTAAATTAGATTGGTAAATAAATCTGTGTGTATATTTATGGGATATGGATTCAGATGAAAGATACTGCTGTTTTTAATGGCTATATTAAATACACTGAATGCTATTTTCTCTCATTAAATGAGGCCAACAAATACATTTGATGCTGATATATAATGTTGAGATGTGTAAACTCCTTTTTGGCATTCCTACATTAAGCCTGTGCTGCTGTTATATAATTGGCTAGGGAAGTTACAGTTATTGTGCTTCCTTTCTTCTGGGCTAGTAATATGAATATGTTCATTGTTGACTTAATATTAAAAACTTGCTGATTTGACCCCAGGCTAAGTATTTAAACTGGTTATTGCTTTGCCAAAACCTAACAAATCTGGGACGCCTTATGGCATCTGATACAACATGTGCACTGTCTCCCAGAATGAATGTTATGATTTTTCATTCTCCTATTAATATGGTGCCATCTTCCATCAGCCCTATTGTACTGTCATTTATCAAAGTTTTTGCATTAATAAGGTGTTATTACAAGGTGCCTTCTCATGCTAGTTGTGCTTTTACCAGGGAAAACAATAATTATTATATAATAATCTTGTCATCTAGTTGTCTTTGAATTAGTTCAGTTTTCTATCCTGAGTGCTGTTTGCAATGATATTAAAGGTACACTGTCACCACATAATTGCCTCCATTTTTATAATATCTTTACATTTCTCAGCAAAAGCTTTAATAATGCCATATTATTTTAAAATTTAGGATTTTATCCATCTTTGGAAAAAATTACAGTCAGATACAGGGTACAGCTGGCAATACTCTTATACACAGGGGTCATTTATAACTCTGGGGGATGCAAGCACAAGAGAGTACCTCGTAATACTCATGCTTTGAGCACTTTGAGTGCTAGATGAAAAATCTGGCGCTCAGTACAAAGGGCAGCATCAAGACGTGCACTACTTAAGGCAGGGAGGTAAAGACAAGGCCATGATGGGTTGCATGTGCCTCAGAATGACACACAAGGTAGGGTACAGGGGCTTTATTTGGTAGGAAATCTTGTTTTTATTCAACCAAAACTTGCCCCCAAGTCAGGAATTCAAAAATAACTGCCTGGTTTGGGGGCACTGAGAGCAACATCCAAGGGGTTGGGGAGCAACATGTTGCCCCCGAGCTACTGGTTGGGGATCACTGCCTTAGAACTAACCTAAACCAATTGAGTGCAAATATATGCACAATGAAACAGGCTTAAAGTTTAGAGAACATTGGAAGTATAAGGTTGTTTTACTTTTTTATACCAACAATAAAAAGATTGGTGGTTCACAGAATCATAGATGTGATCCGAATTTACAGACTGGGTGTCCTGCAATAAAATATTTTTGGTAAATGATTAAGCTGTATGATCCCAATAAAACACAATAAGCAAGGAAAATGGCATTAGGGCATATGGGTCCAGTGCTTTCTTATTGGTGCAATTTCTGTTAATTACAAATGGAAACAAAACACACACCAAGCTAAATGTGGAGAACCCTTCATAAGAAATAATAGATTCTTCACCATTTCCTGTTTTATCACTGAGCTCTCTATAACAGTTTTAAGAGGAATATTTCTCTTCTAATTACTCTCTCTCTCCCTCTTTGAGTTGTTATAGTTTACCCTTTGTGCTAATTAGATTTAAACCGTTAGAGAAATCAATAGATTTTCATCTGTGTTCGACCAAGCCAGTCATGACTAGTAATTTACAGCTCTGGTTCCTCTGAAATCAATACAGATTTGTGCTTCATTGGGAGAGCTGTAAAACAAGAATGACAGCAGGCCCACTAAGGAGCTGACATGGAAGGAGAACCCCAGATGGTCTTTTATCAGAGCCAGCGAGGTAAGACAAAAACTGTGGCACAGTCACCGAGCGGACTGAAAAAGGCCTTTTGCAGCTCAGTGAACACAGGCCAGGGAAACGGCTTAGCCTCTGATGCTACAGTACTCTCCTAGGATCCAATTTATCGTATTGATTTGCTACCCCTGTAGTATTTTTTAGAGTTCAGAATAAACATTCATTATAAAAATATATGAGCAGCATAGATAGATTGTAGTTAAACTGATCAACTGCCCCTATTAATCAGACATGCTCCTTGTGAGATGCTGTTATTTCCTCTTTCCCTCTTCTAAATAGACCCAGTCAGAAAACAAATCAATAAAAGTTGCAGAGAGCGCTTTATTCTTTCTATCCCAGATGAACCATCTGTATTCATTCTGCTTTAAGTGATGGAACATTCTAGCCAATATTTACCAACAGTCTTGAGATGAAGAATAGCAAATAATATACTGTATTTGCTCAAATCTGAGTTAAGATGTACAAAGATTTTAGTTCAAACTGAGACCTTCCATACAAGGGGCACCGATGCTTCCATTAGAAAAGAACTGAAGTTTAGCAAAACCACTTTACCAAGATGTGTGCTCTATAATGCACCACAGACTGCAATGCAAATTGCCAATCACAGATCAGCATTCATTTTCGCCTTGTAAAGTTTCACAAAAAATTGTGTGTATTCGCCATCGACAAATATTTTTCTGTGAATCGATGCTTTGATTTCACCATGCACTTTGTTTTGCCAACAACAAAGCATTTTTTATGCCAACGTCGTTGTTAAAATTTTTCCATTCGTTTTATTTTGCCCGGAAAAAAAAACTGCGCCAGCCATAGACTCCATTTGGCAAAATTTTGCCATTTCACATATTTTTTCTGTTTTTTTTCATTATTCAGACATAACATATGCATATAACACACTAGAGCCAAGAATATCCTATAAATTATATCCTTATAAATGGTGCAGTGATGTCTTCAGTTATAATCAGTGCTTAGTGTAGGAATTTCAACTGATTCATGGCAACTTGTGTATTATAATAAATAATATACCCCCTGGTATAAAATATGGGAATATTTTTTTTTTCTAACACATTTATAAAAGCACTTGGCCTTCAGCCTTGCACCTTTTTAAGGTCATTGAACTCCTTAGCGAATAATAATATCCTTATATTTTACAAGAGGGGATACATTATTCATTATACATCTATTAGTGTGTGCACATATGGGCTGATTTATGTACTCTAGGGGGCTGATTTACTTACCCACGAACGGGTCGAATGGAGTCCGATTGCGTTTTTTTCGTAATGATCGGTACTTTGCGATTTTTTCGTATGTTTTGCGATTTTTTCGGATTCTTTACGAATTTTTCGGATCCAATACGATTTTTGCGTAAAAACGCGAGTTTTCCTATCCATTACGAAAATTGCGTAAAAAGTTGCGCATTTTGCGTAGCGTTAAAACTTACGCGAAAAATGCGCAACTTTTCGCGTAAGTTTTAACGCTACGCAAAATGCGCAACTTTTTACGCAACTTTCGTAATGGATACGAAAAACTCGCGTTTTTACGCAAAAATCGTATTGGATCCGAAAAATTCGTACAGAATCCGAAAAAATCGCAAAACATACGAAAAAGTCGCAAAATATTCGTTTTCAAGTCGGAACTTTTCCAATTCGGGTCGGATTCGTGGGTTAGTAAATCAGCCCCTAGGTAAAAAATGCTCTCATATTTACAAAGCTGTGGTGTTAGATCTCAGCTCTGCCACTGACTCTTCCACCCTATAGCACTGAATGGCGTTAAACTGCTCATTGTAGAAGAACACATGATGAATTGGCACTTTGCTAACAATATCAGCTTTCCAAAAAGCCAGGAAAGTGTTATTAAATCTAATAAAATACAAACTGCTTTGGATTCAGGACCATTTAAGATTCCCCAGCTTGAATTTTAATAAATCAGTCCCAGAACTTTTAATAGTAACGTCTGTTGTGCGCAGAATTGTTTGGTTTGTGCCAAGCCTTAGGATTTTATTGGCTGGCTATCATGCTTTTCTAATATACTGTAGCTAACGTTAAGGCAGTTCCTGAAGATGATGTTGTGGTCAGAATATAGCTTAGATCATAACACCAGTAAAGTGCATGGCTTTAGGTGCAATGGCCCTCTTGTATCACTTAACCTAAACAACATCATTATACCTAGAACTTAGTAAATTGACTGTGTGGAAGGAATAGTTGAATTCTGCATTGCAGAACTGTATTTATGAATACATGACAAGGTTGTCAGTAAAAAAAATATATTCAAAGAAGCACACAATGCCAGAGCAGATTTCCCTTTCCCCTAACAGCTTGCCTTGTATACATAAATAAACTCCGTCCTTACAGATAACAATGCTCCACGAATGGACTGTGCATAAAGCAAGCGTCTGGAATTTATTTCATGCGAAACTGATGGGAAATTGAAAAATCATTAGAAAATGGGAAGACAGAAAAGCATTTGCAAGATCTATTATGTGGAGATGATACAAATTATAAAAAGTATGGTCAGAGGGGCTTGTTAATTTCTCCAGTTCTGAAAGAAATGCTATTTCCCAGCACTGCAGCATACACCACTTGATCTTCGTAGCGCTCGGCAGACTATCTAGGACAGACCTTTCCCAAATAAAAAGAATCAATCTCAGTCTTACCCAATTTGCATTTTTCATAAATCTGAGAGAAAATGGATCTTTTCTACCTCTCTTTAGCAATAATTTACATTTTATTACCCTCTTAATGGAAAAAGATTGCTAAAATACAGAAATGGGATCTATTATCTGAAAACCCATTATGCAGAAAGCAGTACAGTATTGCTGTATTCCATAATGTAATATATAGAGTGCATAATGTAGCCTCTATTGGAAAATATTTTAATATAATAAATTGCAGAGCCATGAAACTCCAAGGTGACTTCTATTATCCTCATATTGTTCAATAGGATGTACATTATTTATCATAATACACAAGTTTCAGTGAGTCATGTGACAGATGTTACATCAACAAGCACTGATTATAACTGATGACAAGAGCATGCCCCTTAGAGCTAATTTCCTAAGCACTTGCACCCCCTTGGATGCTGCGCTCAGCACTGAGCACCCAATGAAAACTCAGTGAAGAACACAGCATCAGGATGCGGTGCGCACTACCTTTTTGGGGGAGGCGTCAGAGATAGGGCCTTGATTTGGGCTGCGTGTTCTGCCGCCCCTCCTGATGTGCAAGGTAGCTGTGAAACAGAGTACAGAGACCTGTGGCTATTTGCACGCAGTGGGCAAAATGCTGCTACCTTTTTCTTGTGCTTTGCCCAATGCATGGTGAGTTATACATGAGCCCTCAGACAGGCTTGGACTGGGATACAAAATAGGCCCAAATAAACCCCCACCAGCCCAGTAAATAGTGACTGTCCATGACTTCTTACAGAGCCCCTCTGGCATTTGCCAGAACCCACATATTGTCAGTGCGGGCCAGCCCTCAGGTCTCAAGCATTCCAGATATTAAATCTCATACCTAGAAGCACTTACCTGGCTTGGTAGTTTGTCTGATTTTGACACCTGGGGGCAGGGTGGTGGTAGTTTCCACAGACTATCCTGTGATTTAATTGGTTCAGAGTCAGTCTCCACAAACTAAAAATTCCATTTGCCAGTTGCCACTTGTGAATGGAGCATCTGCAGATGAGGAAAAGAGGAGCCACAGTTCCTCCCAGCTTACTATAAGATGACTGGAACAGTGAGTCTTTGATAGAGGTCACCAGTGGCATCACTTAGGCCTAAGCAGAAGGCTTTCCAGATATTAGCTAGCCAAAAATAATAATTCTGCAACCAAATTTGCATAGAAAAATATGTTAGGGTGACCAGATGACTTGAAATTGAATTTTTTAATACATGTCCCTGTATTTTCAAGTGATCTGGTCACCCTAATATATCTGTAAAACTCAGTGGCCCACATTTACTAACACAGGGTTACATTCCTGGCAGTGCGGCAGCCTATTTCCACCTTTCAGGGCTGAATTGTGGCCTCTGTTGTTGCTGAAGATAGCCAAGCTGATGCAGTTTGCCAAGCCAGTGGCAGAATTCTCACTTCATTAAGATAAATAGGGTGGATTTAGCTTTGCAGTGCCCCTGTACACTGCTGTCTTGCCCTAAATCCCTAATCCCTTGCTGAGCAGTTGTGGATTTTTCAGTTATAGTGATGCTTTGCGGTGCACACACCTTTAGGACAAAAACACTGTACAAGTGAAACTGCATTAAAGTATTAATATTACACATTGCCATGTCAGTAAATATTTGCATGGGTAGTTTTTATAGCCTTGTTATTCCAAAGGGCTATAAGTTATCATTCAAAGTGTGCTCAATAAACTGGCACCAACCGCTCCTATATCCTGCCCTTTGAAAGTCTAATATTATAAGTGAATGAGTCGAAGTGAAGCAGGCGTGATTATATATCGCGGTGTTACTTTTGATCCTGTTGAATATCTGTTTGATTATTATTGCATATACTGTTTGGCGTCTCTCAAGTCTCTGTGTACTGAACAAACAAATGGAATCTACAGTATATAAGTTATGAAATAAAGATCCACATGCTGTTTCCATGCAGCCACACAGTGCTTATACGTGTCCAATTATTTTGTTTGGGCAAAAGTTGTGTTATGCTGTCCTTATTGCACTCTTGACGGAGGGGAAGAGGATGCACAATACTAACAGGAGCAGAAAGAGTCAAAGCTGACTGAGAATTTCTGCACCCTGTGGTGTTTGTAGCACACATCTGTATGCTGGGAGCCTGCGCTCTTCTTTTAGAAGTTGAAAAAGATGTCCCTGATCATGTAGCCACAGTCATAGACAAGTTTACTCTTGAGGTGCAGGTTCACATGATCAGATGAATCAATTCTTGTATTATTAATGGTGTGACTGTGTTTTGACTTTTATAATACCATATCCTATAGCTACCCTATGGCGTAAACACAGGGGAAGCCAACCTGTGACAGCGAGTCATTTTAATGAATAAATAAGCAAAACAGGTTCTCCCTGGGCATTAAAATGATTTTCCTGTAGGACCAAGCTTGCTTTATTGGTTCTACTGGTACCTGAGCATATTTGCACTTCACATACAGAATCAAGGGTTGGACAGAAAAAGCCCACAAGTTTAAAATGTTGGAGACATGCTTCATGTGCTCATATGGGTAAGTTGTTGTCAATTTACTGTTTTTCAATGTTTTTAATGGATTAATTGTACTACACTGTGTTTATTCTTTCCTTATCGTATTTTGGATTTTAGATTATATCTTATTTCAAGCCTACTTCCTTGCAAAGTGTCTTTGCCTTATGGTGTACAAGTAATCAAGTAATCAAACTTGATTGCTAGTCTTTGCAATATTATTGTAGTATATTATGGATTCTGAACTGTGCATATTACTGTATGGGACCCGTTATCCAGAACGCTCGGGACCTGGGGTTTTCCTGATAAGGGGTCTTTCTGTAATTCAGATCTCCTACCTTTAGTCTGCCTCCAATAAGGATTAATCATATCTTAGTTGGGATCAAGTACAAGGTACTGTTTTATTATTACAGAGGAAAGAGAAAAAGGAAATCATCTTTAAAATTTGAATTATTTGCTTATAATGGAGTCTATGGGAAAGGGCCTTTCCGTAATTCGGAGCTTTCTAGATAATGGGTTTCTAGATAAGGGGTCCAATACCTGTACCAATAAAGGCTGAGATTTGGAAATTCCAGTAAACCATAAGAGACATATATTATGGAGTGGATTACTGTTCTCATTTAATTTAAATAAATCATTTATATTGGTTTAAGAATGTTGTCTTTCAATCCACGTATCTGAGAGTACCTTGAAACAGCGTTTTTTTTATCATTCAAAAAATGCATAACAGGGAACATTTCCCTCTGGAATTTCTTAGCATGAAAGAATTGCAAAATCAATGTCATCACAAATGAATTTCTATCTTTTAATGAACTCCAACGTATTATTGTTACTCTCTGGGAATATATATGCATTAGATCACCTACAGAAATGATTGCACAGGGACAAAAAAACTCTGAACTAATATTGGAGACAAACACAAAACTTAATAAACAAAACTAAGTGAAAATGATTAGTATATAATATCCCCAACATGCACAAATCTGGTATCAGGGAACTGACAGGCTGCCTTGTTACTGTCCCGTTTGAATGGTTGTTACAGAAAGAAAAAGGCATCTTGTAATTACTCTGAAAAATCATACTGTATGTGTATAATGGGATGAGAATGCATGTACCATCTACTCACTGCTATACTGTATAAGACATATCATGAATAATATGAAATATATGCTGAGTACCTACCCGTATTAAACAATCTACACAGAGTGCATCTGAATATTCCCCTGTTGTGAATAAAGATTAATTCCAAAGCCAATTCAAATTACAGTCAGGGCTGGTAGGTCAGCAGGATGACAGTGTTATTAAATTCACTAAACCATAAAATGATTTCAGGTAAATTAGCACATGCATATGATAATAGAGCCTTGGAGCTCTATGGTCAATTACTTTCTTATGTAATAAATATACTAGTTCAGACACCTTCTCTCTTCTGAAATGCTGAGTCCAAGTAGACATTTTGTTCATGTTGATATTTATTATTTAATACATGATGACATGAGGATGAACCAAAAAAAAAAAAAAATCTGCTGAGCTGTTAATACAGAATAATTATAAAAAAGACAAGTAATAGATGTTTTATAGGAATCATTACATAATATTAATATATATCTTCGCTGTATCTCACATGTTTTGCTTCACAAAAATATTTTTGTGATAATAATGGGCACTTCTTGAATTTATTGGCCTTTTTACTTTATAATATACATGACTTGACCATCTATGCACCACAAAAGCAGTACAGGTATGGGACCTGGTATCAAGAATGCTCAGGATCAGGTTTAAACTGGGGGGTGTGGGCCCTCAGGGTTCCCTGCAGGGGCCCCCATTCCCTGTCCGACCCCATCCCTCATGTAATTTAAACTTACCTTCAGTGCGTTGGGGGGAGACTGGCAGCTTGTGGGAGCACCTGGTGGGGATTGGGTCAGGACCGACAGGGCCCACTGGGTTTTTTCCCGGTGCCCCAGTGGCCCAGTACGACCCTGCTCAGGATCTGGGGTTTTCTAGTCAAGGGGTCTTTTTGTAATTTGGATTTCCATACTTTAAGTCTACAAAAAAAATTATTTAAATATTAAATAAACTCAATAGAATTGTTTTGCCTCCAATATGGATTCATGCAGGTTAGTTGGGAGCAAGTACACAGTACTGTTTTATATTACAGAGAAAAAGCAAATGAAAAAGCTCCTACTGCCAGTACTTAGAGTTACACAGAGCTTCAACACGCTGACACAGGCTTATACAGAAAGGGGTCGGTGACCCCCCTCCCCTGGTGCCTTCACTGACTCCTGCCCTATACAGAAACACATCTTCAGAGGTAATTTTTTCTAAAACAATAGACATTTTTATTAAAATGACCTAATCTGCTAAAATAGCTTCATTAATGTTAAGGTGAACCACCCCTTTGAGGTGCCATAATAATACTAAGGGGCACATTTACTAATCCACGAAAAGCTCCGTGCATTCGATTGGCGTATTTTCGGCGACTTTTCCGTACCCGCGTGAATTTTTCGTAGTATTTTTCGTGACTTTTTCATACTTTGCTACAAAATTTGTGCAACAAAATCGTATGTCGCACCGAGTACGAAGGTTTCGGATTCATTCAAGCTTCAGTATCGTGACTTTCCTTGGGCCAGGTTGGAGCTGCAGAGTGCCATTGAGCCCTATGGGAGACTTTCCTTGGGCCGGGTTGGAGCTGCAGAGTGCCATTGAGTCCTATGGGAGACTTTCCTTGGGCCAGGTTGGAGCTGCAGAGTGCCATTGAGCCCTATGGGAGACTTTCCTTGGGCCAGGTTGGAGCTGCAGAGTGCCATTGAGCCCTATGGGAGACTTTCCTTGGGCCAGGTTGGAGCTGCAGAGTGCCATTGAGCCCTATGGGAGACTTTCCTTGGGCCAGGTTGGAGCTGCAGAGTGCCATTGAGCCCTATGGGAGACTTTCCTTGGGCCGGGTTGGAGCTGCAGAGTGCCATTGAGCCCTATGGGAGACTTTCCTTGGGCCAGGTTGGAGCTGCAGAGTGCCATTGAGCCCTATGGGAGACTTTCCTTGGGCCGGGTTGGAGCTGCAGAGTGCCATTGAGCCCTATGGGAGACTTTCCTTGGGCCAGGTTGGAGCTGCAGAGTGCCATTGAGCCCTATGGGAGACTTTCCTTGGGCCGGGTTGGAGCTGCAGAGTGCCATTGAGCCCTATGGGAGACTTTCCTTGGGCCGGGTTGGAGCTGCAGAGTGCCATTGAGCCCTATGGGAGACTTTCCTTGGGCCGGGTTGGAGCTGCAGAGTGCCATTGAGTCCTATGGGAGACTTTCCTTGGGCCAGGTTGGAGCTGCAGAGTGCCATTGAGCCCTATGGGAGACTTTCCTTGGGCCAGGTTGGAGCTGCAGAGTCCCATTGAGCCCTATGGGAGACTTTCCTTGGGCCAGGTTGGAGCTGCAGAGTGCCACTGAGCCCTATGGGAGACTTCCTTGGGCCAGGTTGGAGCTGCAGAGTGCCATTGAGCTCTATGGGAGGCTTACCTTGGGCCAGGTTGGAGCTGCAGAGTGCCATTGAGCCCTATGGGAGACTTTCCTTGGGCCAGGTTGGAGCTGCAGAGTGCCATTGAGCCCTATGGGAGACTTTCCTTGGGCCAGGTTGGAGCTGCAGAGTGCTATTGAGTCCTATGGGAGGCTTCCAAAGTCATGCACAGAAGGATCAAAGTCAGAAAGGTTTTCCTGCATTTTCCAATCGTGCGGTTACGAATCGCCAATACGATATTATCGTGACTAATACGATTTTTTCGTAAGCATATTCGTGATATTTGCGATCTTAACAAATTATTGTATCCAATCTGAATTTTTCCCATTCAGCATTCGAACTCGCTTTTTCATGAATGTGCCCCCAGGTGTGCATGTGAGAAATTTGATACAATTTTGTATAAGATGTTTCTATAAAACATAAAAAAAATGAAATAAAGGGATAGTATTATAAACAAATTAACAAAGTTTGTCTTGCCTTTGTAGCATTTTGTATGCTGGCACATGTCCAGTAAAGCATTAGTAATGATTGTATTCTGTGTGGCGCAACTGCCACTTAAGATAAATAAATATTTTATGTCCTGTTAGCATAGTATCCTTTTGTGGCCCTAAGGCCTACGGTGCAGCTTAGTATACTTGTGGTGACACCCCAAAGATTCCCAGTTAGGTTCAACACAAGAAAGAAACTAAACAGTTTTTTTAAAGCAGAAACTGTCTGCACTGACAGGGGAGGGGGCAGGAACTGGAGAGGGCGGAGCAGTGACATAAAAGGGCCAACCTTTTTTCCAGCATAGGTGGTTACCATGGAGAATGTGTCATTACAAATTCCTTCATCTTTTTCTTTAGTGATGAACAATTAATAAACAATTTATTACAATTACCAGGACAAAATAAAGTCCATTAAAAGGCCAAAAAAGACTAATAAAAAAACATTTGTTTTCCTCTGTGTCTCTGCTTTCAGTAAGCAGTGCTTTGACATTTGTGCACTGATGATTTATAATTTGAATTTACATACAACCCATCTATCACCCTGACAAGATGCTCATGAATTACTCTTTTATCTGTGTACTTCATCTACCCTAATTTAGACTGCCCAGAATCCCATGTAGTTATCTATCAAGTTTTTGGCATTCACGATGTCCATCCATCTATTTTACTTTTGTCGCCCATAATTTGCCCTTCTCAATAGAGCTTGTCCATCATAGGAAGCTCTCGACACAGTTCAGCCTTTAATTTATAATCAGATCTCAAAGCAAGTTACTGGCAACATGAACCTTTCAGGATGGAAGCTTTACATACAAGTTCTGCAAGCAGTGTCGATGTAAGTGAATTGCATATTGCAGTACTATTGTGGGCAATATTGTAGCAGAAAATATTTGCTTTATACTGCCATTATTTATGGTATTATTTTGAATATTCTATTAGAAAACTTGGGGGTTACCCCTGCTCTAGACTGTACCATAAATTTGCAGTGCTATTTATCTGGCTAGATATTTTACGACGACAAACCAATGCCTCTGTCTATAAGGAAACGGTAAGTATCACTGAAAAAAAGCAAAAAAAAAACCATGGAAAAAAAATGTGAAAACCATAATTTTTTGGCATTTTTTCAATGAACGGAGCATCCGAAAATTTCTAATATCATGAAGCAAAGAAAGATCTTTCATTTGGAATCAAGGACATCTGCCACTTACTTCTACATGACCTTGACAGCTTTTAGATGTATTTTTACTTTCAGATTTGTTGCATTTTTGACGCATAATAAATGTAAAAAAATATATATTTTTTTCCCCACAAAAAATTTGAGTTTTACATCAAGAAAACATGAATTTTGAAAAAAGAAATAAAATACAAATGTTAGTAAATGCCTTCTGTAGACTCTTATATACTTGTGATTCAGTTATTCCTTTGCCTAGGGCATTAACTCTTCTTCTCGGTTTCTTATTCTTGTATAGCTCAAAATGAATTTTACAATGAAATTAGCACCGTGTGCTGGATTTTATCACAAGTTGCAGAGTGCCGTCAGGCCCCAGACAGAAGTACTCTCTAAATAAGCACTAAGGAATGTGTTTTTGTGCCTCTTAGTGCTTTTCCCTTCTGTTTGGTGTTACCTCTATAGTGTGGCAGTGACTCTATGACTGTAAGTGCAACCAACACAGATACTACTTACTAAAAAATATTCATATTACTTGGCTGACTGACAGGCCACACACTGGTTGATCACTTACCTACTTCCAGGCTACTTGCTATACATTCCCTATGTGTGTTTAATAACACACATACAGTATTTGGTGTAGAAACAATCTCCCTTGTATAAAACACCCCTAAAGGTCTAATTTTTAAAAATGATGAAAATCACAATGAGTCTACCTTGTGCATGCAAAATGCATTCTGTAAAAGCTTCTACAAAATGATGTGCTTGTTAGGCCTTTCTTGTATACCACTTACCACTTGTAATTTGGCAAAGTACAATGAAATCATATGGACCAATGATTTCTTCAGTGAACTGCATAGTACAATTAATGTGATTTTCTTTTTTTTTAAATGTAATTCTTTTTACAAATACAAAATCTTTAAAAATAGGCCCCTAAGGGATCATTTGACAACACCTTTTTGAGGCTGCGTTAAATTGGTCAATTTCCTTTCTGTCAGAAGGTGGGCCATTAGGAGTAGTGCTCTTATTCCTAGTTTGCCTGCAATGAAGGTAATTTAAGGGCATTTCCCTTACATGCCTACTCCCCAGTGATGAGCACAAGAAGAAAGGGGGAAAAAAGCACACAGAAGAAACTGCTGGTGTAAAAAAATACCTCTAACCTGTTTATTGCAGAGTGCACATACAGACCAAGAGAAACTGAAAGGAGGTCTGGACAACTTTTCTCATAGACTGTACAATCATATCCTTTTGAAATGTTGTTACTGTACAATGAAGTTAGGGGTAACTGTTGATTGTAGCCCTTTAATCTACTTTGAAAGTGTGAATGAAATTATATTAAAATGTTCTATTGTTCGCTGACAAAGTGACATACTCACTAAGACTTTGGTAAGAAGCATTAGGACTGAGCCCCCATCATGGATTTGAGCTGATTTCCCGATGAGCCATTTATATAATCGCCTGAGCAACTGGCCCTTGAGTGACTCTGCAGCATGTTCAGGCACAATAAACCTTTGCATAATCATAATCTTGCCAGTTCCATTTGCAGAACATTTAATGCAATTGTAATGGAATTAGCTATGGCTGTAAAAAGGATTAATGCAGATTGCTGCTCGGCACTTGGTAGAGAATAGCAAAAGGTTGATTAGAGCATGGGATGGCTCTTCAGTAGGGTGTCTGCTGAGAGCTATTAGAAATCTGAATTTTAAGCTCAAAAATCTGAATCTAAACCCCTTTTCAATAGGCGATTAAAGCAAAAGGCAAAGCCAATCATTTGCTCCCCCAGCTGTAATACATGATAACTAAGCAGATACAAAAAGCACAGTTTTATTAAGCACGGAAAAACCACTGGGAAATAGGAAAAAATGGGAAAAAGTAGCATGATTTCTGACTTGTATTATTCCATCACATTTGCATTTTATATTTTATGAAGCTGCAGGGTGAAGAAGTCAGTGTTGCTTGCATCCCCACACCAAGCAATAACTTTCAAGTAGCAGATTAAAGAGCAGAAAAGAGTTCCTACAGGGAGAGAAGTCTATTTCAATTAATCTGACTTCTATGGAAAAAAATGTTTTTGTTCTGCAGACGATTGCCATTCTGTGCTGCAAACATACTCGTTACTGATGCATGCTAGCAGCCAGCAGTGGCATGTTCCAAATGTCACATTAAAATTTACAATGCAAAGAGAGAATGAATGAAGCTGTTCTTTACTTACTAACTAAAAGCAGGAAGCTGCTTACCTGCTGCCAGGCAACCTTGTGAAAAAGTCAAGATCCTGTGAGGGGAGACTGTGACCTAGTATAGCAAAGTCAGAATTATTTATGAAAGTGGCACTTAGTATTTCATATTGTTCTGCATGGCATTTAGATGGCAGAGTATAGTAACTTGCAGTTCAGGAAAGAGAAAAACTTATGATGGAAAAGTAATTTTTCTAACTCTTAAAATAACTTTGTATGTTCTATTTTCTTGAGCTATTCTACTATCTATATCAGACATGGATTTTCTTGCAGACGGGCCCTTGTACATACAAAGATGGTTATCTTCAGCATTACTGCTGTGGGTTTCTTACCTGGAGTGGGGTCAGTATTTCCCCTTTGTCTGGCTTGGGGAACAAAGTGAGCAAATGTGGTCACCATCCAGTAGAAATATTGCCCTATCAGTACAGACATATAAGTAGTTTATACATTATAACATGACAAAATGGAATAACCATCATGAAACAGTTCGGCAATAATGAAAGTATGCTAGAAATGACTTCTATCCTGAGTATTCTTTAGTCAGTGAATTCATACAAAGCCTTGATTTACTTTATTTGGCATTTGTACATTTCTCTTTGCCTCACCTGGAGATAGCCTCTTCCTCTACTACCCCTTTAGTCAGGAAAGGAGCATCAATCACTTATGCCTTGTTTTCTTTCTCAAATAAACATATGAAGGCTAGGAATATAAATAAACTGCTGAAGTAAATTCTGTGTTCCCTCAGTGCTGCACTGGACCTTCTGTGGCCCACCAAGATAACTGACACATATGATTTATTATAAGAACCAATAGAAATTGGGCTACATTGTATCTTTGTGACAGGGCTGTATGAGGGTTTTGGGATTTCCTGGTACAGGGTAGTCTGACTGGTTTCCCATAGTAGGAGGGTTATAACATCAAAACAGCCCTCTATTAGGGTGAAGGATACAGGTAGAAGAGTAGTCCCACTGTGCCCATGCCAAACAGTGGTCCTTAGACTCTTTACCTGCCCCTTTGCCTAACAACAATGGCAGATGCACCTTTAGAGCCGACAAAATAATCCCCACATTGCAATTCAAGAAATCCATAGCAATGTCACTGCCAGCACACCCAATGGTTGCAAGTGGTTAGCTATAACACATTTTATACCAGTTTTATATGCACAGATATGGACTGCATGGGAAATGTATAAGGGTTTCATATGCCGAATAAATAACTTAACAATCCTATGAAGAATTTACAAGAACAGTAACTCATAATGTGATAACTCATGTTGTTAATTAATAATTAGTACATGCAGTAGATTGTTTTAACTGGCACGGGTAACTAGCATAGGCATACGTGGAAACACATTTGGTTTTTGCCAAATAGTTCCTGTATGCTTCTTTTTTTATATAATATTATTTTATCCACCATGTATTTAGTAACATTCTAATTACAATGAATAATATATGTGAGTAAAAAAATTCAGTTTAAAAATTGCTGTAAAACGCATGCATTTAGCCGCAGAATTGCTTGCATGGAGCGTGCGTGCTCTTCTGTGCACAAGACAATCTGATCTTAGAAGCAGTTAAAAGTTAAGAAGGTTACAATATATTGGCTGCTTATAGATCTAAATAATGCATGAATACATTTTAATAATAAATATTTTAATTAAATAGGAGTACATTTACTAATAGCCAATGAAATTTAAAAACCGCAGTTAAGAAACTGTGAAACCCATCACTATATATTGAGGATACAACAGAGTGAAAAGCTTTTACTGCCATTTTATAGAAGTCTTTCATAATTTAGTATGGTTAAGAGCTGCTCTTATTTAGTCCCAGTGGTCTAATTGTGAAAAAAAACAACATAAAAATTTACAGAATACACAATGTGCTTCCTTTACTCTGAATTGGATAATGCTGAACTAATCCTTAAAATAAAAGGAATAAAAAAAAAATTAAATTTATTGTCTACTTTTATCTGTTAAATCTCTTCCCATCGTGCCATTAGCCTAGTTAGCCTTAGTTATGCTTCCGCTGCAAACTGAAAGAGGGAAGATGAAAGTTAGAAACATATGAAAATAAGAAGTTTCTCCCATGAACTGTAGGTGCATTTTACTGGTGGATCATTCATTTAAGAGACACAAGCTGGGCTGCACTTCACTGTTATGGAATGTTTATAAAAAAAAAAGATTTTAAAGTTATGCAGTACATCAAGTGTATAAGGTCTAAAAGGGCCACAGTGTTATAAACATATAAACATCAGCGTGATTAGATACAACTGCATATTGTTGTCAAATTCCGAGATTCCATGTTGTGCATCAAGCCAAATACATAAACCCTCTGGTTAATCAGAAGCTGGTGAAGAAACAGAGAACCAGCGCAGCCCTTATTGACAGTGGCACAGAGAAGCAGACCTAGCCAGGTATTTCTCACCCCCACAAGTCCCCAAGTGCATGGTAAGCCAGCCTGCCCTTTCAAGCTCTGGATCAAGTGCTAGATCAGAAATGACTTTTGCATAATTCTTCATCTACCATAGCAGCCAGCAACAGACTGATCAGCACAAGCAGCAGAACGTGCAAGCACCAGCCAGCCAAGTCCCCAGATCATCCAGGACTTTAGTGAGATTGACTCTTATAAACCTACTTAAAAATACTTCCACAGTCCTCACTTGTTTAACCCACCCCTTGATGCATAGCAACAAAGCATGGGGGCATTGAAACTTGTTTTCAAAATGTCTTTCTTTGTGAGGTGACCCCACTGCAGTTATTATGTAGATATGTTGTCCTTGTTGCCATTCATTAAATAATATTTAATGAGAAGAGATGAAGAGAGGACAGTGGAGGCCAGATGGCTACAAGCCTTTAGCATTTACGCAAAGAAGCAGCTGCAGCTGGCCCCTGGCCTTTTTAAGCACAAAGATATCATTCTTGATGTGCATAAAAGGTACAGGGATGTGGCATGGTTTATCTATGATGACAGGTACAGGCAAAAAATGTCAGTTATCAAAGTACATCAAAAGTATTAACATTATCTACAGTCATTTGCATTTGCCTAATATCTTATTATTTGTATACTGGGACAGTGCAAGGAAGGTCATTAAGGAAATAAATGTGGAAAATGTCTAGAATTTGAAGCCAATTTAATGAGCAGTCATTTCCCAATTTCATAGTTTTAGGTTAATTCATCAACTTTCATTCCCTCAAGGGCTATCCCCTAAGCTATGCTCAGTCTCATACATGTCATTTGATAAGGTGATTCAGCTATTAAGGCAATGTGGTGAAGATATATGGCTGGCCAAGACTGATATATTGGTTAAACCTTTACTATTGTTACAGTAAGTGTCAAGAACCTGAATTGGCACATTAGGATCCAAGGCAAAATTTAGAAGCACTTATGGAGACAATTTCTGTTGTCATTTAATAGGTACTTCTGTTGGCAGGAAGAATTCATAGAGAATTCTGACATTTAGCTCTTGGTAGAAGCACTGCGTCAGTTGGGTTAGGGACATATTTATATGGACAATGTGTGCCAAAAAGTGGCCATTAATATGGCACATAATCAGGCTAACAAAAAATATTGTGTTCTTGGTGCTTCTTCCAGTTCTAGTTTCCACTGAAATTTTTTGGGAGAAATTAGCAAACAAAAGATTATTATAACATTGTGACAATATGGGAGTGGGAGAGGTAAGTAATAACCTACCCTTCAAATCTATGCCAATAGTTAAAGTCTTGAGGCAAATAGTCCTCAGAGCCTTACAATCTGACATGGATAGAAGCAAGACATTTGCCAGAATGTAAAAATATTATAGCAGATGCTTTGTCAGCTTTGTCGTCTCTATACATTCTGGCAGCTGGCACCAAACAACAGGGCACAAATGCCCAATATCTGTGGGAACTGATCCAGAAGGCTTATGGAATTTCTCGGTAAAATCAATTAAACTAAAAACATAGCCATCATATCTTAGTTTCTGGAAAAACTGGATGCAATTTGCCAAAGAAAATGATTTTTGCAAGCATGACCTAGACTTGCTCATAGTATTTATTATGCAACTAAGTACATCATAAAGTGCATGGATAGAATACCATCCTTTTTGAGACCATTTAATTCCATAGATGCAATTAAGGCTGAAATTTTTAAGCAATTGCTAAGTGGCTTACACAGGGAACACAAATTGTGAAAAACACCTTATCTGTTTTACCTGCACAGGTTAACGCCTTCAAATATATTTGTTCTTCTCAGTATGAATATATAATATATTACTTAATTGGAGTTTTACAGTTAAGCTAGGTAGCATTCCCAAATGAAACCACATGAGGAGGTTGATTAGCATTCAAGGTTTCCCTACTGCAGAGCAGGCTTAGATTGAAGAAGACATAGATCATAAGTGAAAATCAGGGCTAGAACTTATTATTTTTAAAAATGGCCCCTTGATTGTCAAATGAGGTGCGGTTGTGTCCTAATTCCACCAGCACAGTAAGACGGGGATGCACAGTGACAGCCCTGCAGTCACACAAGCAAAGATGCTTCAGTTCCCTATCAGGTCCACCTAGCTGCTTGTTGCCTATCCTACAGTGAAACTGCAGAGTGCCATTGGCTCTCCTGCACAGCCTGGAAAAGGAGAGAGCAGGGAGTAAAACAGATGGGCATGGCTAGCAGGGTTTTTGGAGAAATCTTCAATAAACAAGTCCAAAACAGATCTTTTCCTGCACATTCATTTTATTTTAGAGAAGTATAATTCACTGGCACATTCTTGTTTTTACACAACATGTCCCCTTTAATCATTTTGACAATCCAAAACAAATACTGAAGGGAGGGGCTTAAAAACATTACTTGGCCTGTACAAACCTGATGATTGTAAAATTGTAAAATACTTGGATGGCACCCCAGTTATTCTATAAATGCTGCAGTAAATAATATTGTATAATTGTTCTTAATATTTGTTATTCTACCTGTTGCCGTATGTTATCATGTGTGGGCACCTTATGATTAAAGGATAATAAAATGCAATTTAACAAATTCTTTCTTTTTTCTAAATATTTGTAGCGGTGCTGAATGACCAAAAGAGGTAAGTGGGGCAACCCTGTATTGCACTGTGCCCCCTTTTGTTTTGCCAGTTATATCTTTTTTTAAAGGAGAACTATACCTCCCAGGCGATAAAAGCCCCGTTATCACTGCCTTGACCCCCCTCACCTCTCCTTTAAAATCACCCCATGTTAATGCACAAGATAATACTGCATTGTAAAAATTGGGGTATAGAATGGAAATTAGAAAATTAGGCATAGAACTGGATCACTGAAAAAACAAAAAGTTTTGTACCTGATGGCACTTTACAAATCACATGTTGAATAAAGAATTGTACTGGAGTTTAAACTGGACATTTAAGTTTAGTGAATGCAGTGGATTAAAGGAAAGGAAAATGCAACCCTAAATGAGGGCAGAACAAGCAGATAATTGGATGTTGGGCTGACAGCAAACTGCATTGGATTTGTGAAAAAAGTTGTAATGAGTTAACTGCAGCTTGGTTGTAAATCCTTAGGGGATTAATGTGTATTACTGGACAGAGGCAGTGTCAAGGAAATAGTCTTACAACTGTTCAAGTCATCACAGATGAGAAAATTAGAACAGTTACTATAAAAATGTCAATAAAATGTGCTTCCTAATACTAAAAAATAATGTATCCATAACCTGCCCATGCTGGTGTTTAGGCGGTACCAGCACTGATTGTAAATACTTTTTGCACAGTATTTTACTAGTTTTTTATACCCCCTTTTCTTTCAAATAGTGTTAAATGCAATGTAAAAAACAATGGAGAATTTATAAAGTTGTTCAATTTCTTTTATGCCTCCCGATTGTGTAATTTAAAGCTGTTACTTTATGCCATTATTTTTATGGCTGGTATAATCCATTCAAGTGAATAGGAGAAAATGAAGGTGGCAAGCAAATGCATTTGGAAATGGTATAAACAGGGTAAAAAAACACTGATCAATGATTCCAAGTGGCCTTAGCTTTTTACACTGGAATTTTACTTAGTAAAATAGATAGAAATTGATAAATTGGCCCCTAAATCTGAAAAGTTTACTATTTTATCTTCATACATTGAACTACTGTATATATCATGCTGTAGTTTGGGCAAAGTTAGGGAAGAGTGCACTCCATAATATATTTTTTTAAAAAGAAAAGAGATTTTCAACCTGTTGCCCTCCAGCTGGAATTCCTCGGTTTCCCAATTCAGCCTGCTGGTGGGACATTTATGTAGAATATACTGAAAATAAAGACAAAATAAGCAGGTATGAAAAATGTATTTACTTTTGTAAGTGCATTGGCACAGGAGAGAAAAATCAGGTATTTTGTTACCCAAGCAATTTTCTGTTTGGAGAGCAGGCGATAAAATGATTAAAATCACCATTCTTTTGAATGGTAATCACCTGAATGCATAGTGACTACTGCGTTTTTGAGATACAATTATCTGACTACTTCTGCACCCCTGGATACACGCAAATGCCGCTGAAATGAATGGAAGTGATTCTGAGTGCTTTGTTGTCTGACTACTCAACTGGAGATCACTTGGGGGGCAAAATGCCAAGGTTTGTCCTGTGAATAATGGGAAAATAGTAAAGATTTAGGGAGACTACCCAAAAAGAGAAGAGATCATCTGCTATAAATGTATAATTCCTTAGAATTTCTTATATTGGTAGCCTCCCTGATTTGTAGTTAATAATGGCTACTACAAAGTCTGAGAGATGCTTGGTTCCTAGTTAGTGCTTAGTACTACAAACCAAGAATTCCACCATTTTTTGTTCTTTTAGAGGTGTCTTTGTATGGGGTTTCCTCATCACAGCAACTACGGGTGCCCCTGGATATGCTTGGTGCACCCAGCTCTTTCAGATTTTCTGTGCTAATAATAAGCCAATAACAAGCCAGAAGAGCATGCCACGTATTGTTCTGAGATAAGTGTGCACTTGCCTGTTAAAGCTTTGTATATTTGCTTGCTTGCTTAGAAAAGGGTTGGGGGGAATCAATGTTGCTGCTATAGCAGCATTTCCATTACTCAGTAATGCTTTTTTACAGTCACACTTTTATTTATTTTTACAATTCTTCAAAAATCTATAAAAGGGATTTGAGCTTCTAAAAACTCTTCTTGCTCCCCTGTTACCTCATTTTCTCTCTCACTGGAGGCAGAATTCCCTGCTCAGATCAAAATAAACATTTGTCTCATATTAAGATCTGAATCTTGATTAATGCCCTGGAGATAAAGAGAGCATTAATTAGCACTAGATTTGACTAATACTATAAACACTTCACCTGATGCACAGTGGTTATAGCAATTAAAATCTTAAAATGTGTTTATCATGTCTACAGTTCAATAAGATTGCACAATGTGCTTTGAGAATGGAATGGGTTTTTTACCTATTTTGACTGATTTAAGGCTACAGAACCATCACATATTAAGACTTACACAGCGGCACAGGGACAGCTGCCCCTTTCCTTGTTGCTTTAGAAGATGAGTGATATTCAAGGCAGAATTTCTTCCACCTTTGGCACGGATATCAGCTTCTGTGGGTGCAAACCCTCAAGGCAGAATGAGATTACCTCGTTTTACATGTATTGATATATGACGTAACATGCAACTACTGCACAGCAGGTACCTGCTTAAAGAAGAACTAAACCGTAAAAATGAATATGGCTAGAAATGCCATATTTTATATTATAAACTGACTGCACTGGCTTAAAGTTTCAGCATCTCTATAGTAGTAATAAATAAAGGTTGTTATAGTTGTCACAGGAGCTCCCCATCTTGGATTCTGTTAGAAGTGTCCGGGACAGTGCACATGCTCAGTGTGCTCTGAGCAGCTGTTGAGAAGCTAAGCTTAGGGGTTGTTGCAAATTATCAAGCAGAGAATGAGGGTTGTCTGTCATTTAAGCTGATGCTACAGGGCTAATTATTCAATTCTGATAAAAATGCCCTGGTTTTAGATCTGTCATGTAATGTAAATCTGAATGAATTACAGCTTTTTATTGTTATATTTATTTATTCTATTTATATTGTAAGTCGGTCCCTAAGCTCAGTAACTGACAGAAACACAGAGCATGTGTAGGGAAGCAGCAGAAAAGAAGATGGGGAGCTACTGGGGGCATCTTTGGCCCTAGGGACAAAAGACCAAATTAGCCTGATATCGCCCACCTGTAGGTGGGGATGTCGGGAGAAGATCCGCTCGCTTGGTGACATCATCAAGCGAGCAGATCTCAGCATGTATGGCCACCTTTACTGTAAGTTTTCTGAAAGGCTGAATCGTTTGCAATGTCAACCCCCCTCTTTTTTTCTTATGGTCCTGCTGATCCTTTTGAACCTTACATTGAGTCTATTGGGAAATCATTGAGTCTACCCATAATATGGAGCTTTCTGGATAATGGGTTTTTGGATAATGAATCCCATACCTGCAATAGTATAAGGAATTTACATTAAAATGAAGCAATTAGATTGGGCTTTAATTTTTTTTAATCTAAGGTAATTAAGTTTGAAAAGGTTCTCACCATCTAATAAAACAAAATAAACACTTTTCCTCCTCTCGCCCCCCCTGTTTCTTGTGTTTGTGCCATTGAGCTGCAAATTATAGACTCAATATTCATATTAGGAAAATAATTAGGAATTGAATAATAAACAATACAGCATATCTCAACGTAGATATATAAAGAATATGTTCTATACTAGATCAGGGAAATGGTGTTTATATGCTAAATTCAGAATTAGCAAAAGCATTTGATACTGTTCCACATCACAGGTACATATAATGGGGACACTTGGGCAAAAGAAAATAATTTGTTCTAGGGCAGAAAATTGTCAGTGACAGAGAGTAGGGAGCTGTTATGCAGGATATGTTCATTGTCTAGATAGAAAGTTGTATATTTATACTTTCCTATAGTAATCTAGCTGTAGATTTTATTTATACTTTCCTATAGTAATCTAGCTGTAGATTTTAAGATCACAATAGCCTTGGATACTCATCCAGGCCCCTCTTATAGGCATTAACAGAATCTGCCATTACAACATCACTAGGAAGGGCATTCCCCAACCTCATTGCCCTCACCGTCAAAAACCCCCTACGCTGCTTCCAATGAAAACTCAGCCCTTCAAGTGAAAGAGGTGTAAAAACAAGGGAAAGTAATTTTTAGACAAAACAAAACAAAAAAGACATTGGAAAAGAGGCCCTATTAGACTTTTGCCACCACAATCACTAGTATGAATAGTGCTGCATGGACTATGCCAGAGGAGCCTGATGTAGCACTGTATTTATGAGGTGGCCGCAAGTCTGACACAGAGCACAATGATCTTCAGTATTTCAAATAGAGTAGAAGGCAAGGACAGAGTGCAAAAATGGCAGATTGAACTGTTTTTGACTTTGTACACTGCTTTCCATGATGATAATAATGTCTCCTGTATATCACGATCTTGATGAATGAAAACTTTTACAGGCATATACACTACACTCATAGCTGCACATAAACATAGTATATTTTGTACAGGTTTGGATCATTTGTTTTCTTTACATTGCAAAGGTACTCAGAAGACCTCTTTTCAGTGCATTCAATACATTTTAGAATTCTACTCCTACTTAACGTGTACCCATCAAGCACCTTGGCAGCACCTTGGCAGCACCCTGCTGCTTTTTGGTCTAGCTTTGCATAAAGAAACTTTGCAAAGCCACATTAGAGGCATCTATAAAAATATTAATACGTTCATTATATAAATTATTTTTGTGGGATAAACTTCTAATATGATAATGTGATAGTGTCTCATTACAACTGCTCCATTAGTAATGCAGTTCTGCTAAATTAAGAAAAATGATCTTCAGTTTTTATGTATGAAAATACAACCAAAAATACAGATATAGAGATATCATTTGTGGCATACACACATCTGCACCCTCTATGCCGCTTGAATTGGTGTTCGTTGTGTACCTGGCACCAGGTGCTCAAATCAAACCTGCTCTACCTAGTTATCTTAATCTTTCTTTAATGAATGATCAGCCCAACACAGAAGGTTTTACTGGGATTTGATGCAGTCACATTGCTACCTTCTCCACCAACCATTATTAAATGAGAACTAATCCCTAAAGATCAATATGGCTAGAAATGCTGTATTTTATATGTATTTTATACCCTAGCCTATAAGTTCAGCATCTCTGTAGTAGTAATGATTTAGGCCTTTACAATAGTCACAGGAGCTCCCTATCTTGGATATTGTTATGGGTGTCACTGACACTGGTTAAAAGTCCTGCCGGAGCTTCCAGTATTCTCAGTAGGTACTCATCAACAGGTAACAGATCCCGTGCTGGTTGTACACATTTCCAATTCACGTACAAATAACCCGGAGAGTTCTCAGTGAAACCGTGTAATTTTATTGAGACGTCACAGCACTACATGTTCTGGCTAACAGTCTTCCTCAGGAAGCCTTCCTGATAGCCGAAACATGTAGTGCTGTGATGTCTCAATAAAATTACATGGTTTCACTGAGAATATGTGTACTCTCTGGGTTATTTGTACTTGAATTGTCACTGACACTGCACATGCTCAGCGTGCTCTGGGCAACTTAGCTTAGGAAGCTTAGCTTAGGGGTCGTATCAAATTACCAAGCAGAAAATGAGGCTGGCCTATCATAGAGGGTGATACTACAGGGCTGATTATTAATTTCTGATGCTAATTGCACTTGTTTCAGAGCCACTATGCACTAATAATCTGTATTATGTACTGTATTATGTAATCAGCATAATATTGTAACTTTTATATTCTATACATGTAGTATATTGTGGTCCCTTATCTCAGGTAACTGATAGCACAGAGCATGTGCTGGCAATCAGTAATGTAGAACATATCTAACTTAATTCTTTAGTTAAGCCTTAGTTCTCCTTTAAATTATGATAGCATAATTGTCTGCATTAATAACCAATCTTGTTCACCAGAAATTCTGAAGCAGAAGATTGGATAACTTTGAGCATAGTTGCACACTGTTTAAAAGTAGAGGAAAAAAGTTTTACTGGCAGCTCTAAGTAACTTGCATAGAGGTATTAACGTCAAGACCTAGCATTAGGAAATAAAAAAGTCCATTTTCTTCATGCTAAGCCCACTAAAAATAGAATGTTGTTTAGGACTAAATGCAGAATACAGCAAATAATAAAGCAATATCATCCACATTCCGTAGGACATTGTATAAAACATCTGGCGCATAGAATCTCTACAGAAGAGCAGAAGGTTAAAAACCCCTCTAATGTACCATTGACTACTTTTCGTATGATATTACGTATAATAAAATGCAATTAAAATACAATCTACCAAGGAAAATAAGCTGACGTGCAAGAAAGTTCTAACTAAAATAAATCCCGCTAATTTCCAAGATTGGACATTACGGCAAAGAGTAACAATAAATTCGAAATTAGGATGTGTGCTACCACCTGCACAAGATATTCCGAGGATATTAAATTGCTTTGTTGATGTAATAAACGTAATTGTACTTTCATGATATCTATCAAAAGCCATAATGATCGATGGGATGTAATAACACATACACACAGTGAGCTTGATTTAAATCCTCTGTATAAATAAGATTTTGTGTGCTATAAAACAGCTTTAAGAAAGTAATATGTGGTTTTTTTTTAGAGGCAGATGATTGGGATTCATAAATTGCAGATGGGGTAACACAATGACGATCCTTGATACAAATGAAACCTGAATTCTTCCTAAGCAGGTGGTGTTTTGTGATGTGAGAAGGCTGGAATGCTTTTATATCATTTACATTGATGCAAAAAGTGTTGCCAGGTACCCAGGAGACTTGTGGCACAGGCCCACAACCATATCCAGCAAAGCGTAGAAGATATATTCTGAACTCATTTCCTACCCATCTACTACTGTCATTCCACGACTCTCATTTCCTACCCATCTACTACTGTCATTCCACGACTCTCATTTCCTACCCATCTACTACTGTCATTCCACGACTCTCATTTCCTACCCATCTACTACTGTCATTCCACGACTCTCATTTCCTACCCATCTACTACTGTCATTCCACGACTCTCATTTCCTACCCATCTACTACTGTCATGTCAGTAGCCTAATCTTAAGGACATAGGGATGTGAATTGGTTAATCTTTTTCTTACTGACAGGATGTGAGATAGGAGTAACCCATGCCCTGAGGGAGCAGGGGTTTTTCTCCTTATTGCTGTGGTATTATGGGATGCCCCTGCCCCCTAGTTGATAAAAGGGGTGGGATTACCCTGTGCATGGTTTACACCCCAGGGGTATAAGACAGGCAGGGTTAGTGAGCAAGAACAGCTCGGTGCCCTAACTCAGAAGATTCAGTGGGGTAAGTATTCCCCAGACAATACTGGTCTAGAATAGGGAGTACATTGGTGACGAACCCAGGATATATGCCTACTCCTGGATGGCATTCAACATGTGCTAGCCTTGTTCTTATGAAATTGAATTGATGTGTGTTAGTCAGGTTCTTCTGCAGTTAAACTGATGTGAGTTATCCCATACCTAGCAAAGTTGAGATCATGTAATGAGGTAAACTTTACTAACCTCTGCCCAGGAAATTCAGCACATATCACTCCATTTAACTTTAGGCTTATAAATATAATACAAAAGTCACAGAACGTACAAAGATAATAAATTAATAAAGGAAAACTATAGCCCCAGAATGAATACTTAACCAACAGAGTTTATATTATGTTAAGTGATCTATTAAACAAAATTGTTAAACTGGAATATATATACATCCTTTCCCTTGAGCCACCATTAAGTGATGGGCTGTGTGCTCCCTCAGAGATCACCTGACAGGAAATAATGCAGCTCTTACTGTAACAGGAAGTAGTGTGGGACTGAAAGGCAGAACTCTGTCCATTAATTGGCTGATGGGGCCTAGCATGTATGTGTGCCTTGGCTTGTTTGTGTGTGCTGTGAATCCTATGATCCCAGGGGCGGCCCTTAATTTCTAAAATGGCAGTTTTAGGATTACCCCACTGCCCATTCTACTGAAAAAGTATATTTTTATTAAAATTGTTTATTTAGATGAAGCAGGGTTCTACATATGAGCTTGTTTATGCAATATATTTTTATAGAGACCTACATTGTTTGGGGGTATAGTTTTCCTTTAATTGAGATTAGTTTTACAGTTGGCATTTACTAAGTTTTTTCGATTTGGGTTTTTTGGGACCAAAATATGTTTTTTCATGGCAAAAACGTGATTTTTTTGTATGTATGTATGTATGTATAACTTTATTTATAAAGTGCCACAAGGGTACGCAGCGCACAGGGAGGACAAGTGATATAATAAATAAATACAATAAATACATATATGTATATATACAGTATATATAAGTGCCATGTGGTATGAGACACAGTAGGAAGGAGGTCCCTACCCTGTAGAGCTTACAATCTGAGTGGTTGGGTAACATACAGGCATACATTGGAAGGTAAGAGTGCACCAGGTATGGGCATTTGCCTTTTAAGCGCAGGACTGGGCAAAATAATGTTTTAGTGCTCCAGAAGGTAACAGCTGAGCTTTTTCTTAAAGAGAGTGGGTGAGTTTTCCTTACGGAGGGATTCAGGGATAGAGTTCCAGAGGTAAGGAGCAGCGAGATAGAAAGGTTTAAGACGAGAGAGCGCAGTGGGTGTGGATGGTGTAAAGAGACGGAGGCTCTGAGAGGAGCGGAGGAGACGACCAGGAACATGTAGGGAGACCAGTGAAGAAATGTAGTGAGGAGCAGAGGAGTGAAGGGATTTGAATGTCAGCAGAAGGATTTTGTAAGCTATCCTTTGCTTGACAGGCAGCCATGCTAGTGAGCTTAAATGAGGCTGAGCAGGATCCCTCTTAGGAGAGAGCAGGAGGATCCTGGCAGCAGAGTTTAAAATTGATTGCAGGGGAGAGAGGTGGGAGTCTGGGAGGCCGGTTAGTAGGAGATTGCAGTAATCTAAGCGGGAAAGGATAAGGGCATGGATTAGTGTTTTAGCTGTTGCTTGTGAAAGAAAGGGGCGTATCTTGGCAATATTGCGGAGGAAAAAGCGGCAGGTTTTGGCAGTGTTATTAATATGGTTAGAGAAGGAGAGTGACTGCTCAAAGATAACCCCAAGGCAGCGTGCAGAATTTACAGGGTTGATGGTCATGCCATCAATAGTAATGGTGAAAGGAGGAGGAGGGCCAGGTTTGGGCGGGAAGACCATGAGCTCTGTTTTAGCTAGGTTAAGTTTGAGCTGGCGTCGGTTCATCCAGGAGGTGATAGCCAGGAGGCAGTTACCAATCTGGGTTTGAACATCAGCAGTTAGTGCAGGGGTGTCTAAATATATCTGGATGTCATCTGCATATAAGTGATATTTAAGACTAAAAGAAGAAATAAGGTCTCCTAGAGAGAGAGTGTACAGGGAGAACAGCAGGGGGCCAAGCACAGAGCCCTGAGGCACCCCCACACTAAGCGGAACTGGGGTAGAGGATTTGTTAGTAAGAGCAACAGAGAAGGAGCGGTTAGAGAGATAGGAAGAGAACCAGGATGCAGCTTGATCCCGGATCCCCAGAGAATAGAGAATTTGCATAAGGACAGAATGGTTGACTGTATCAAAAGCAGAGGAAAGGTCTAGGAGAATGAGGACCGAGTAGCGTCCCTTGGCCTTGGCAGTCTGGAGATCATTTGCCACTCTACATAAAACCGTCTCAGTGGAGTGCGCAGGCCGAAAACCAGACTGCATAGGGTCCAGCAGATTATGGGTGCAGAGGAAGTTAGTGACACGAGAAAAGACAAGACGTTCCAGGAGTTTAGAGGCAGGGGGCAGGAGAGAGACAGGACGGTAGTTAGAAAGGCAGGATGGGTCCAGCGTAGCCTTTTTAAGAATTGGTTTGACACATTCTTGTTTGAAGAGAGAGGGAAAAGTACCAGAAGCCAGAGAGGAATTGAATATGTGGGTAAGAGCTGGAGTAAGGGCAGGAGCACACTGTTTTAGTAGGGATGAGGGCATAGGATCCAGCGAGCAGATAGTAGGCGGAGAGGATCGGAGAAGCTGAGAAACTTCAGACTCTGTTACGTGATTGAAGGATCTGAATACGGAGAGAGGAGATTTAGGAAGGTTGAGATTACCGGTATCTGAGGGTTGGGAAAATTGTTTGCGGATAGAATCGACTTTGCTTTTAAAGAAGTCAGCAAAGTCCTGGGGGGTGTGTTCAGATATGATTGATTCATTAGGTGAAGGATGAAGTAGCGCATTAAATATGGAGAATAAGCGCCGCGGGTTTGATTTATTATTATTTACAAGTGTGTTATAGTATGCTTGCTTGGCCTGGGATAGGGCAGTATTGAGGCACACCATAAGAAATTTATAGTGGAGGAAGTCAGCTTTCACGCGTGATTTCCTCCAAATGCACAGGAGCGCTTCATTATGCGACAAAGCAGTGACAAATCCGAAAGCATAACTACAACATCAAGATCATGTAGAGGTCAATGGCAGGTGTCCCTTTTACAAACTGGAAAAAGTTGCATTTTTTGTGCAACAAAAAAAGTTTTAGTTTTCATGTCTTTTTTTGTTTGTGCTTTTTCAATTTGGATACATGACTGACATTAAGAGAAATTAGTTTACTTGTGGTTTCAAAAAACCTGAATATTGATAAATGCCTACATGTCTACCCAGTCTTTTCTTTTACCATGATTGCCACTGAGCTCTAAGCTTAGTTTATCAAGATCTGTCCACAGAACATTGAGCATGTGCAGTGTCACTGACACTCAAAGGATGGTTTAACAATTAAGGCTGGTATCATGACTGTTATACAGCTCAGGAACTAGGGAAGCAGAAGAGGCACCTGCCTAGGGTGCAACAGTGAAGGGGCGCTAGGCAAGTACCTCTGTTGCCAACCCCTAGTCTGGGATCTCTTACTCCCATAAGATGAGTGCATGTGCAGGTGGTGAATCAGTGGGAAATGGCGGCGAGGTGGCCGGCTGGGTCACCTGGGGCCCGCATCTGCTGTTATAGGACTCTAAACTCTTCTGATACCTCAAGTTCAGTTTATAAAATACAACATTTCTAGCTTTAATTATTTCTAGACTTTAGTCTGCCCTGTTTGTTGCCTCCACTCCTTTTGCTTTGTTGCTTTGGTCCCTTTTTCACTTTCTTACAATGCTTTTTTTAATCTGAACCACCTCTAAGTAGTTCACTTTATTCTTCTTTTAATTTCTACCTTTATCCTCTTTAATTGCAGCCATATCTTTTATTTTTCTTTTGTTTTTAGACGTTGATTAGACTTTGCCCTTTTCTCCAGTCATGCCTGCTACTGGCTGTATTTCACATTTGCAAATTTTCCCTTTACTTCTCTTTACCCTATGCTATGCATTCTCACTTTTTTTTTTACTGTGCTTTCTGACCAGCCCTTCTTCAATCATCCCCTCTATTTTGCTTGTTTACTAAGAGTGGAGTTTTTCCCCCAGGATTCCAGGTTCAAAGTAGGTGCCTGCACCAGAACAAATGTATGTAATGCAACCAAATTAGCATTTGCTTTGGTAAATCAAGTTAAGGTTGTTGCTTCCTTTTTACAATTAAATTAAGTGGAAAAAATACCAAGTATTGTGAAAGTAACATCAGGGGGCACATTTTGCGTTTTTTTCGTAATGATCGGTAATTTTGCGATTTTTTTTCGGCGTCTTTCCGATTTTTGCGTAAAAACGTGAGTTTTTCGTAGCCATTACGAAAGTTGCGCAAAGTCGCGATTTTTTCGTAGCGTTAACACTTGCGCGCAAAGTCGCGCCTTTTTCGTAGCTTTAAAACTTAAAAGGCACGACGTTTCGCGCAAGTTTTAACGCTACGAAAAAATCGCGACTTTGCGCAACTTTCGTAATGGCTACGAAAAACTTGCGTTTTTACGCAAAAATCGTAAAGACGCCGAAAAAATCGCAAAAAATACTAAAAAATCGCAAAATTACCGAAAAGTCGCAAAATGTTCGTTTCCTATCGGAATTTTTCCAATTCGGATTCGAAATCGTGTCTTAGTAAATCAGCCCCCAGGTGTACAACAATAAAATTGATAGCAAGACCTTAAACGTTTACATAAATAATCCTGCAAAAAATATATAAAAATAAAATACTTTATTTAATACACCATGTATAAATACATTCTAATCCCACAATCTTTCATTTTTAAGTTTCCATGGCTTTCCAATCCTTATTCATAAGCCTTTGAGAAAGTGCTGGGAAGGTATGAAATAGGGCTATTATTATTATCATCATCATTATTATTATTATTATTAAGAAGTATTTCTAAAGCATAAACATATTCTGCAGCATTGTACAATAAATTGGTGTATTCACTAAACATACAGATTTACATACACAAGCAACCAATAACCGATATAAGAACAAGCTTACAATTCTCTCTGTGAGCAGGCTTTAATTGAGCATGTGGTTCCATCACTACAACACTGGTGTTAAGTCCTCTGTGGTAGATTTCGGGGCAACAATGTGTGCCCTTTCATTAAATCAAGCACAGTCTTAATTAACCACAATATACAATTATCATCACTGAGCAGGCTGCAGCAATGACTCCCTGATATGTCAAAATCAACCAAACTCTTTATTTAAAATGTAAATACACTGCATTATTTATACTGGGGAGATTCATGTTATCTGCTCCTTTTTCTTTGACTTTGAGTGTATGTATTTATACTAAATGTAATAGCACTTCTTTGTTCCATTAAATACACAGTTATACATATGGAGGGTGCATTTGTACCATTTGTAGCAGTCCTTGCTTTATTGAACAAATGCAGTTTTGCAGTTTCTATAGAGATTTTATCTCTGCACCTTTGGCATTTTATGAAGATATTTTGTTCAATATGAATTCTCAACATTGTCTCCTTGAATCATGTCTGTTTTCTTGACAAAGTTCTCTTTAATCTATAGAATTGCAACTTGGCTTCTGAAATCGGTACATAATACAGGTACTGTACATGAACCTTGGTCTTTGATGAATGTCCAGAAGAAGACTTTGTATATAACCAGGACTCACAAATGCTCCCAAGCAGAATTATAGGCTGTAGTAGATTATGTACATAAACCCTTATCATCTGCTTTACATGTTTCCATAAACTTGCACTTAACCTTCTCTGCAGAAGACCAAGTTCCTACTTTACAGGGATGACAAAGTCCCCTGTGATTGTGTTAAAATCTCTAGATCTCTGAGAGAAGTCTTCAGGATAATTATTACATTTTGTAAACACTATTGTATTAAGCTGACATTTCTGACTTTTCAGTCCTGCTAAAGGAAACATTTTAGGACCTGTCCAGCATTTAAACATTTGAAATTGAAGGCATGTACAGAGGTGCAAAGACAGTCTTATGAAAAATATGAAAACTCATGAGGTGGAATTAATAGAAAAAGAAATTAACTTATTTAATTAATAATATTTTTAAAATGTTATAATTAAATTAGTATACAACATAAGATTAATAATCTGGATTTTCCTACCATCCTACCTGTAGCTTTGCTTTTTCTCTCTCTTTCAGCAAGAAAGAACCTTTTTAACTAAATCATGGCTCCATAAAACTATCAACAATAGCTGTTTTTAGTACAAGTTCACATAAATAGATGTGAATAACAAACTTTTGAAGTTTGAATCCCGAAATGGGAAAATTCGGATTAGAAACGATAATTTCTGATGATCGCAAATATCACGAAAATGCTTATGAAAAAATCGTATTAGTCACGAGAATATCGTATTGGCGATCCGAAAGTCACAACATTTTCATTTCCGAATGATTGTAAACGGCGGGAAAAACGTTCGGACTTTGATCCTTCTGTGCATGATTTTGGAAGCCTCCTATAGGACTCAATGGCACTCTGCAGCTCCAACCTGGCCCAAGGAAAGTCTCCCATAGGGCTCAATGGCACTCTGCAGCTCCAACCTGGCCCAAGGAAAGTCTCCCATAGGGCTCAATGGCACTCTGCAGCTCCAACCTGGCCCAAGGAAAGTCTCCCATAGGGCTCAATGGCACTCTGCAGCTCCAACCTGGCCCAAGGAAAGTCTCCCATAGGGCTCAATGGCACTCTGCAGCTCCAACCCGGCCCAAGGAAAGTCTCCCATAGGGCTCAATGGCACTCTGCAGCTCCAACCCGGCCCAAGGAAAGTCTCCCATAGGGCTCAATGGCACTCTGCAGCTCCAACCCGGCCCAAGGAAAGTCTCCCATAGGGCTCAATGGCACTCTGCAGCTCCAACCCGGCCCAAGGAAAGTCTCCCATAGGGCTCAATGGCACTCTGCAGCTCCAACCCGGCCCAAGGAAAGTCTCCCCTAGGGCTCAATGGCACTCTGCAGCTCCAACCCGGCCCAAGGAAAGTCTCCCATAGGGCTCAATGGCACTCTGCAGCTCCAACCCGGCCCAAGGAAAGTTTCCCATAGGGCTCAATGGCACTCTGCAGCTCCAACCTGGCCCAAGGAAAGTCTCCCATAGGGCTCAATGGCACTCTGCAGCTCCAACCCGGCCCAAGGAAAGTCTCCCATAGGGCTCAATGGCACTCTGCAGCTCCAACCCGGCCCAAGGAAAGTCTCCCATAGGGCTCAATGGCACTCTGCAGCTCCAACCTGGCCCAAGGAAAGTCTCCCATAGGGCTCAATGGCACTCTGCAGCTCCAACCCGGCCCAAGGAAAGTCTCCCATAGGGCTCAGTGGCACTCTGCAGCTCCAACCCGGCCCAAGGAAAGTCACAATACCGAAGCTTTAATGAATCTGAAACTTTCGTACTCGGCACGACAATACGATTTTGTTGTGCTTTTTGGTCATGCTTTTTCTTGCAAAGTATGAAAAAGTTGCGCTAATGTACGAAAAAGTTGCAGAAAATAAGCAAAAGTTGTAACCTTTAAAATAAATATGCAACTTTTTTGTATTACGGACCTGTCGTACTTTGATAAATGTGCCCCTTGGAGTCGTTTTTGTGCAGACCTGATGTTTTTGTACATTATTTTTGGTCAGCTTTTCCCAACTCGACAGTATTTCTCAATAGTCTGTACAATTTGTTCAATGATGGGCATTGAGGGCAGAGGACACTGCTTATCAGCAACATACAGTCCACATTTTCATGAGCTTGGAAAAAAAAGTGCAAAGTGCTAAAGGATTTTTGGCATTATGTTATCCAGCATTAATCATATAATTAATCATAAAGATCATTTTTCTCACTGGACACAACTGCCAAAGTATTAACAAAAAATGCTAAACAATGTTCTTCTTCCACATCAATCTCCAGGTATTTCTAAAATGTTTTAGTTATACAAGAAGGGGTAATCTATAAATACCTGCATGCCTATAGTGTGCGCGTGTATGTTTTTATTATTATATTTAATATAAGTGCCTTTGAAAGTGAACATTCATTTTGCCTTTTGAGACAACATTACAGCTCTTCATAAAATAAACAACAAAACGCTTTTAACATGCAAATAAGGGGAAGATCACATCAGCTGCGGTTTGTTGAATTCTCAAGTAAAAGAAATTGTGTCTTAGCAGCGAGCCTTATTAAATATTAAACCATTATGCTCGAGGTAATTTGCTTGACCAGTTTAGTATTAAAAGTCCTCTGTGAACAAAAGAAGAAAGAAAGTGTTGCCTTTAGAAACAATAACTGTAACCCTAAGCCAATGTATAGTTTTTTTTTTTTTTTTTTAAATAAGAGTTGATGTTGTTGTGGTGGTGTTGTGTATCTCATTTACATTGTTCTCTTATTAATTAAACACAATTCTCAGAAATACACACATAGAACAAAAATAATGTGTGCGTAGCACTACTGATACATGAGGTCTACTACAAGAGTGAAGGTGACACCGCTGGCCAGCAACATACAGTCCATCTTAACTTCCTTACACTGGTGGTTTCACATTAATCGCACTTCAAATCAAGTCACTTCAAATAAACTGTGACTTAAGGGTTTAAAATACAGCAGAATTCTTAACTACTCAGTTGAACAGAAGAAGCCATTAGGATGAGCAACAGCTTTAGATGCATTTTTATTTTTTTATTTATTTATTAACATTTATTTATAAAGCGCCAACATATTCCGCAGTACTGTACAATAAGTGGGTTTCATACATTGGACATACAGAGTAACATACAGTATAAAGCAATCAATAACCAATACAAGAGGTGAAGAGAGCCCTGCCCAAAAGAGCTTACAATCTACAATGAAAAAGGGTTGAGACACAAGGTGTGGGAATGGGCATGACCAGAGTTGTGAGAGGTGTGGCACAGGGTATTGCTTTTAGCAGCTCACTGAGGTTATGTTAAACTAGATTAGGGTAAGCTTCTCTAAATAAATGTGTTTTTAGAGATCTCTTGAAGGCAGAGAGATTGGGAGAAAGTCTGATGTGAGAGTCATTAGTTTGAATTTTATCCTGGATGGTAGGGGAAGCCAGTGTAGGGATTGGCAGAGTGGCACGGCAGAGGAGGAGCGGTTGGAGAGGTATATGAGCCGGGCAGCAGTATTCATTATGGACTGGAGAGGGGACAGTCTTTGGAGGGGAAGGCCAATTAATAGGGAGTTACAGTAGTCCAGGCGAGATATTATAAGAGAGTGAATAAGAATTTTGGCAGCATCTTGGGTGATAAATGATCGTATTTTGTAAATATTTCTTAGTGACTGGATATGAGGAGTGAAGGACAGGGCAGAGTCAACGATAACCCCAAGGCCTGGGAAGATGGGGTGAGATACCTTGGGAACAATGTGGGCATTGAATGGGGGAAAGAGAACCAGTTCAGTCTTAGAGAGGTTTAATTTAAGGTAACGTTGGGACATCCAAGTGGAGATAGCGGACAGGCAGGAAGAGACACGAGTTAGAAGCTCTGGGTTGAGATCAGGAGAGGAAAGATGGATCTGAGTATCATCAGCATAGAGGTGGTACTGAAAGCCAAAAGAATTGATTAACTTGCCAAGTGAGGAGGTATGGAGAGAAAATAGTAAGGGGCCCAGGACAGAGCCTTGAGGAACCCCGACAGAAAGAGGCAGGGGAGAAGATGATTCCCCATTGTATGAGACACTGAAGGATCGATCTGAGAGATAAGATGAAAACCAGGATAAGGCAGTGTCACGAAGGCCAAGAGAGCGGAGAGTCTGGAGGAGAAGAGGGCGATCCACAGTGTCAAAAGGAGCAGAGAGATCGAGAAGTATTAGTAGCGAGTAGTGTTTTTTGGCTTTAGCCGATAGGTCATTTGTTAGTTGGGTTAGAGCAGTTTCAGTGGAGTGTTGTTGTCTAAAACCAGATTGTAGGAGATCCAGGAGGTTATTGAGGAATAGCGTCAGTTGGTTGTAAACTAGGCGCTCGAGTAGTTTGGAGATGAATGAGAGCAGAGAGATAGGCCGGAGGTTAGTAGGATTGGAGGGATCAAGGGAGGGTTTTTTCAGAATAGGGGTTATAAGTGCATGTTTCAGTTGGGAGGGAAAGATTCCAGTAAAGAGCGAGACATTGAATAGACGAGTTAAGGCTTTGATAAGACAGGGGTTGGCATTGCGTAGAAGTTTGCTAGGAATGGGATCAAGCGGGCAGGTAGTAAGGTGAGAGGAAGACAGCAGTTTTGAGACTTCCTTTTGAGACTGATCTTGATTTGCGCCAGCGGCGTTCAAGTGTACGTGACTGTTTTTGGAGGGATTTGGTATGAGCAGTGTGCCAGGGTTGGAGTGGTTTGGGTCACATGCGTTTTGTCTTGGCAGGAGCAAGCTCATTAAGGGCAGTGGCGAGTGTGTTGTAGTAGACAGAGGTAGCCTGATTAGGACAAGAGACAGTTAGGATGTTAGAGTGAAGAGAGTCAAAGAGAGATTAGACTTGTTTAGGGATTGCAGGTCTCGGTATGTGCATGTTTGGGGGACAGCAGAGGGTGTAGAGGGAGTTAGCGAGAGTTGAAATGTGAGCAGATTGTGATCAGAGAGGGGGAAAGGGGAGTTAGTGAAGTTTGTATGTATCTTACTGTATATCATGACCTGGATGAACATAAACGTTCAAACTTTTCATGCTTTGTACTTGCTTTAAGCTAAACCAGCTAGAGAACATGATACAATACTAATTTCTAACATAGGAACAAATTCACCCCAAGGCCTAGAGACATATCAACCAATGTCTGGCTGGTTGCCATAAGCCAGTGCTCTCCAGCTGCTTCTATGTTGTAGACCCATAAACTGCCCTCCATGGATTTTTGCGGCCTTAGGGCTAACAATTGACTTCATAAAGTTTTATTATGACATCATATTTTTAATAGCATTCGGCCCTCAAACCAGTTTTCAACCAGTTTATGGGTCTACAACACAGAAGCAGCTGGAGTGCACTGACCTCTTGCTAGACAGCTCCGCTTTAGGTTATTACACTGGTGCAGTTTATCAGTGTGGTCCCTCTAGAGTCTCTAGACCATTGTTTCAAGACCTTCTCCTCTTCTGTTATCCTAACAATATAAAAAAAAATTGAATTCATTTTACTCAAGCACAGTGCTATATCAGCATCATTACTGTATCAAGAAGATAAAACTGGTGGAAAAGCTTGCATACGATTTAGTACTGTTATGTAATGCTAATAAACACCATTTGCACACACAAGGGCAAAAAAGATGCAATCATAGACGCAGGAGTTGTATTGGTGTACTGATAATATTGCTACACACCTGCTGAAAAATATTACTGCAATATATTTGAAGAGGAAATAAGATTAAAGATGTAATTTTTACTGAAGAAGAGGGATAGGAAACCTGCTGCTGTACAGCTGCTGTTAAAGTACAGCTGCTATCATATTCATCTGGCTTGCAGCAGCTGGCTGGGGAAAAGAGGAACCGTGGTAAAACAGTTGAATAGTGTTTCCTATCCCTGGAACAGACCTGAAAGTGTAAAATATATCCTTTGCTTTATTGCTAGAAAAAAGACTATTTAGTAAATAGAGCATTATTTGTTGATCTGCTAGTTGTTACTTTGATAAAACCTAAAGTTGTACAACAGTATACGTTGTACAAAGGAGTACAAATGTTTCCCTTTATTCAGAGAATAGTTAGCCTGTGCGACTCACTGCTAATCAATGGGTTTGTTTAGTGCACCCAAAAAAGCTGCTGCCCAGGAACTATTTTTTTCCTGTGAGCTCTGATGCAGAGCATAAGACAATGAACAGTGAGAACAAGGTGACCCAGTGAATGAGTCAAGCTGCTCTGTTACAAAGTGGCTTGGTCAAGTATGTAGAGGCAACCTAAATCACTATTTTAAATAGGGAGCTAAAAGAAGAAAGCAGCAAGTTCTATAGAGTAATTGGGGAGCACAGTGGTGGCTAGCACTGCTGCTTGTAGCATTGGGGTCCTTTGTTTGATTCCAGCCAGGGCACTACGTTCAAGGAGATTTTATGTTCTCCCCATGCTTGCATGGCTTTGCCCCCAACACTTTAAAAACATACAGGCAGGATAAAATTGACCAAAGTGTGTGTGAATGAGATTGTGAATGATTTATTATGTGTGTACAGCATTGCAGAGTTTGCTGGCACTGTATAAATAAAATATTATAATATTTGTTTCAAAGCCACTAATAGCACTGGAAAATATGCAATTACCGATTTGCACAAAAATGTCTATTTTTTTTCCCAAATAACACTTGCTTTCAGCACACCACTGCCTGCACCACTCCCTGCCCTTAACACAGTGCTGCTGAAGGCAGGCAGAGAAGTTACTCGCATCGATCTTAAATCAGCATTATGTCTATGTATTAGTGCAGTTTTATTTTAAAGGAAATGTCAACCCCCAAAAATAATTTTTTGCCTAATAAAAGTAAACTTAATCCCAAGCAACTTTCCAATAGTCAGTCAGGCTGCTGCCTTGTGTTACATTGTTTCGAATGCCAGATCCACCAGGGCAGGGAATAGAAAAGGACAGACAGACACTGTGTTTAATAACAGTTATATATACAAATAAGTCTAAAACCATTGCAAATTTGTAATGAATGTATATTACAATGTTGCTTAGAATTGTTTTCTTTTAATAGGTAAAAATTATATTTTGGGTTGACTTGTCCTTTAAGGCTTTGAGAGAAATATGATAGTGTTTATTGCAACCATATAGAAGACCATTTTGGTCATAATTTTTGGTTTCAGAATTTCATTCTCCTCTATTACTCTTATTTAATAAATCAGATTAATAGAAGATCAAAGAACGGGATGTAGGTGTGATGTACTGGCCAATACTGAATAGTAATCTGAACACCCTGCCAAAAGCTACAATTTCATGAAATCTATGCTGCAATGGGCAATTTCTGGGTTGCTTCGGCCGAATGCAGCTTCTGTTATTTTTAATCTTCAAATTTAGGGGCACATGTACTAAAACTCTAACATTTCTCAAATTTTTTTTTTTAAGACTCATTTCCAAGAATGTATGATATTTACTAAAAAATCCGAACTGAAATAGTCAGAGCAGGAAAAAGTTGCATTAACTGAGACTTTTTCGAATTGTCACCCTGAAAACTCACATTTTTCAAATTGTCGCACAAAAAACAGCTTCAAAAATCCGAAACTGCTAAAGTTTCGAGACTTTCGGGAAAGGGAAGGGACATCTGCCATTGACTTCGACACAACCTCTGCATGTTTTAGCTGGTGAATTGTTGGATTCCAATTTTTAACTGTTTGGACACATAGGGGCTGATTTACTAACCCACGAATCCGACCCGAATTGGAAAAGTTCCGACTTGAAAACGAACATTTTGCGACTTTTTCGTATGTTTTACGATTTTTTCGGATTCTTTACGAATTTTTAGTTACCAATACAATTTTTGCGTAAAAACGCGAGTTTTTCGTATCCATTACGAAAGTTGCGTAAAAAGTTGCGCTTTTTCGTAGCGTTAAAACATACGCGAAAAGTTGCGCATTTTTCGTAGCGTTAAAACTTAAAAGGTGCAAAGTTTCGCGTAAGTTTTAACGCTACGAAAAAAGCGCAACTTTTTGCGCAAGTTTTAACGCTACGAAAAATCGCCAGATTTTACGCAACTTTCGTAATGGCTACGAAAAACTCGCGTTTTTACGCAAAAATCGTATTGGTAACGAAAAATTCGTAAAGAATCCGAAAAAATCGCAAAACATACGAAAAAATCGCAAAATACCGATCATTACGAAAAAAACGCAATCGGACTCATTTCGACCCGTTCGTGGGTAAGTAAATCAGCCCCATAGAGAATCTTGAAAAAGTTGTGACTTTTTTTCCAAATCAGAAAAGAAAAAAATCCGATGGTTAGTAAATGGTCCCCATAGTCGTAATTCTTTTTTTAAACACTTATGTATTACATTTACTTCATAAGGCAGCTTTAACATAATTATGAAACAAAAGGCTATGTTCTCTTAATTTAACATTGTTAGAAAGTGGTGAATCATCACATGCCCTTTGCCAGCTGGTCAATACAACGTTTTACTGGAAAGTATGGAATTACACCCCAGACCACCCTCATATTAAATTCTAATAATTTAGTTATTCGACCAATTAAGTATTTGCTTCCATGCAGCAGACCAGTATTGAAGTGAACACTGCACCTTTTTATTACATATCCCTTCTTATTCTGACATTTGTGAACAGTTGCAAATATGCTGTCAAAAAATAAAAATAGCATTTCGGACTGTGACAATTTATTATTTTTTTTTTTTCAAATATCTTTTTATTTGTTTTTCAAAAAATAAAGGGATACAGAAAGGAAAGGGGTAGGGGTAAAAAGGTAAGTATTTACAAAGCAAAACATAAATTGTCACTTATACATTGTACTGTTACATTTTATCTGATACCAGTTGTTAACTAGATATGTATATATTTGTTTCACAGAAAAGAAAATTAGATTACGGTAAACATTTCAGAGACATGTTTAATTAGTTGTCGATCAATATTAACTATTGTATATTATAGTTTCATTTTTAGAGGTGCAATTTGGAGATATCTCACTGCATATTGGATTTTTTTTGGTTTAGATAATCAGACCATGCTCTCCAATTTTTGAAATGATTGAATGCGTTGTCTATTTTGTAGGCAATTGCTTCTTCCATTGTTTTAGTTTCATTTAGTAATTGTATCCATTCTTGTATTGTAGGTATTTCTGTAGTTTTCCATTTTCTAGGAATTATTGCTTTGGCTGCTGTTATCATATATTTAATCAATGGAATTTTTACTGTCTTCTTTTTGGTATTGTCAAATAGTAACATTACTATTGGAGATGTGAGTTTTATTTCATTTGGGAATACATAATCAATTATCTTTTGGATATTTTCCCAATAATTTTCAAGTTTTTTGCATTTGAACCAGATGTGTTCGTAAGATCCTTTCTCCATATTGCACCTCCAGCACAAGTCAGATACATTATACATGTTTTTAAGTTTTATAGGAGTGTAATACCACCTGGCCAATATTTTATAGTTAAATTCCTGGAATTTTGTTGAAGTAAAAATTTTACTGTTATTTTGGCATATTTTCTCCCATAATTCTGGCGTAGGATTTATATTTAATTCGTTTTCCCATTTGTTTGCGAAAGGTGTTTTGTCTCTATTTTGTTTTATTAACTTTTTGTATGTAAAGGATAATGCTCTAGTAATTCGAGATCCTCTCACGATTATATCTTCTAACCAGGTAGGTTCTCTTTGTATTTTCAATATTTGTAGCGTATTGATATATTTTATTATTTGGTCGTATATTTCTTTAGAAATGATATTTGCTCCTAATTTATGGTTTATTTTTTCCAGAGATAAGATTGTATCTTTTTCTATAAAATCTTTTATTCTAATAATTTTGGTTCTGTTCTCTTTCTCTGGCTCAATTTCTTTGATTTCCATACCTGGTGGGAATTCTGGGTTATTCCATATAGGAGTTAATAAAGACGGATAAGGTGAGAGATCATATTCTTTATTTACTTTATACCACCACTTTAAAGTTGTATGGACTGTTATGTCTTTTTGTGTAATTTTTGTAGTTTGTATTTTTTTTGTCCAGATTAAGGAAGATAGTGTCTTAATGTTGTCTCCTCTCTCTGCATTGTTGGTTGGAGAGAGATAATTTTCATTGTTCCAGGATATTATTCTAGCTAGCTGTATTGCTTTATAGTATGTTTCTATACAAGGTAATCCTAGCCCACCTATATCTTTAGTTCTTGTCAATGTTTCATATGCTATTCTTGGTTTTTTATTTTTCCAAATAAATTGAGAGATTTTTGTTTTGATTTTATGGAAAAAAATTCTGGGTATATCTATCGGCATGTTTTGGAATATATACAATATCTTGGGGAGGATTAACATTTTAACAATGTTAATACGTCCTACCCATGATATACAAATATCAAAACATTTCTGTATATCTTTGTCTATCATATTGAAAATTGGTATATAATTTTTCTGGTATAAGAGTTTTTCGTTTTGAGTAAGATATACTCCTAAGTATTTTATTTCTTCTTTTGCCCATTTAAATGAAAAGTTTTGTTTTAAATTATGTATTTTTTGGTGTGGTAACGTAATATTAAGAATTTCAGATTTATTGTAGTTTATTTTAAAGTTAGAAAGATGACTAAAAGTATTAATTTGTTTCATCAAATTTGGCAATGTGATATGAGGTTGTGTTATATAGAATAACAAGTCATCAGCAAATGCCGATACCTTGTGTTCCATGTTAGAGATTGTTATTCCTTTGATGTTGGAGTTTTGTCTAATAGAAATTAAAAGTGTTTCGATAGTTAGAACAAAGAGAAGTGGTGATAATGGGCACCCTTGTCTTGTTCCATTGTTGATCATCAATCTTTCAGATAGTGTTCCATTTACTCTGATTTTTGCGCTAGGATTTTTGTATAAAGACATTATTCTATCAATTAGGATATTTCCAAAACCCATTGCATGTAGTGTATTTTCCATAAAAAGCCAGTCTATTCTATCGAACGCTTTTTCAGCGTCCATTGAAATAATTATCGCTTCTTTCTTTCTATTTTTCATGACTTTTATTATGTTTAATGTTCTAATTGTGTTATTTTTTCCTTCTCTTCCAGGTATGAAACCTGACTGATCAGCTTGGATCAATGATGGTAAGTATATTTTTATTCTATTTGCTATTAATTTAGCAAATATTTTTTGATCTAGATTAATAAGGGATATTGGTCTGTAACTTGAGCATTCATGTGGGTCTTTACCTTGTTTATGAATTAACGTTATGTGGGCTTCTTGTGATTGTTCAGGAATGTTAGATAATCTATTTTGTGAGTTAAACATGGATAATAATATAGGATTTAGGATATTAGAAAATGTTTTATAATAGCATGCCGTAAATCCATCCGGGCCTGGGCTTTTCCCTATTGGCAGTTCTTTTATAACTTTTGAAAGTTCTTCAATGGTAAAAGGTCTGTCTAGGTTTTTGGAGGATGTCCTATCTAGTTTAGAGATATTCAGAGATGACAAAAATTTTTTTATTTTTTCTTTTGTTATTTCCTGGGTTCTAAGGTTGGTTTTTTGTTTCTTTAAGTTATAGAGACTAGAGTAATACCCATGGAAGCAGTTGGCTATGTCTGATGTTTTATTGACCATTTGTTGTTTATGATTTTTCATTTTTAATATATATGACTTAGCAAATTGTGTCTTAAGCATATTTGCCAAGTGTTTTCCACATTTATTACTGAATTCGTATATGTTGCGTTTTACTCTTAAGAAAGCCTTGTTTGATTCAGTATCCAACAAAATTTTTAAATTTTTTCTTTTTTGAGTTAGCTCTTGGTATGTATTTTCTAATTGAGTAGCTTTGTGTTGTGTTTCTAATTTACCAATTTCTTTTAATAATTTGTCTATTTTTTCTTTTCTTTCTTTTTTACAGCGTGAACCCAAGGAAATTAAATTACCTCTTATTGTACATTTATGTGCTTCCCATCTGATATGTTGTGATGTCTCATGTTCAGAATTATCAATAAAAAATTGTTTTATTTTATCTGAAATTTTCTCTCTGTGTGTTTCATTATATATAAGACTTTCATTCAATCTCCAATTATAATTTGGTTTTAACTCAGTAGGTAATCTAATTATCACTGACACTGGGCAGTGATCAGACTGAAAAGAGTTATCAATTTCTGTTTTTTGGACAATATCTAGGCATTTATGTTCTATAAATATATAATCAATTCTGGCATAGTTTTTATGAACACAAGAATAATGGGTGAAGTCCCTATCTTGAGGGTGAAAGGTTCTCCATATATCTACAAAGAGATTTAGTTGTAATGTTTGGTTTAAACCTCTAATCATTGAGAAAGGTAAGTATGATTTTCTGGATGATGTATCTAGAAAAGGATTTAATGGAGTATTAAAATCTCCTCCCATAATTACTATACCTTCTTTAAAACCTTTTAATTTATTGAGAATTCCTTTCATAGTTTTTAATTGGTCTTTATTTGGTAAATAAACATTGCATAATGTAATTTTTTGGTCATATAACATACCTTTAACCATGATACATCTACCATCTTTTCTTGTATAAATATCAAGAACAGAAAAGGGAGTATTTTTATGAATTGCTATTAGTACTCCATTTGTTTTTTTATCAACATTATTTCCCAGGTATATCTTATCATAGTTTCTGTGATGAATTTTAGGCATATTTTTTTCCTTAAAGTGAGTTTCTTGAAAGAATAGTATTTTAGCACCCATGTTATTACAATGGTTAAACATCTGTGCTCTTTTTATGGGTTCATTTAAACCATTTACATTTACAGATGTAATCTTAAGTTTCCCCATATTGAAATATTGGGTTTATGCATACAAACTGTATAATATGTCTCTGAAGGGATATTGCATTTTCTAATGATCTTGGTATCAGAGATAATTGCAATGAAGAAAGAGAAAAATGAACTATATACAAATTATGACATAGAACTGTCAGTGCTGCATTAATCCCCTTACTTTTCTGGTTAACTGTAGATTGTTTCATAGCAGCAAATTATCTATAAGATAGATTTTTTGTAAACTATCTTTATAGTAGAGGGGGGAAGTGGAAGGTATACCTGTACCTTGAAAAGAAACACCATTTGTTGTGGCACAACAAATTCTACCCTGTTAATAGATAGTATAACATCAACTTTATAATACAGATAGTATTCCCTGTATTAAACTAAAATATGAAATGAGAGTTAAATTGTACAGTGTAACTTCAAACACATATTTAAGTACACTATATTAATAAGGCATATAGTGAAAACATTTTTTTTTTTTTTTTTTTTTTCAGACCATTAGTATGAGATATAGCTGATATTAAATCAGTTAAACAAATGTAGGGTTCCCCAAAATTGGGTCCCCTAGGTTGGTTGCCCCCAGGATAGACCCCAAGGGAGGGTAACACTTTAGTAGTGGGACACCTTGGGTGGTTTGGCACTATAAGGGTTAACTGGGATTTAGCTTCCCTGCAGTTCAATAGTTAGGCCACAGGGTGCACACAGTATATAAGGCTGTGCAGCCATGTGCCTTCAGGTCTTTCAGCCTGGGACCCCTCTTGGAGAAGAGGTTAACAACAGGTTAGAGTTAGACAGCTAGAGATTTGTTATAGACCACTCTAGGAGTGGGAGACAGGCAAGCTAGCTGGGCAGCGTGGCCCCGACAGGAGGTGTAATGGATTAAGATCCACCAGCACTCATAGCTGGAGTCAGGGTATAAAGTGCTAAGTATAGGAGATTTGCCTAATCCAGGGGTATCTAAGTGGAAGTACCGGGGTGAGGTCTGCGGAGGGGGTGTCCGCTTGGCGGGAGTACCGGGAAGTGCCCTAGAGAGGGGCTTCTGGCGAGAAGTACCGGAGGGAACCCCTAAAGGGAATCATCTGGCGTGCAGTACTGCTAATATCTTGTGGAGAGAGGGTCTCTTAAGGAAGAGGGAGTATACCCTGACTGCCTCATTGCTCCTGTATGCAACCTGCCTGTCTAATACCTCTGTACAATAAATAAGTTCCACTGGTTAAACATCAATCCAGTGTCCTGTCTCTGCATATCTGGAGGATCCACCTGCCTGGTAAGCAACTACCCCAGGGAGGGGGCAAGGTGCCAGGAGTGTTGGGAGTCCTCACACTGCAGTACAGTATTAGGTCCCAGGAGGGGAGTTATAGTTCATTCTATCCCTATTCTGGGTGGAGGCACGCCAAAGTATAAAGTAACAGCTGTTCCCCAAAGTAAGCGGGGCTCAGGATCTCTGAAAGCGCCAAGTATAGTGAAAGATCAGCAGGTAGTGCCACATCTAAAGATAAAGTGGGCTACATTTGGAGGCACTGCTGAGATGTTCGAAACAGCAGCAAAAGAACAGCAAGTACAGTGCAGAAAGGCCATAACAAAGTTTTGGGCCTAGTGTAAATCTGGAAGCCTGACCTCCGTATGGGATAAATTTTGGGCACCCTGAATCTGTATCCAGTGAGGGATAATTGGCGCCAAAAGAGCAGAGGAGTTGCCCTGGGCCAATCAGATTGCAGGCTTGTGGCGCCAAACAGACCCGGGAAATTCCGTGGGAGGCCCCGTGAGGAGGAGGAGGCAGAACATTCCTGATTGTTGGAACCGCCCCTTAAAGTGTTTAGCCAACCGTGTGGCTGGGAAAGTGCGCCAAACAGAGTGGGCGCGACTTGGCCGGTGACATCACCGCGGCCATTTTGGGCAGATCGTGTGTGGCTGTGCTAAGGGAAGGAGCTGCGTGTTGGAAGAGAGCCATCAGCATGCCCAACCAAAGCAAGCTTGTGCAATCGGGGTCTGAGTCCCCAACGCTACCCAAGCCATCCAAGAGACAGGGGGTGCGGATGGAGGATACCGGTCGGCGGTTCATTTGGGCCGGCAGCTTTGCCGAAATGAAAGTACACGACACCTTACACTGGATGGTGCCCCTCTGTGGCGGTTGTGAAGCCGAATCCTTCGGGTCGATGAAGCATCCCGGGGCCCTGTGCACCACCTGTGACCGGCCGTACTGGAGTGGACCGTTTGGAGCAGGTCCCAGAGGCCAGCAAGTGCTGGAAATTGAGGCCGTGGACGAGGCCTATGCCGCCATCACCCTCAGTGATGAGGAGGAGGCGGATTCGCGGGGAAGTCCTGCTGCCCGCCCTAGTTCCACCCAGGAGGGGGACGTTATGGATCCGGCGGCTGAACCGGAGGGAGAGGAAATTCACCCCGCGGCTGAACCGGAGGAAACAGCTACCGGTGCGGAGGGTGAATCTGAGTGGGCCAGCGCTCCCGCCACTGTTGACTGGGCGGTGGAAGCTGCGGCCGAGGCGGTGAGTACCCAGGGGACCCTGAGTGACTCGTGGGTTAGACCAGATGTACTGGCAGGGGGTGACGCTACTCAAGCTACCTGCCCCAGGGGCCGGAAAGGCCGGCGGGGACCCAGGCGGGGCCGCTACCAAGGCACTAGGGACAAAGAGTGGGAAGAATTCATGGGGCCCCCATCACCAGCGCCCTCTGAAACGGGTCAGGAGGAGGTCCTAGCCCCACCATCCTATTTGCAGTCCCTGAGGGATGCCACAACAGACCGGCGGCCACCCTCATATCACAGGGGGGGGATTCACTCCTCCAGTGAGTACACCCCAGGGGGTGATGAATCAGGGGAAGAGGCCACAGCAGACGTGGGCCCTATGTTTGCTTCCCCTTCCAGCTTTGTGGCCCCTCCCAAAATAAGCCCACAGGAAGAGAAACAGTTTTGGGTGCTGCCTGGACAGGCAGACCCAGCAGTATTTCGGTCCGTATCCAGAATCCAACGTGTGATCAATTTTAGGGTGCACATGTTATGGGGCTATTACATGCCATATGCCCCTCTGTGGGTATATGAGAGGATGGGCCATATGATGGAAGAGTGGGTCGTGGAGGAGATCCAGAGAAAGAAAAAGATGCCCCTAAATATCCTAAGCAGTTCTGACAGAGCCAAGCGCAGGCAGGCTTGGAAATTTGTGCGGGCCACTGAGCAAGAATGGTGGTGGGGCCGCACCGTACTAAAACATGCAGTGCAGAGCTGTGGGAAATACAACCCCAAACCCCGCTATTTTAGCATTGAGGACACTCTGGAGAGTGGCCGCATGGTGGAGAAGCCTCACCCTCGTTATTATATTCCTTATGAGGATGTTAAGCAGCACTTCACTTACCTCGTGTGAAGGGGGCACTCGGAGGAAAGCAGATTGCTTTGTTTTGTTCCGTAAGTGGAGGCGTGGACTGCCTGCCATTTCTCCCATCTAAAGGGGAGCTGTTCTTCTGTTGAGGGGTGAGCCCCACCAAAGTTATAGCCTAAGGAGGGCCCGGCAGCAGCCGGCTGGAGCTGCCACTTAAGTTGCATATCCCCACCCGTTGGTGGAAGACCCCAGGAGGTGCCGAGCACCAGGGGGTAAGGACTCCCTCAAGGAGGAGGAGGGAGTAGTAAAGGAGCTGTTTAATAAAAATTTCTTTTGTTTTTGAGAGATCATTGTCCTGTGCATTTCTGAGTACGTGTGCAATTTCTTTCAGGAAAAAGGACTTTGGGACTTATACCAAGACTTTGGGAGTGGGGGAAAGGTAAAAGTGTGTTTATTGTTTCTTCCCCAGGTAATTTAGGTTTCTGCGCAGACACCGCGAGGGACCGTGGAAGAAGTATTTGGTATAAGAAATGTGTGGGTAAAATGTATATGTTTGGTTAAAGGTATGTCAGCCAGGAGGTGACATTTTTTGTCAAGGGGGAGAATGTAGGGTTCCCCAAAATTGGGTCCCCTAGGTTGGTTGCCCCCAGGATAGACCCCAAGGGAGGGTAACACTTTAGTAGTGGGACACCTTGGGTGGTTTGGCACTATAAGGGTTAACTGGGATTTAGCTTCCCTGCAGTTCAATAGTTAGGCCACAGGGTGCACACAGTATATAAGGCTGTGCAGCCATGTGCCTTCAGGTCTTTCAGCCTGGGACCCCTCTTGGAGAAGAGGTTAACAACAGGTTAGAGTTAGACAGCTAGAGATTTGTTATAGACCACTCTAGGAGTGGGAGACAGGCAAGCTAGCTGGGCAGCGTGGCCCCGACAGGAGGTGTAATGGATTAAGATCCACCAGCACTCATAGCTGGAGTCAGGGTATAAAGTGCTAAGTATAGGAGATTTGCCTAATCCAGGGGTATCTAAGTGGAAGTACCGGGGTGAGGTCTGCGGAGGGGGTGTCCGCTTGGCGGGAGTACCGGGAAGTGCCCTAGAGAGGGGCTTCTGGCGAGAAGTACCGGAGGGAACCCCTAAAGGGAATCATCTGGCGTGCAGTACTGCTAATATCTTGTGGAGAGAGGGTCTCTTAAGGAAGAGGGAGTATACCCTGACTGCCTCATTGCTCCTGTATGCAACCTGCCTGTCTAATACCTCTGTACAATAAATAAGTTCCACTGGTTAAACATCAATCCAGTGTCCTGTCTCTGCATATCTGGAGGATCCACCTGCCTGGTAAGCAACTACCCCAGGGAGGGGGCAAGGTGCCAGGAGTGTTGGGAGTCCTCACACTGCAGTACAGTATTAGGTCCCAGGAGGGGAGTTATAGTTCATTCTATCCCTATTCTGGGTGGAGGCACGCCAAAGTATAAAGTAACAGCTGTTCCCCAAAGTAAGCGGGGCTCAGGATCTCTGAAAGCGCCAAGTATAGTGAAAGATCAGCAGGTAGTGCCACATCTAAAGATAAAGTGGGCTACACAAATTATCATGAGTTTAGTTTAAACTTTCTACACTCTGAGGAGCAGAAAAAGCATTATTTTTTACCAGTTTAGTTATCTGCTGTTATCAAGTTTCGCTTTTGTCAGATAAAAAGGATATTTCTCTGTCTTTTAATCTTGGTGTATGAGGAGATCTTCTTGGATGTTTCAAAGGTGTGCTCCAAAATTCTGTTGCTTTAGGAATATTAGCGTCTGATGATGGTATAATGTCCCATCCAGGTAGTGCGATTCTCTCAATGTCCAATCTTTTACAGAAGTCATCAGTGTCTTTTGGATTTCTTAGGATAAAAAGCTGGCCATTATTTCTTACTGAAAGGCTGAATGGAAATCCCCATTTGAATTTCTTTTAGTAGATCCGTGAGTGGTTTTAGTTGTCTTCTCTTGTTTAGTGTTCTCCATGATAGATCCTGGAAAAGTATAATTCTGCTATCTTCAAATGTAATGTTTTTCATTTCTCTTGCTTTCATCAGAATGGTTTCCTTAGTAGTATAGTCATGTAATGCACATAAAACGTCTCTTGGAGAATCTGGAGGGGCATTTTTTGTTTTTGCCACTCTGTGGTATCTGTCCATTTTTATTTCGTTGTTTAGATCTTTACTAAGGATGTTATTAAAGATTTGCTGTAGTGACCCTTTGAGTTCTCCCTGTGTAACTGTTTCTGGGATTCCTCTTATTCTTATGTTTATCCTTCTGCTTCTATTTTCAAAATCCTCCATTTGTCTTTCAAGCTCATCTATTTTTTCAGCTTGATTATGTACAGTTTTGTGTAAATAGGTATTGTGTTTGATCAGTTTTTCATGGTTTTTTTCCATAGTGTCAGTTCTAGCACTTAGGCTTATTACATCTTTTTTGAGATCTCTCATTTCATCTCTTATGGCTGTGGTAAGTTCCTGCAACATATTTTTAATTTCTGCTTTAGATGGTAAGCATTTTAGGTAAGATCTTATGTCTTCCTCACAATCGCTTTCTGACTCTGAAAGTTCTTGCTGACTTTCTGTGTCTTTATCTAGCATGCGTTTTCGAGCGGGCGCCATCTTGGATTTTACACGCAGCTCAGTATTATTATCAAAATACTCGGTAGGTTCTTCTAAATCTTTAGCGATTTTACTTTGTTTTAGTTTAGCCGTTTGTGCAGGTGTCTTACCTTGCTTTTTCATTTTGTTAACAGGGTGTACTGTGTTGTCAGGGTGAATCTGGCCACGGAGCTCTGCTAGTGTGCGACCATGCAGGCAGACAGCAAGCCACGCCCCCCCCGGACTGTGACAATTTATTGCTTTGGCTCAGATTTCAGTAAAAATTCTTCCCTTTTACTTATGCTTGGGATTTACACAGATACTGTATATAAGCATTATGGTTGAACTTGATGGATGTATGTCTTTTTTTAACCTAACTTACTATGTTACTATGTTACCTGCAGACAGAATGAATGCTAGCAACACAGTTATAGTTTGTGTGATGACCAGAGAGAAATCACAGCCCACAGATCTCCATGTGCAGTTTTATAAATAAAGTTATACATACAACATATACACTGCTACTTTTTCATGTCTGATTGTGACCTTTAGGGAGCATTATACGCCTTTGTTTAAGATGAGTTCAATGAATAGGGATTGTGATGAACATACATTTTGCTTGTTGTTTTAATCACAAAAAAATCTTTGTTTTGTTTGTTATTTTTATAGCTAAACATGGGAAAAAAGGAAAATGAAGCCATGTTTGGTTTTGCAAGGTACCTGTAGATAATTAGATGACCAGCGCACACATAACCCCCCTGCATAATAATAATATGGTCATAACAAATGGGAAGGGATGAGGTTGCATACCGGTAATCTAATATCAGTATTTAATTACCTCATACTGAGTAAGCAATTCATTATTGGGGGGTTCTGCTTATGCATAGCACATGCTCTGGGCTGCAAAATACATATATTTTATATAAAATATGAGGATATAGGAAGTCACCTTGGAGTCTCATGACCTGTATTAAAGCACTTTACCTTTGGCTTTGTATCTTTAGATGGTCATGTAACTCCTTGGTTACTAGTAATATCCTTATATTTTGCAATATGGGGCACATTATTCTCTCTCTCTTCAGATTCACATTACATACCAATGCATTCTGTTCGAGAATTTGAGGAATTAAACCTAATTTTCTTCTTGATGATTTCCATCAACCCCCAAGCTTAGCTTCTCACCTGCAATGCATAGCACACTGAGCATGTGCAGTGTCACTGACACTCAAAAGATGGCCAAACTAGATACAAGATATAGATACAAGCTTCTGTGGACAACATATAAGCCCTTAATTGGGTATACTCTCTGCTGGTACAGTAATTTCTTTATATAAAACACAGCTTTTCTAGCTATAACCATTTCTGGGCAATGATTCTTCTTTAAACAACAGTTGCTGAAATGTCGGTGTCCTTGTATTGCATTTGTTTCAGAGCGACACTAGGTACAGCTGGTCTATCAGAAGGTTTCTGTTCTGTTTATGAAATCGTAAAAACCTTCTGCATTTGGATGAATTGCCAAGATAGATAGAGTTGCATTGCTTTGAATAGGTCAAACCGCCTTGCAAAATATTTTTGCTGATTTGGAACCGTATTTGGAACTGATCATACTTATAATACATTTTGTTCTCAAAATGTTCCCTTATGCTTTATGTTCTGCTGTATGTTTGTCTTTGTTTTCCAGGGACTGAATCAGTATTGAGCTAAAGGTAAATAAAATGAGTTTAATGTTATTGCCTATTAAAAGAGGATATGAGAGAGCAAAACAGGAGATTAAAAAATCTGGAGTTGACACAAGAAGTTTGTAAAAATCAGGAATTCAATTAGCAGCTACTGTCCTTGGGGATGAATAATGTATGAGCAGACAGGACAATGGGAACAAGACGGAACACTTTGCTTTTGTTGCTTTTTATATGGAAACTAATGGATCCCAGCTAAAAATATCGTTCTCAGCATTATACATTGGAATCCAATAAAAACTTACTGGAAAAAATAGATTATGATTTTGCTCTTATAATTCATTTTTTCTGTTAATGAAATAACCCTCAATTGAAAGCGAAGCTATATATTGTATTATAGACATAGTCCTTAGACTTATATGTTCTAAAGTACAAACCAGGAAGATGCTGACCTGTAATATTTCTTCTGCAGTCCTGAAATGTTATTTAAATTTCTTCAAAAATGATGTTAGCTGAAATGGAAAAGGCCATTAGTAGCAACTTGCAATTATGTAAAAAAAAAAAGTAATCAGAATTACCTGAAGTTCATAAATCTAAAAATACATGTACAAATACTCCAAAAATATAATCTTCTAAGGACAAATAACATCTACAGTATGTATTATTCACTGTTTATTGATTTATATGGGATAGAATACATGCTATCTTTAAAGGAACAGTAACACGAAAAAAAGAAAGTGTTTTAAAGTAATTAAAGTATAATGTAATTTTGCCCTGCAAGCTGTAGCCATGGGGGCAGCCATGGAGCAAAGGAGAAAGGGCACAGGTTCCATAGTAGATAACAGATAAAACACCATTGTATTTTACAGAGATTATTTGTTATTTACTATGGAACCTGTGCCTTTTCTCTCCTTGAATGTCTGCCCCTGTGGCTACACACCAGCTTGTTTATATAAACATAAACTATAGTAGTATTTTTAAAGCAAATACAAAACGTTTAGCAGCACAGGGCAAATTTAAGCAAATTTCAAAAATATCTCTTGCTTTTCTGTTAGCCATACTTATCATATTAATTCCAAAAACCAACTCAAAAATGTATTTAGTCCTGATGGCTACCAAACTAGCAATCATAACAAAATGGAAACCAAATATGTCCAGAAAAAGAAAAAGAAATAGAACACAACAGGGAAAAAGCAAAGAGTAGAAAAAGTAGAGAAGTGGTAGAGAAGGGGCTGCCCCCTCCCATATAGATTGTAAGCTCTACGGGGCAGGGACCTCCTTCATCTTGTGTTTCTGACTCTTATTGCAACTGTACCTTGTATTTATTGTATTTATTGTTGTACTTTGTATTTATCCATTATCTTTTGTATATATCCATTATCTTTAACCCCCTGTCTGTATTAATGTATTCTACTGTACAGTGCTGCGTACATAAGTAGCGCTTTATAAATAAAGATATACATACATACATACATATCGAAAAAAAACCTGAAAAAAAGGGGGGGGGGGGAGATAGGGAGCAGAACAAAAAGGTGTAGAGACCTATAGGGTTAACAATCCCTATAGCTTTAAACCCTACACTTCCTTGTTTTCACTGTTTTAGCATGTTCTGTGTCATTGGCCCATAAGGCTTATGACCACTTCCTGCACAGTGTATAGTGTTTAGTATAGTGATTAGCGGGGGTGGATCTTTCTCTTTGGCCTGCATCTGTTGAACAAGGTGGACGTTCACTGAGCCTGAGTTCCACAAGGCCTCAATAAAGCTGTTCTTTAGGGGAGGGGGGGACCCCATGGAGATATTAAGTAAGTGCAGGATACCCTTTGTTATAGGACTCTCCAAGTCAGATCAGAAATGGCTAGAAAGAGCAGCTTCTTTGCTCCAACCAGGAGAGATAGCTGGGAGTATTCTCATTTAGAGGCTCTGCTGCCTTAGTGTAGTGACACTTACTGCAGTAGTGATAAGGGTATCAGGCATAGTCTTTTCCCTGATCCACATTTGCTGTTGTTGTCCATTGAGGTAAAAACCCTAAGGATAAAGATTGCTTACCAACTACTCTCCACAATGGTGCAACCTGACTTCACTCTGCATTGAACCTGCCATTCTAGTTGGTTATTGTCTGTTTTATAGCCAAAAAGGGGTTACAAAGAGAATATTGGGCAAATAAAGAAGAGAAATATAAAGGGAGAATACATAAAATTAGAGTAGAAGAGAACAAATAACAAATGAAATGGAGAGAAGGGGAACAGAAGCAGAGGAAGAGGAGGGGGTAAGGAATGAAAGGTGAGAGAAGGGGCTAATATGGAAGGAGGATAAAATGAGGAAATCAATTATTCAAGGGGACAAGGGAAGCTGGTGGCAAGAAAGTGTTACGCAAGAAGGAAAGAGGTAGAAAGGAGGTGAAAGAGACATAAAATTAAAAAAAAGAGAAAAAATAAAAGCAGAGTCCATGTATATTGGAAAAATGTTTTTGTTCTGGGAGGTGACCTGAATAAATGCTGAGCAGAGAGGGGGATTTGAAACAAAAAGTGATCTAAAGAGTAAGTGCTGGGGGAGATTAATTGCAATGCACTGAAACACATAATAACAAAAGCTGGTTCCCTGTAAACTAACCACTTTGTTATTGGCCAACCCATGTTGATTTTAAATTGTGTTTGCTACCTATCTGGCATAGATTTATGGTATCTCTCTGTTTCCAGGCCCTATGTGGATAGAACTGCTTTGAATGTGATTAATGCCATGAGCATGCTTCATTTGTAGTTCTCAATATTTCCTTTAGAAAAGTACTTATGGAATAACAAAAGAGATGTATGGTATCACCATAAGGTTAGAGATAAGGAATACATGTATATCCTAGAAGATTGAAATGCACAATAACAAGTCAGAGTTCTTCTGCAATCAGCAGTACAGGGCATGCATCACGCTGAGGCAAATTAGTTGTTGTCTTCATGAAATCCTTTGTCTGATACATTAAAAATAACAAGCACATTTCAGCAGGAGAAATATATTTTACACCAACAAATTGTTTTACCGTTTTACCTCAATCACATTTGTAGTCATATTTTAAAAAGGAAATAGAGTTTAAATTGTATCACTAAGCAGCACTCATCCAATATCAGCATCTTTGCTGCTTATTCAACATATCTCCTCTGGGCTAGAAAAGAGCTTGGTTATATAAAATAACTTTCCATGCAATGGTTAAAAAAGACTTTGTGACATGTGACATGGGCAGCGTCAATTTGATGGGCCCCTCGCAACAACACCAACCTCCCCCCCCCCCATTCTAGTAGAATATCCTGGACCGTGTGAAATCCTTTGGGTGGAAAAGGTCACTTCTTGTTTATTAACTAATTTACATGAATAAACATCCAATATATGGATATTTATCATCATTAAGGTGTAAGGCCAGTGAAAACCCTACATCCAAGATTTAACCAGTAACGTCCCTGTAACTTCTATAAGCAGCTAAAGGCTGCAAAAGATTATAAATCACGCCCTTCCACCGGGTCACTTTCATTACTTTAGCATCAAGCCTTACCCCTGCCACACCCTATACTTCATACCTTAATTACCAATCCCCCCCCGAGGAGACCCTCCAGATGTGACACAATACTAATACCAACCCCTAAACTGCTGCCCTTACCCCCTGTACCACACTCAGGGGAGGGAGGGTGGGTGGGGGTAAAAATGGGGCACCCACTTTACTTCCTTATTCTTTTAACCCACAGTGTCTCCACCCTCCTGACAGGCAAGCCCAAACTACAACACCCATAATTCCTATCTTTAACCTGACCAGTTCCCTGCTTCCTTTCTCTGTCATGGCCCCGTGGTTACCCAGTTCCTGGCTCACTCCACAAGGGCATTATTTTGCTTGCTGGGGAGCAACTTCCAAAGACCTAATTAAAAGCTGAGGCTTTTAAGGCTAAGGTGTAAAAATAATCAAATGTCATGTTACTTTCATATACTATTTTTGTTTAGATAAAATAAACACATAGGGGCCGATTCACTAAAGTGCGTTAAAACGAGCGCTATTTATAGCATGCGTTAAAAATGTTATCGCTTCTTATTTTTTGCGACTTAACGCACAATTCACTAAAAGGACAGGCTTCATAATTTAGACACGATGCTGTGTGCTTCATTTAACTCGTGATGAGCGTTTTTAACTCGTGATGAGCGTTATTTTCTGCCGTGTTCATTATATATATATATCGCGCATGATATATTTCGCCGCTTGCCATATTAGCACACGATTTTACGCACGTAACCATTACTTTCGGAAAACTACTGTTCTGATAATTACCATTTCTCTGAAAACTGGAGGCTGCATCACTCTAGGGCCAACACATACTTGATCCTGCACTGTTGCCTCAGCTCCAACTATGCTGTGGTTGACACAGGATATGGTGCTTAAAGGGTTACACAAGATAAATGTAAACAAGGCACCTGGGCCAGATGGAATACACCCTCGGGTACTGAGAGAGCTAGGGGCAGAATTGCAGTGGCCCTTGTTTCTGATATTCTCAGACTCGCTTTTATCAGGTATGGTACCTAGGGATTGGAAGGAGGCGAATGTCATTCCTATATTTAAAAAGGGAATAAGATCTCAGCCTGGCAATTATAGGCCTGTAAGTTTGACATCTGTGGTGGGCAAGTTATTTGAAGGCTTGTTAAGGGATCAGACACAAAATTATGTACTGGAGAATGGCATTATGAGCAGTAATCAGCATGGCTTTATGAAGGATAGGTCATGTCAGACCAATTTAATTGCTTTTTATGATGAGGTAAGTAAGAAGCTGGACAGTGGGGATGCAGTAGATACAATTTATTTGGATTTTGCCAAAGCATTTGATACCGTTCCCCACAAACGACTGCTTTCTAAACTAAGGTCTATTGGTCTTAGTGAAGTCGTTTGCACATGGATAGAAAACTGGCTACAGGATCGGGTACAGAGGGTGGTTGTTAATGGCACATTCTCTACTTGGAATAAGGTTCTCAGTGGGGTCCCTCAGGGTTCTGTACTGGGTCCACTTTTGTTTAATTTGTTCATAAATGACTTAGGGGAGGGTATTATACGTAATGTATCAGTGTTTGCAGATGACACAAGTGGCAGATGAGATTTAATGTGGATAAATGTAAGGTCATGCACCTGGGATGTAGAAATATGCAAGCCACTTATACCCTTAATGGGACTGCACTAGGCAAATCCATAATGGAGAAGGACCTTGGAGTCCTTGTAGATAATAAACTTGGCTGTAGCAAGCAATGCCAGGCAGCAGCTGCAAGGGCAAACAAGGTTTTGAGCTGTATTAAAAGGGGTATAGATTCACGGGAGGAGGGGGTTATTCTTCCCCTTTACAGAGCGCTGGTAAGGCCCCATCTAGAATATGCTGTCCAGTTCTGGTCTCCAGTGCTCAAACGGGACATTATTGAGTTATAGAGGGTCCAGAGAAGGGCAACTAAGTTGGTAAAGGGTATGGAAAGTCTCAGTTATGAAGAAAGACTGGCCAAGTTGGGTCTGTTTACACTGGAGAAGAGGCGCTTAAGAGGTGACATGATAACTACTGTATGTATAAATATATAAGGGGATCATATAATAACCTCTCTAATGTTTTATTTACCAGTAGGTCCTTCCAACGAACACGAGGGCACCCACCCCGTTTAGAAGAAGGGAGGTTCCATTTAAATATTCAGAAAGGTTTTTTTACTGTGAGGTGTGAAGTTGTGGAATTCCCTCCCCGAATCAGTCGTGCTGGCTGATACATTATATAGCTTTAAGAAGGGGCTGGATGGATTCTTAGCAAGTGAGGGAATACAGGGTTATGGGAGATAGCTCTCAGTACAAGTTGATCCAGGGACTGGTCCGACTGCCATCTTGGAGTCAGGAAGGAATTTTTTCCCTCTGCGGCAAATTAGAGAGGCTTCAAATGGGGTTTTTTGCCTTCCTCTGGATCAACTAGTAGTTAGGCAGGTTATATATAGGCATTATGGTTGAACGTGATGGACATATGTCTTTTTTTCAACCCAACTTACTATGTTACTATGAAAAAATCCCACTGCAAAGTCCATGTTGTGTTGCCAAAAGCTAACGAACCACAATTTTCTTTAAGTATTGCCTGCCCCAAGTAGGTGTTAATCTTTGCACAGACTAATGCGATATTTAGCGCGTTTAACGCTTCATATGTGTTTGTGAATCATGCGTTAGTATTATCTCTATGCGCTAATTAACCCAATGGGTTTTAAAACATGTGAAATTACTTCGACAAATCGGTCGGTATTTATCGCATGCTTTTTAACACAAAAAAGCATGCGACAAGCAATATCACACTTTAGTGAATCGGCCCCATAGTTCTAGATTTATTGTCTTCCCTGTAATCAACTTTATAGAAATTATTCATTATATTCCATTGCCAAACAAAGAAATGTTTTCTCTTCAGCTCTTGGTGCTGTAAGTAGCAGATCATCCCCAGCTGAGAAGCCACAAATTGGACCTTAAATTATCCGTTAAATATGGTAACTCTACTGTACTCAGTATGTAATTGGACCACTTTCAAGCCTAACTTACTACAGCCCTATTTTTGAAGAACTTTTGCACCCGACCCCCATGTTAATGAACAGCTTTTTAAGATTCAGATAATTAACAAGGCCAGACTGTTAGCACGCCTACCCTTAATGGCTGCACTCTTCATCTCACCGCTGTAATTAAACAAATGTATGTTTTCAAATGAATAGTATTTCCTATTGCAGAACAGAGAGTCACTGAAACTCAAGTTACAGCAAGAGAAATGTGATGTTTCTTGGTTACTGGCTATTTTATTCCGGATAGTCCAATAATACCTTTAAAAAATCAGCAAATGGATAAACTAGCCATGAGGCCAGCATCTAGATAAAACAGATGAAAATCAATGCACTGTATTTATGTTCTTCTGCTTCTTCTTTTTTTTAATTAGACTTCACATTTTTATCCTGAAGGCATAATAAAGATAATTAAATGAATGCTCACATCTCTATCTGGTCCATCATGCCACAAAAAAAACAGTGAAGAGAACTCGTCTGCATACATATGCCGTTTTTCACAAATTATCGTCTTAGAACAATACACAGCAAATCTGCTAATATGTTTAACCCTTTCTGGACAGAAATACCTTATTCCAGCTGGGCTGGGCCCTTTCAAGGAAGTGGAGGAAAGGGTTTAAGAAGCTGAAATCATACTGGGTTGTATACTGTGTCCAAACATAAAATCAGATTTGTGGGAGGGCCACAAAGGCCCAGGCCTAGGGTGGCAAGTTTTTAGAGTCAGCATGCCGCTCAGCCACATGTCTATTTCCTCACTTCTACAGAGACCTGGAGCACTGGGGAATGGATATGCTTGAAATTCTAAAAGTTATTTGAAACTCCAGCGCCCTATCTGGGTGTCTGTAGGGACAAGTGAGTGCGCTATGTACATGCTATGGGGTGGAGGAGGCAGCTGGGAGAGTGTGCGCATGATGTGGTTGTGTTGCGGGTGTGTGTGTGAGGGGGTGCAGTATGCTGTAGGCCTGGGGTGCACCATTTTGAGATCCAGTGCTACATAAAATACAAACAAACCAACAACCAAACAATTTTCACCTTTATATATAAGATGACTGACACCTGGGGTTCTCTGATGTGAATAACTCAGCCCTCATATTATCACACTAGGAACAAAACTCTGATCAGGTGTCTGTACTGTATCCATTCCATTCTCCAGTCCCCATGACCCTAGTCATCAGATCAACTACAGGCATAAGCATGGATTTTGCTATCTGAAATGCCATGCTGAGCATACAATACGCATATTCTACAGATCTTAGCTACAGTCACTAAGATAACATCAACAGGTAAGTAGTTCACTGCCCTTACGGTACTTGGCTTGCTCCTTTTGTAGTTATAGACCAGATGGTACAACTGTAGGTGCAGGTTACATAGGCCAATTTGTCTCACTTTCTTTTTAAAGAAAGGCCATACATACATTCAATGGCCTGAACCTGGGTGGTGTGTTGCCACTGGAGCTGTTATGCAAATCTTTCAACATAAAGTTAGGGATACCACCAAGCAAAATGGGTAGGGAGAGTAAGCAGCAAAACTGCAAAGTAACACAAGAGCTTATGTAGCAGTATAGCGACACCTTGCCCCACTGCAGAAAAACTAACTTCAAAACAAGAACTATTTAATGTGACTGTCAGAAAGTGAAAACTTCTGTGTAGGAATCACAAACATGATCCTGCCCTTACAGTGGACATTTGTCGTCCAAATGTCATTAGCCGAACTGACAGCTTCCCTTTCTGTGTTATGTAGCATGAATTTATAATGGAAATTCCTCCGGCCAATTGGGACTCAGTAATAATCCTTGTAGTAATGAGTGTACATTGTTTTCCTCCACACCATGGATGAGAAAAAAAAACAAACAAGGCTGAGTGAGTTGGTACTTTTGCTGGATTGCACCAGCAGGCCTTGTTATATTGTTGTAGTGCTTGGAGGAGAAGTAAAGTGTGTCTCCGCCTGGTAAATGAGCCCCTTAGAGAGAAAAATAACCCCCAATCAAACCCATTTCTTCACATTTCCCATTCTTTTATTAATGTTCATGCACATTAAATAAGTTGCACAATTCATTTAATCAAGAAAATTAGAAGTTATGGGGGAAAAAACCCAAACAACAAACATGGGAAAACTGCAGAAAATAATGAGCTGCCAAATCCATCACCCGTTGATCTGATATTTGCAGCTAGCAGAAAGTCTCGTTATTATCAGCGAACACATTGGCTTGTTTATTGTTCAACAATCATTTGAGCAGAAACAAGGAAGGAAGCATTTACTATGTCTTTGTATTAGTGCCAATTACCAATAAAGAGGACAGATAAAAGTCTAACTGCCAGGCAGTGTCATTCTTTTTAATGGAAACTGGAAATAATTACAAAGTAAAATAAATATTGACATTAGTAAAATGCCATTGCAGCAAAGCATATAGCCCCTATTTTATTTAACATTTAAGGTGACAACAAATAAGTAACATTGCCATTTGTAGTGTCAAATCATATTAAATGCAAGTGTAGCAATTCATAGTTTGGACAATTGCCCAGCCACACCAAAGCCAGATACCCGTATGAACTCCCTCTGAAATTCATGTTCAGTTAAAGGATATCTAAACCCCCAAACTATGTAGGTCTCTATAAAAATATATTGCAGAAAACAGCTTATATGTAAAGCCCTGTTTTTAAATAACTGCAAGTCCAACTTCAAATACCCTGTTGCTATTGACTCTCTTTAGAACCTCTGTCAGAGTTGGGGGTCATCTGTTTGTTTTTTTACCTGCTAGCGATTGTCAGTCTGGCAGCAGATAGGACTTGGTTGACCAAGGCCTGAGATTGTTTAGAGCAGTGGTTCTCAACCTTCCTAATGCCGCGACCCTTTAATACAGTTCCTCATGTTGTGGTGACCCCCAACCATAAAAATTATTCCTAAGACCATCGGAAATATGTGTTTGTCGATGGCGACCCCTGTGAAAGGGTCATTTGACCCCCACAAGTTGAGAACCGCTGGTTTAGAAAGTTTACAAAATAGTTGTTCCAGGATGAAGGTGGATAGGGGTTTGCAGAGGGAAAGAGTAAGTAGATTCAGTACAGTAGTAGAGTAGAATACCACTCAATAATAAAACACCCAAGTCTAGCCAAGACTACTCCAGTTCTAATGTGTAGCGCTGTCTCCTTCTGAAAGCTCAGACTCAGGCACAATGCACTGAGCGCCTACAAACCAATGTTATAGTGAAAAAATACAGCGATTTTAGGATAAAATTAGTGATGAGCAAATTTTTTCGCCTGCAAATTTCGGCATTTCACCATTGATGATTTTTTTTTCACAAAACTGCTGTAAAAATTCAACACAACAAGAATTCGGTGAGTGAGGAAAAAAGTTGTGGTAGAACAAATACAACATACAAATCACGACAGAATCCCTTTAAATATATTACAAATTAGAAAATGGACAAAGAGCTGATATGGGTTACTGGCTTAGTGCAATATAGCTCCTAATTAGTAAGTCTGTCCACAGTGTTGGTGCATAATATTAATAATGAATAGTAATATTTTCTTTGCATCACATCTAATTGGCTTGACCCCTTATTAAATTGAAATTGATGATTATTATAAAGCAGCTGTAATTCCCCCATTCCCTTTATTATTTGCTTAACTGCATATAGAGGCATGGGATAAAATGAATTTCTGAGAAGCAAGGTATAAAACAAGGATATATGGATGAATCTTAACAAGGTTTTTGAAAGTACACGCTTGCATAAACTGTATTTATTGATTTGAAACCTAGGTGTAGGTGTGTTATTACTTCAATATATTCCACTCTCAGTTGTGAAAAAAGC